>NC_080044.1:14880765-15194838 GCF_012489685.1 Lotus japonicus
GACCAAGGTGGAGGATCCTTCTTGAGTCTATCATGAAGGGGTTTGATTATGGTACTGAGTTGAGGACAGAAGTCCGCAACATAATTGAGACAACCCAGGAATCTTTGTAGTTGGGTTTTGTCAATGATTTGATCAGGGAAATTTATCCGTGAACTTCGATGGCTCTATTGATAGGAATGATGGTTCCTTGATGGATGTTGTGACCAAGAAATCTGATTTGGTTTGGAACAAACTGACCTTTGTCTTGGATACAGCCAAGCCATTCCTTTTGATTACAGAGATGAACGTATTGAGATGTTTGAATGTTGATCTAAAGTTTGGGAAAAGATTAGAACATCGTCAATGTGACAATAGTGAATTTGGAATAAGGATTGAAGATTTCGTTCATAATCCTTTGGAATTCAGATGGGGCGTTCTTTAGCCCAAAAGGCATAACGTTCCACTCATACTGCCCAAAAGGAACAGTAAAAGCAGTTTTATACCTATCCTTCTCTTGCAATTGGATTTGCCAGAATCCAGATTTCATGTCGAATTTTGAAAAGACCTTAGCATCATGCAGTCTGGCTAAGAGATCTTTCTTGTTGGGGATAGGATATCTAATCCAACAAAGGGCTTGATTGAGAGGTTTGTAGTTAATAACCAGCCTAGGGGTTCCCCGTTCTATCTCAGCTTGTTTGTTGACATAGAAGGCTGCACAGGACCAAGGGCTCTTACTCCTGCGAATAAGTTTCTTTTCAAGGAGATCATTGATTTCCTTTTGGCAGAAATGAAGAAGTTCTTCATTCATTTGAATAGGCCTAGCCTTGGTTGGAATCTGTTTGTCTGAAAAATCTTTTTCATAAGGAAGTTCCACCATATGGCTCCTTCTTTCCCAAAAGCGTTGGGTAGATCAGAACAGATGCTGGATTGAATATTTTCCAAAATATTCTCAATCCTTGATTTAACAGAAGGTTGTTGCAATTGATCCTCAATGGTTCTGTAAGAGATTTCTTCCCTGAGGAAGTTGATCTGCTTCTCCTTGTAGGATATGACGTTCAAAGTCTTATCTATGGGAGGTTCAGAGAATTTGAACAAGATAGGCTGTCCAAGATGCTGAACAGTGATGCCGTTTTCGTCAGTATTATAGGGGAAGAGCTTCTTAATGAAAGGGGTCCCTATAATGATTTTTTGACTCAAATTTCTGACTAACAGAAATGGAGTTTCGATTTCAAGACTACCATTTTTTATGATAGCTGAGGGGATTTTATACTTGATCTTTAGTCTAGATCCTTCAGCAGCGCTGAGCTTCTCAGTGGTTTTCTCAAAATATCTGGTGGGAATGAGTCCCTCCGAGATACAACTGGAATCTGCCCCTGTGTCAAAGAGGGCAGGGATTTCGAGAATAAAATCTCCTATGAGGATTTTGACATGGATGAAGAATTTCTGAATGGTGACCTGGTTAATATTCTCCAGAAAGTCTTCGCAATTGTTGTTAGGAGCAGGATTGGAATCAGGTACAGAAGAATCATCTTCCTCATAATTTCTAGTCAGTTTTTCTAAGATAAGCTGCTGACTATTTTGGATTTGTTTGAGACTTTTAACCTCAGTCTTGAGGGAATTGACTTCAGATTGAAGGTCTTGAATAGTGACGGGTTTGACCGTAGATTTCTCAAGACGCTTGAAAGTATCTCTAAGATTGAATTTATTGGTGGTTATAGGACTTTTGGGAGGCCTATCTTCAAGAGTAGACCTGAGGCGTTCCAAATAGATTTTCTTTTCCTCAGGATCAGGGATAGAATTAATGGCCCTGAAGAGAAGGTCTTGTTCATTGGTCAAAGTGTTGATGGACAAGGTATTGACGGAAGATGATGATTGAGAATCATCATTCTGAATTTGATTTAGGTCTTCAGAGACCTCAGAATCCGAAGGATTAGATTCTTCTTCATCAGAAGTTTGAATGAGGAGATTGTTGATCTTGTCCTCGATCTCAGGTTCAAGATGAAGCTCAGAGATTCTCCTTTTGAGTCTGCAATACCTGCTAATATGGCCCGGCTTGCCGCAGTTGTAGCAGGTAACATCTTTTCCTTGAGAGGGTCTAGTCTCAGGAGGGTTCTTTGGAATTTGCGAAGATTGGGGTTTTGATCTAGGCTTGGGTTTCCTATGATCATTCCTGCTAGATCTCTTTCTCCATTGTTGTTTGGGAGGAGGATCTTGCTTTCTGGGTTTAGGTTTCTTGGGACAACCTTGAATTCCGAATTGTTCGCAGAAAGTACCCAAATCCCTGCGATTCTGAGACTTCTCCTTAGTGAGTTGCTGTTGGATTTTGTCATCCTGACAGATTTTGAGAGCAACTCTTTGAATGATAGCTATGAGTTGTCCATAACTAAGGGTGTGATATGGGATTTCTCCCCCCGGATTTTGGCTTCTAAGTTTCTCACGAACTTTGTCGCCAAAAGATTTAGGAAGACCGGCCAGGAATTTCTCTTTCCAGAAGGCTTGTTGGCTGTCTTCACGGGTGTAAACCCTGGTCAGGAAGGTATCCTTATACCATCTGAAATCACCCAAAGATTTGCACTTCAGATTGGACAAAAGATCACCAGATCTGTCCTTGATGAGGGAAGGATCTCCAACAAAATGTTGGGCTATGGTAAAGATTAAGGAGTTGACAGCATCAGAGATGAATTTGCCATCTTCCATGATAGGATTACCTTCTTCATCAGTCTTGACGGCGGTCAAGATCTGATCCTTCTCGTCTTGAGTGAGATAATTATCCCACCAACCTTTGAGCTGGCCACAGAAACCAGCAACCAAGACTTCAACGATAAGAGATTCAGGACAATTGTTGGCGGTAACATAGGCAGTGGCTACCATAGTCATATTTTGGAGGATTTTGGTGATGCCATACTCGTTTTCACCATCAATATTCCATTCATAGACATTGTTGGCACTGAAGCTTTTGAAGTTTGAAGATTCTTCTAAAAGAAGATCAGGAGCAGTAGCTCTAGGATAGTAGAGCTTGGTTTCTTTTCTCCACTGATTCTTAGAATTGTGAATGACAGTATTGACCGGAATACTCTTGATAGATTGAACGTCAGACTTCATAGATTGAATATCAGAATCAGACTCAACCTTACCATCTTCAATATTATTTAAAGAAGTAGAGGTATTACGAGTAGAAGTACGAGTTTTTGGAGGAGGAGGAGCAGTAATAGTGGGATTAGAAACTGCTTCCGGAGTAGGTTCCGGAGTCTCAGGAGGTTCCGGAGTCTCAGGAATAACTTGTTTGAGAAGCTGAAGTTGCTCTACCACCTTTTGGAGGAGCTCATTGTCAGATTCCTTTTTTGCTCGAAGAGTTTGAGCCGAGTGTCTGGAATGGCTACTGATTTGAAAAGGTTTGAAAAGAGGTTTTTCAAGTTGACATCCTTTAGGGATATCAAGATTAGAAGAGGAAGGTTCAATCTTGACCTTTTCTTTTCCTTTCCTGGAAGAGGAATCCTGCACTTGGGATTCTCCAAGAATTTGAAGATACTTATTGGTATAATTGGATTGTTCCATGAGGTCTTTGATGTCTTTACCAGTGACATCACCTTCTTCTTTCCTAGTCTTGAAGGGAGAAGCTAGGACAGGTGTAGATTGAGCTCCTTTAAGAAGGAAAGGAGTTTTAGGTGGCAGGTTAGAAAGGGTTTCTTTTCCATCCTTATGCTGCCATTTAACCATGTCAATTTGGAAGGGGTAAGATTTCCAATTCTTGTTGGCATAATCTTGAAACCATTCAAAAAAAAAGATGTTTTGCTGGGTTTTCTCAAGGAACCCATAGAATTTTTCTTGGATCTTCTTTCTCTTTTCACCCTGATACTTTGCAAAGAACCATTTTCTTTGCTGAGTCCATCGGTCAGAGTAGAAATCTGCCTTGATACTTCCTTTGTCGATGACGAATTCAGTAGTGATTGCTCCAATGAAATCAGAAGTTTCTCCAGGGGTTTCTAGAGAAGAATACGTTGGAGATAAGGTGGATTGATGATCTTCATCACCCTTGTCATAGGTAGTCTTGACAGGAGTGGTATTGACATATCCAGCTAAATGGATAGTAGATCCGTCATGAGAGAGGGAAGGTCGAGCATTAGACTCAGGCTGGTTCCTTCTAGTGATAGAAAAAGATCTTCTAGACATGGCGGATTGGAAATCATTTGAGGACGTCCTAATAGATCTAGGGATAGAGAAGGAATTTCTCCTATCAAAGATGAAATCTACTTGGCCAGATTGGTGTTGGATGATTTCACGAAACTCAGGAGTTTCAGCAGGTTGGGCTGGAGTAGCCTTTTCCAAAGACCATTTTTCTGGAAGGGTGATATCACTCCATTGGATGGTTTTGGGCACAATAACATTGGCCTTATCATAATCTGTGAGGAAGAGGGTAGTTTCTCCAGATTTCTCACAATTGGTTCGCAAGAAATAAGATTTGATAGAGTTCATTACCTTGTATTGAACCCTGTAGATCAAAGAGATTGGAATGGAATCTTCTTTCATATCAAGGCCGTGAAGCTTGATATTTAGGAAGAGGACATCAAGGATGTTTTTATCTTCCAGACTAACAGTTAGATCTGGGAAGCAATTGAAAAAGATTGGTCCATTACTCAGGCTGGTTTCAACCGTTCCTAAGAGGGAGTCATGGAATTGATTATGTCTAACATCCCTAAGACAAAGGAGTACAGCGATGTCAAGAGATTTCCTGGTTAGGGGTTTAAGACCAACTTGAACACTACCTATATGAAGATAGTTGAAGTTCTTGCTGATATGTTCTTTGATGCTTTTCTCGGAAAGCAGATGGATTTCTTCATCATCAGATCTGAGCTTGTAGGTTTGCTCAACGGTTTTGATAATGAAATCTGATCGTTTGAAAAAGGATCCGTTTGGTTTGTAGATCTCAGCATGAGAAATTTTTGGAATTTCCCAGTTGTCAAGATCTTGATTGATATCTTCAAAATGAATTTCTTCTTTGAAGACAGATTTGGATAATTGATTGGATTGATGAGGATGATCGATAGAAGAAGAAGAGGGTTGGGAAGATCTGAAAGAAAGCTTAGAAGAGAAAGAGCGAAGCATCATGAAAGATAGATCTTCCTTGCCCGTAAGTATCATCACCATCACCTGGTTCTATAGAAACAGATAAATAAATTAGAAATATAAGTTAGGTTCTGCGTTGTTCTTAATAGTTGAGCAGTATAGATCTGGATCAGACTTAAGCCACCACAAAAAGAAACTAAACAAGGACATTAAAAATATTCAGAACTTAATAACATGTCTGTAGTATGGCCAATATAGACTTACTGCCACACAGGGACTTACTGCCTTCAACGCCTCCGCTGCAGAGATGATCATAAGTCTGAATAGTAATAATCCTAGAAGGTTTTCAAAATGAAAGCTCTTTTGAAAACCTTCTAGGATTATTACTATTCAGACTTATGATCATCTCTGCAGCGGAGGCGTTGAAGGCAGTAAGTCCCTGTGTGGCAGTAAGTCTATATTGGCCATACTACAGACATGTTATTAAGTTCTGAATATTTTTAATGTCCTTGTTTAGTTTCTTTTTGTGGTGGCTTAAGTCTGATCCAGATCTATACTGCTCAACTATTAAGAACAACGCAGAACCTAACTTATATTTCTAATTTATTTATCTGTTTCTATAGAACCAGGTGATGGTGATGATACTTACGGGCAAGGAAGATCTATCTTTCATGATGCTTCGCTCTTTCTCTTCTAAGCTTTCTTTCAGATCTTCCCAACCCTCTTCTTCTTCTATCGATCATCCTCATCAATCCAATCAATTATCCAAATCTGTCTTCAAAGAAGAAATTCATTTTGAAGATATCAATCAAGATCTTGACAACTGGGAAATTCCAAAAATTTCTCATGCTGAGATCTACAAACCAAACGGATCCTTTTTCAAACGATCAGATTTCATTATCAAAACCGTTGAGCAAACCTACAAGCTCAGATCTGATGATGAAGAAATCCATCTGCTTTCCGAGAAAAGCATCAAAGAACATATCAGCAAGAACTTCAACTATCTTCATATAGGTAGTGTTCAAGTTGGTCTTAAACCCCTAACCAGGAAATCTCTTGACATCGCTGTACTCCTTTGTCTTAGGGATGTTAGACATAATCAATTCCATGACTCCCTCTTAGGAACGGTTGAAACCAGCCTGAGTAATGGACCAATCTTTTTCAATTGCTTCCCAGATCTAACTGTTAGTCTGGAAGATAAAAACATCCTTGATGTCCTCTTCCTAAATATCAAGCTTCACGGCCTTGATATGAAAGAAGATTCCATTCCAATCTCTTTGATCTACAGGGTTCAATACAAGGTAATGAACTCTATCAAATCTTATTTCTTGCGAACCAATTGTGAGAAATCTGGAGAAACTACCCTCTTCCTCACAGATTATGATAAGGCCAATGTTATTGTGCCCAAAACCATCCAATGGAGTGATATCACCCTTCCAGAAAAATGGTCTTTGGAAAAGGCTACTCCAGCCCAACCTGCTGAAACTCCTGAGTTTCGTGAAATCATCCAACACCAATCTGGCCAAGTAGATCTCATCTTTGATAGGAGAAATTCCTTCTCTATCCCTAGATCTATTAGGACGTCCTCAAATGATTTCCAATCCGCCATGTCTAGAAGATCTTTTTCTATCACTAGAAGGAACCAGCCTGAGTCTAATGCTCGACCTTCCCTCTCTCATGACGGATCTACTATCCATTTAGCTGGATATGTCAATACCACTCCTGTCAAGACTACCTATGACAAGGGTGATGAAGATCATCAATCCACCTTATCTCCAACGTATTCTTCTCTAGAAACCCCTGGAGAAACTTCTGATTTCATTGGAGCAATCACTACTGAATTCGTCATCGACAAAGGAAGTATCAAGGCAGATTTCTACTCTGACCGATGGACTCAGCAAAGAAAATGGTTCTTTGCAAAGTATCAGGGTGAAAAGAGAAAGAAGATCCAAGAAAAATTCTATGGGTTCCTTGAGAAAACCCAGCAAAACATCTTTTTTTTTGAATGGTTTCAAGATTATGCCAACAAGAATTGGAAATCTTACCCCTTCCAAATTGACATGGTTAAATGGCAGCATAAGGATGGAAAAGAAACCCTTTCTAACCTGCCACCTAAAACTCCTTTCCTTCTTAAAGGAGCTCAATCTACACCTGTCCTAGCTTCTCCCTTCAAGACTAGGAAAGAAGAAGGTGATGTCACTGGTAAAGACATCAAAGACCTCATGGAACAATCCAATTATACCAATAAGTATCTTCAAATTCTTGGAGAATCCCAAGTGCAGGATTCCTCTTCCAGGAAAGGAAAAGAAAAGGTCAAGATTGAACCTTCCTCTTCTAATCTTGATATCCCTAAAGGATGTCAACTTGAAAAACCTCTTTTCAAACCTTTTCAAATCAGTAGCCATTCCAGACACTCGGCTCAAACTCTTCGAGCAAAAAAGGAATCTGACAATGAGCTCCTCCAAAAGGTGGTAGAGCAACTTCAGCTTCTCAAACAAGTTATTCCTGAGACTCCGGAACCTCCTGAGACTCCGGAACCTACTCCGGAAGCAGTTTCTAATCCCACTATTACTGCTCCTCCTCCTCCAAAAACTCGTACTTCTACTCGTAATACCTCTACTTCTTTAAATAATATTGAAGATGGTAAGGTTGAGTCTGATTCTGATATTCAATCTATGAAGTCTGACGTTCAATCTATCAAGAGTATTCCGGTCAATACTGTCATTCACAATTCTAAGAATCAGTGGAGAAAAGAAACCAAGCTCTACTATCCTAGAGCTACTGCTCCTGATCTTCTTTTAGAAGAATCTTCAAACTTCAAAAGCTTCAGTGCCAACAATGTCTATGAATGGAATATTGATGGTGAAAACGAGTATGGCATCACCAAAATCCTCCAAAATATGACTATGGTAGCCACTGCCTATGTTACCGCCAACAATTGTCCTGAATCTCTTATCGTTGAAGTCTTGGTTGCTGGTTTCTGTGGCCAGCTCAAAGGTTGGTGGGATAATTATCTCACTCAAGACGAGAAGGATCAGATCTTGACCGCCGTCAAGACTGATGAAGAAGGTAATCCTATCATGGAAGATGGCAAATTCATCTCTGATGCTGTCAACTCCTTAATCTTTACCATAGCCCAACATTTTGTTGGAGATCCTTCCCTCATCAAGGACAGATCTGGTGATCTTTTGTCCAATCTGAAGTGCAAATCTTTGGGTGATTTCAGATGGTATAAGGATACCTTCCTGACCAGGGTTTACACCCGTGAAGACAGCCAACAAGCCTTCTGGAAAGAGAAATTCCTGGCCGGTCTTCCTAAATCTTTTGGCGACAAAGTTCGTGAGAAACTTAGAAGCCAAAATCCGGGGGGAGAAATCCCATATCACACCCTTAGTTATGGACAACTCATAGCTATCATTCAAAGAGTTGCTCTCAAAATCTGTCAGGATGACAAAATCCAACAGCAACTCACTAAGGAGAAGTCTCAGAATCGCAGGGATTTGGGTACTTTCTGCGAACAATTCGGAATTCAAGGTTGTCCCAAGAAACCTAAACCCAGAAAGCAAGATCCTCCTCCCAAACAACAATGGAGAAAGAGATCTAGCAGGAATGATCATAGGAAACCCAAGCCTAGATCAAAACCCCAATCTTCGCAAATTCCAAAGAACCCTCCTGAGACTAGACCCTCTCAAGGAAAAGATGTTACCTGCTACAACTGCGGCAAGCCGGGCCATATTAGCAGGTATTGCAGACTCAAAAGGAGAATCTCTGAGCTTCATCTTGAACCTGAGATCGAGGACAAGATCAACAATCTCCTCATTCAAACTTCTGATGAAGAAGAATCTAATCCTTCGGATTCTGAGGTCTCTGAAGACCTAAATCAAATTCAGAATGATGATTCTCAATCATCATCTTCCGTCAATACCTTGTCCATCAACACTTTGACCAATGAACAAGACCTTCTCTTCAGGGCCATTAATTCTATCCCTGATCCTGAGGAAAAGAAAATCTATTTGGAACGCCTCAGGTCTACTCTTGAAGATAGGCCTCCCAAAAGTCCTATAACCACCAATAAATTCAATCTTAGAGATACTTTCAAGCGTCTTGAGAAATCTACGGTCAAACCCGTCACTATTCAAGACCTTCAATCTGAAGTCAATTCCCTCAAGACTGAGGTTAAAAGTCTCAAACAAATCCAAAATAGTCAGCAGCTTATCTTAGAAAAACTGACTAGAAATTATGAGGAAGATGATTCTTCTGTACCTGATTCCAATCCTGCTCCTAACAACAATTGCGAAGACTTTCTGGAGAATATTAACCAGGTCACCATTCAGAAATTCTTCATCCATGTCAAAATCCTCATAGGAGATTTTATTCTCGAAATCCCTGCCCTCTTTGACACAGGGGCAGATTCCAGTTGTATCTCGGAGGGACTCATTCCCACCAGATATTTTGAGAAAACCACTGAGAAGCTCAGCGCTGCTGAAGGATCTAGACTAAAGATCAAGTATAAAATCCCCTCAGCTATCATAAAAAATGGTAGTCTTGAAATCGAAACTCCATTTCTGTTAGTCAGAAATTTGAGTCAAAAAATCATTATAGGGACCCCTTTCATTAAGAAGCTCTTCCCCTATAATACTGACGAAAACGGCATCACTGTTCAGCATCTTGGACAGCCTATCTTGTTCAAATTCTCTGAACCTCCCATAGATAAGACTTTGAACGTCATATCCTACAAGGAGAAGCAGATCAACTTCCTCAGGGAAGAAATCTCTTACAGAACCATTGAGGATCAATTGCAACAACCTTCTGTTAAATCAAGGATTGAGAATATTTTGGAAAATATTCAATCCAGCATCTGTTCTGATCTACCCAACGCTTTTTGGGAAAGAAGGAGCCATATGGTGGAACTTCCTTATGAAAAAGATTTTTCAGACAAACAGATTCCAACCAAGGCTAGGCCTATTCAAATGAATGAAGAACTTCTTCATTTCTGCCAAAAGGAAATCAATGATCTCCTTGAAAAGAAACTTATTCGCAGGAGTAAGAGCCCTTGGTCCTGTGCAGCCTTCTATGTCAACAAACAAGCTGAGATAGAACGGGGAACCCCTAGGCTGGTTATTAACTACAAACCTCTCAATCAAGCCCTTTGTTGGATTAGATATCCTATCCCCAACAAGAAAGATCTCTTAGCCAGACTGCATGATGCTAAGGTCTTTTCAAAATTCGACATGAAATCTGGATTCTGGCAAATCCAATTGCAAGAGAAGGATAGGTATAAAACTGCTTTTACTGTTCCTTTTGGGCAGTATGAGTGGAACGTTATGCCTTTTGGGCTAAAGAACGCCCCATCTGAATTCCAAAGGATTATGAACGAAATCTTCAATCCTTATTCCAAATTCACTATTGTCTACATTGACGATGTTCTAATCTTTTCCCAAACTTTAGATCAACATTTCAAACATCTCAATACGTTCATCTCTGTAATCAAAAGGAATGGCTTGGCTGTATCCAAGACAAAGGTCAGTTTGTTCCAAACCAAAATCAGATATCTTGGTCACAACATCCACCAAGGAACCATCATTCCTATCAATAGAGCCATCGAGTTCACGGATAAATTCCCTGATCAAATCATTGACAAAACCCAACTACAAAGATTCCTGGGTTGTCTCAATTATGTTGCGGACTTCTGTCCTCAACTCAGTACCATAATCAAACCCCTTCATGATAGACTCAAGAAGGATCCTCCACCTTGGTCCGATATTCATACCAATGTGGTCAAACAAATCAAACTTCGTGTCAAGAATCTCCCTTGTCTTTATCTCCCTAATCCTCAAGCTTTCAAAATTATTGAAACTGATGCCTCTGATATTGGCTTTGGTGGTATTTTGAAACAAAAGGTTTTTGACAAGGAACAAATTATTGCTTTTACTTCAAAACATTGGAATCCTGCTCAACAGAATTATTCTACTGTCAAAAAAGAAGTTTTAGCAATCGTTTTATCTATTTCAAAATTTCAATCTGATTTGATTAATCAAAAATTCTTAGTCCGTGTAGACTGCAAATCTGCGAAAGAAATCTTACAAAAAGATGTCAAAAACTTAGCTTCAAAACATATCTTTGCCAGATGGCAAGCTATTTTAAGCGTTTTTGACTTCGATATTGAATATATAAAAGGATCTAACAATTCTCTCCCTGATTTCCTCACTCGTGAATATTTGCAGGGAAGATCATAAGATGTCCTCCAGAGGAGGATCCTCCTCCTCCCGAGGAAGAGGAAGAAACAAAGAAAAGAGCAAAGGTATTATAATCTCTGACTCTTTAATCTTATCTGGGCCCACTGCCCATCAATCTGGACCCACTGTCCAAAAATCTGAGCCCACTGCTCAAAACCAATCTTCACAACCAAAACAAACCAAAGCTGATTATGCTTTATCAATTCCAACTCTCCTTGCCTTCAAACAAGCAGGCCTGGATAATGTTCCTCAGGGACTCATCAATTTACCAAATAAATCTTGGGCCAGCATCGCTGATAAAGATGATGACCTAGATCTCCAATCCCTCCAATCTTTTATTGAAAGAACAAAAAGCTTAGCAACTCATGATGGAAAGAAACCAGTTGTTGTTGCCCAATCTAGCCCAGTTACCCAATCTAACCCAAAATCGGAATATTTGACCAAAACTATCTCCAAATTCCAAACCTTGATTGAACCAGAATGGTGGGACCATTCAGGAGGGAACCTCGCCAATAAAATTGGTACTAAACTTTTCCCTGGTTATCTTGATCCAATCCACCCAAACAAAACCCAGAGATTCTATGAGTTTATCTTGGTTGATACAAACAGTGTGGATATTAAGCATTTTAGGGATAAAAATGACAACTCCCTAATTACCCACTCCACACTCCAAATTCTCTGTGTCCTTCGTCCCACTGACTTTGGACCCAATCCAAACACCTACAGAAAATTTTCCCAGAATTTTGACCCTATAGGTTTTAATTATTGGGATTACATCAAAGCTTGGGAATTTACAATCCTTGGCCTGCAAAACCAAAATTTCAAGCATTCTTGGCTCATTTACTTCAAATGGACCAACAAATATTCCTTTCCAATTTGGTTCCATTCTTGGTGGAGCTTCTTTGGTCCAACTACTGAAATCTTTCCCCCTGAAGTTCTGGAGGGATACAATCTTTTCCTGAAACATTGGGACAAAGAGTTTAACAATTATCCTGATTGTTTAAACTTTTATACAATCTTTTCCCTTTCTTGGGTATTCTCTTGGAGGTACGGTCTTAAAGCCAAACCCCAACCAATTCTCAACAAACATGCCCTTATCAAGTGGTGGAAGGCTTTTGATGCTTCCAAAGCTCACAAGGATAAAGTAATTCAATGGTTCAAAAACAACCAGAAATATCTCAAGCATGCAAGTCCGCAAACCAGCCTCTTGCTAAATCAAAAGGCCCACATCACAGCGGCCCTTGCAGGAGCTTCAACAGAAGAAGACTTGCTAAGAAATCTTCAATCTGCTCTTCAATTATTGAAGGAACCAATTAAGCAAGCCTCATCTTCAAAGGCCCCTCAACACAAAGTCTCCGAGCCATCCTCTCTTGGGTCGTCAGATTTTGTCCAAACCACAGAATCAGATGATGATGACTTCTGCTAAGTTTGTCGTCTTGTAATCATTTTTATTCTGTAATAATTCAATTTTTGTACTGTAGCAAATAGTAAAATTGACTTTTTACTGTAGCAAATAGTGCCAGTCAAATAGTACCGTCTACCGGAACTATTCAACCGGAACTATTCAAACAGTGCCCAATCTTTTCTTTAAATAGGCTCATTCTGAACCTTGTTAAGCAGAGTTTTGGATAGAGCTTAGATAGAGAGTTTAGAGAGAGAAACACTGAGAGAATTCCTTCTGTAAGTTCTCCTTCAGTTTTCCTTTCTTTCAATCTTTTCTGTTTTTAAGTTTCAGTTTTTCAGTTTTTAAGTTTCAGTTTTGTAATCTATGTTTATGTAATATATATCTTGTTCAAGTTTTATTTTCCTGTTTATGGAAGGCTGAGCCTCCTGTTTTAATTCCTGTTTTTAATTAATTTTCTGCAAAAAGCCCCTCCGTGGTGGCGTCCTACTTCTCTTAATCCTCTTCTCATCCCCCTCCTTCTGCTTCCGACCCCCAGTTGCTAAATATTCATTATTTTTCTATCTTTTCTCTCTATCAAGATCTTTACATCTCCAAGTAGGTTATGAAACATTTTTAAAAGAGAGTTTTTCCTAGTAAGATTTTAATGAGACATTTTTCAAAGTCTTGCTTCCAAGTAGTTTAGGCTAAAAAGCACTTTTAGCCCCTGATGTTTCAAGTTTGTGCAAATTCTGCCCCTACTCTATTTTTGTCGATGTTTCTACCCCTCATGTTTTCAAACAGTGCACCGTCTACCCCTCCGTTAGCAGACGTTAAAAAACTAACGGAAAGAGCTGATTTGGCTTTCTTTTAAATATTTTTTGGACCTACCACGTGGAAATTACAAGTGAAATTGGAAAAAAATGGCATGAGAGATTCAAACTCAAGACCTGTAAGTAGCAAAACATGCGTTTAACCAGTTCAGTTACATACATAATTGATATATACATCAAGCAAATTTAATTTATATCATTTCCTTATCATCATCAACTTCTTATACTCCTCTTCATCTCTCCAATCCACTCAGAAACCTCTCTTGAGAAATCCTGACTGACGGAGGGGTAGACGATGCACTGTTTGAAAACATGAGGGGTAGAAACGTCGACAAAAATATAGCAGGGGCAGAATTTGCACAAACTTGAAACATCTGGGGCCAAAAATGCTTTTTAGCCTTTATCTTATGTGTATAGCTTGATATGGAAATCATTGGAATGCTTTTAGCTTTCCTTGCTATTTATTTCTCGTCTCTTTGTATTGGGTTGAAGTACCCCTTGTATTTCATTTCAATATATGTCTTGGCTTATAAAAAAAAGTATGATTTATTGACACTAGATTCTATTTCCACTCCATTTTTATTTATGAGTATCGTATTTTCTATTGTATCATCAATTATTTCTCTCTTCTTCTTTAATTTTTTTACCCATTTTTTCTCTAGTAAGTTAAAATATAATATAAAATCATTCATATGGTTACCCAATAACTTAAGATTTTTGGAAAATTTGTTATTTGACATGATATCAGAACCTCTATGACCAAGCAGTTCAGAGTTTGATACCTGCCGCTCTCAATTTTTATAATAAAGGGTTGACTTAAAAAGCATGTGGTAGATATTTTGTCCACACTTTAAGTTCAAAGAGCTCTTGTGTGAGACATGTTTAAGTATAATATAAAATTATTCATATGGTATTTACTCAACAATTTAAACTTTTGATAATTGATTATTTTACATTTTTAACTCATCATCTCCCCTTAATAATATGTGTGAATGAAATTTAATTATTTAAAAAAGCACATTAATGGCATCATTAATCAATATTCAATACTGTTGAGATTCGTGGTTCTGAAAGATTTCAAAGATTCCTTTGTCTTTGAGCGTTTTTCCGTCAAAGACACTTACAGTTCACAGGTTACAAAAGCCTTGCTGACATTAAGAAAATTGTACCAACAATAAAATGATAATATTAATATATACTACTAACAATTAAATAAATAATCCCCCTCGTGCAGAACAGAGTTAAAGCCACCCTCACTAGCCTTTTATTTTTATTTTATACTTTCCTTACAAGACACTTCACACTAGCCTATAAGCCTATTCTATTGCACTTTGCTCCTTCTGATTTTCAAATGAAATAAACATAAAGTTGAAATTTTCAAAAAATTTATAATTTATATGATATTTATTTCTGACATCTTTACTATGTGCACTTAAATAATTGGTTGAGGTGAAGAAATGGGGGCTCCCCAATCCTCGGAGCCAAACATTTCGAAGATTCCCATTCCACCCAAATTTTAGTATGACTTATTTTCTTCATTTTTAACGTAGATTATTAAGAATGACAGGCTGGGTGGAGTAATGTTTCATCTACACGACTACACCTCTCTTTTAAGGTGGAGAGGTAGAATGGTGAGAGAGATAGGAAGAAAAGAAAAAGTAAGATAGAGAAAATATGAGATGTGATAGATGATAAGATGAGAGAGATAGAAATAGAAAAAGGTGGAAATGAAGTGTTTAAAAAATGAGGTGTGTATATATCATTACTCGGCTAGGTGACTATTTCAAGTGGTAGGGATTTTGTGCCCAAACGGCTGTTGAACAGACTATATAATTGAGTAATGATTTATTCACAATATCACATATGAAGATGAGAGAGATTTACTTCAACAGAAAACGAGGTGACACAATACATGAAGACGAATGAGATACGACGAGACAATAAAACACTACTGTCGATCAATGGTGTGATGTACATACAAATAACGTAACACTCCGCCGTTCACATCATCTCATGATCAAAGATAAAATCTCTGAAAGTCTAGAACAACAATATATAAGCAAATGAGCAAGTTATATGACAATAAAACCAATATTTTATAGTTTAATATGAATGGTTTTTTTAGTACGCGTTTGATATAAATGGTGATGAAAATGTTAACTTTAAGTTGATAGCTTTACTTGTGTAGTCTCGAATCATTATCTCTAAAAACTTGACATTTGTTTGGCTAACTGAATGGAGGAGTTAAGACTTAACCTTTATCGTTCCAACTGATCTCTCCAACATTCACTTGCTGGTGAGCCTTTTGAATTGTCTAAGACGATAATGAACCGAGTGATCATTTAAACCGGTGAGAAAACTAACAGTGAAAATGTGATACTCACGTTTCCATATGGGTAAATGAGTTAAATAAAATTATGTTTTGTTTTCGAGGGGATGCGGTATTTTGAGCAGCCGCAAATCTGGGAGTGAGAATCCTGAATGATCCTAGGTTATAGTCTACATTCTAAGCTAGATTCCCCTATTGAATGGTTTAAATATTGAACTGATCAATGTCTCATTTTATTAATCCCCTACCTAACTACCTTTCATAGTTGTATCTAGCTTGTAAAGGCGTAAAGTTCAGAGACAAAAGGAATCAAAGGAAAGACAATATGCAGGTAGTGATCAAAATTCAAAAGAGTCAAATCGCCCTCCATGTGCAACGCTGATCTTTCGTCAGTCTTTGCTTAGTTGAGACACCATGCAAGTTGCACAACAGAGCTTCCATTGGGTTTGTATTTAAATGCGAATATTCTGAGACTGATACTGTTTATTATTATTGTTTTTAAATGAACAAAGAACAAAGGACTTACTATAGTTAATTGTATAATTGGTAATCTCATGCACGTGCAAAATTTGCCTTTTCTATTTTGTAATTTAGGACTAAAAAGTTCAAGTTGTCATGAGACTCAGGGCCGGCCCTGGGCCTGTGCAAGCAGGCCCATAGTCCAGGGCCTCCAAAAAAGAAGGCTCCAAAAACAATATTCGAATATTTTTTACAGCGTTTTTACTTAAAAAAGCGCTGTAAATAGTCAATCTTTTACAGCGCTTCGTACCGCTGTATGCTATTTAACAGCGGCGAGAGGTCCAAAGCACTGTAAAAGGCCTTTTTTTGGCTTCGTGCTCCTATTAAACTTTCTCCAAAAAAAAATTTAGGAGTCCATTTTTATTATTAACCCAGGGCCTCCAAATTGTCAGGACCAGCCCTGATGAGACTGCTATATGAACCGTCATTCAAAAGGTTTCTTTTCTCTTGTCCAAGAACACACATTAGTTCCAGCTAGCAAATAATTGTAATTTATAACATAAGATGCGTCCTTCTTAATTTACTTAATTAACTACTTTTGTTTGGTTAAAAGTTAGTTGAGATCATGAAGCTCTGTTTCCCCTGTACCTCAAATCATGCTAAACACACTTGATTGGCTATGAGATGCCACTTCATGTTTAGGATCTTTCGCAAGATCATAACTGAAAAGACACAATAACAAGAAGGGAGCTGTGTTTTAACAAAATTTCACAAATCTTTTTATGTTAGGCACAATATGAATGAAATTAATTTCAAAAGCTTTCAATTATGTCAGTTGGAACAAAGTTGTGATCAATATAACAACTAAGACATTTAACAAAATTTCACAAATCCTGCAAGATTCTTAGTTTTTATTTATGAGTTAAGAACTAAGAACTGAGTTCTTAACTATTGGAGGGAGCTAATGTGGAGTTCTTAATTCTTAAAAATAAGAATTAGTTCTTATATAAGAGCATCTTCAATGTTAGTTTTTAATTCTTATCACTATTCATGTGAGCCCGTACTGCAACATGTGCTTAAGCAACTCTTTGCAGATTTTGCTCCAACCATGAGTTATTAGTTCTTAATTCTTAGTACTATTCATCCGATATCACAATACGATTATATTAATATTTTTTATTTCCATATAATTTTGATTGAAATTTAAATGTTAATTCGATACTTAAATTAAATGAATGAGAGAGAAAAAAACTAATCTTTTATGATAAGAACTCAAAATGTAAAACTTCTTATATAAGAACCTAGTTCTAATGTTTAAGAATTAAGAAATTCACGTCATCCTCTCCGATGGTTAAGAACTCAGTTCTTAGATCTTAACTAAAAAATAAGAACTAAGAACCTTGCATTTGAGAAATATTAAAGAGTTTTACTTTTTGAGTTCTTAGCATAAAAAATTAATTTTTTTTCTCTCATTCATCAACTGATTTAATTTAAGTATTGAATTAGCATTTAAATTTAAATCTGGAAATAAAAATATTAATATAATAGTATTGTAGTGCTAAGAACTAAGAACTCATAGTTGTAGCCAAATCTGTAAATCATTGCTTAAGCAGATGTGACAGCACAGACCCACAAGAATAGTCTAAGAATTAAGAACTAAACCTAGCATTGGAGATGCTCTAAAGAGTTTTACATTTTGAGTTCTTAGCATAAAAAAATAATTTTTTTTATTCATCAACTAATTTAATGTAAGTATTGAATTACCATTCAAATTTAAATTAAATCAAAATTATATGAAAATAAAAAATATTAATATAATGGTATTGTGGGACCAGATAAATAGTGCTAAGAACTAAAAACTCATGGTTGGAGCAAAATCTACAAAGAGTTGCTTAAGCACATGTGGCAGTACATGCGCACATGAATAGTGCTAAGAACTAAGAACTAAAGAACTAGTATTAGATATGCTCTTGTGTGTTGAGAATTACACAATTTTTTTTACTTAAATATTTATGAATAAAACTATTGATTCACCTAGAATGTGGTAGCTTAACCTCCTCTTGAGGTAAGACATTTTCATTATAAGAGAGACTGATTTTGGTGTAAAAATAAGAGTCTATTCTGATGTGGACGCTAAGTTTTGCTCTTTAGCGTCCGTCCAATCGATGCAAAGTGTCAAATGGAAAAAAAATCACACTTCACCGCAGTGTCAGTCTAATTGGCGATACCCAACTTCAAATTAAACCTCCTAGCTAGTAGTGTTAGCAATGAAGGACACCTATCTTCGCCACCTCCCCATTTCGTACGCCTCCCCTGTGCACCCCACTCGTCCTCCTATCACACCTCTCCCCCACATCCCCCCATCGTCGCTCCACCATGTTGTTGTGTCACCTTTGCGACACCCTTCGCATATGCATGTCATCTTTGTCACCACCCACCCTCGTCAGTTACATCTACTGCCTCCACCGACACTCCCATCTCATGTGCTCAAAAATGGTGATGCTTCACTTAGTTCTTGGCTTATCTTTTGAACTTGGTTACAAGCAAGAGCTCAAGTGTGATCTTTTGTGAAGTTCAATTCTTTTTTTTTTTAGTTTTCCATTATCAATTTCGGTTGGATGTTGGAGTTGCTACTATTTTTTTTACCTGTTCCTTCTTTTTATGATTGTAGGGTCATATCAAACTTCACAGCTCACTGCTGTCTCACTGGTCGACGCTATCAAGCTAAAAACTGAAGCTATAATCGATTTAGTGTCAGCTTCACGTCGATATCGCGACTGACTTTAAAGGCTCAAAGATAATGTGTAAGGACCATGTGGTCGACGCTACATATATATTAGTGTCAATTTAGCTAACTCTAAGCAGGGACGGATCCATAAATTTGATATTGTGAGGGCAATATATACATATAAATTCGTAATAAAAAAAATTACACATATTGTATTAGAAGTGAGAGCATTTTTTAATCAAAGGGGCACAAGTGAGAGAATTTTTTACCAAATGTCTATAAAACACCACATACTTTTAATACTCACGTGAGGACATTTAGCAATGTAGAATACAAGTGAGGACATTTTTTTATTAAAGAAGCCATAAAAAATCACATACTTTTACTACTCAAAATTTTTCTAATGATTATTTTCAAAATCAAGTGAGGGCACCTGCCCTCATAGTAGCCTACCTACACCTGTCCTTGACTCTAAGGTTACACAATTTTTTGAGGATGTCTAACACAAATTTTTAGCTATTCTCATCAATTATATAAGCTGACATTAATTAGCATTGGTGGTGACCAGTACTAATATTAATTACCAATGCATAAATGATAATGATGTACACTTTTCAACCACAATTTACGGGACCCTAAATTAGTTTCTCTCAGCCATGCCAAACCCTATAGTAAGAGAGTCAATTTAGGATCCTTCAAACTGTCATCAAATTGTGTAAGACATCACTAAGTTTGAATTGCCAATGACAACCAACAAGTTGAAGCTAAGATGAACAACTAAGAACATAATTCGTCCATCACCGTAAAACATCATAGCAATACATTGACCCAAGATAAGATCTAAAAGTCTCAATCAAATTAGTCATCAGAAGTTCAAAGTACATCACATATAATTGTAACTTGACATTTGGCACTCACGAAATGGGTCGTACCCTAACATATTAGCATCGATCTCCACAGTGCTAATATTACTAGTAATGTCTACTCACTTACAATTAACACCGGTTAACCGGTGTTAATTGTAGGCGAGTAGACATTACGTGGACTGGTGATTTTAGCATCTCTCAACCGACACTAATTTCATATGAGTACTTTTCTTGGTCAAATTGAGTAAGCTTTTCTTTAATTCTACCAACTCAATATAGCCATCTTTAACATCCATGTCATGGGCGCCCATGCTAATTTTGGATGCTAAAACAACTTTTTATTGTAATTGTCGCTGAAGGAGAGAGACACGCAAAGGGAGAGAGTGATTGTATCTCACTCATCATGACTTTTCATATTAGTCAACCACAAATCTTCTCTATCAACTACTCATTATTCACTATCAAATTAATATTGAATTTAATAGCTCCACATAGTACTAGTAAAACTAAATGAGAGTATATCGAAGTAAAATTACACGATCAATAATTACTCCCTCCGGTCCTATTTATAAGCATGAAAGAGAAGAAAAATCTTGGTCCTTTTTATAAGAACCAAATGGAAGTTTGAGCTATATTAATTATTTTTTTCCAATGATGCCCTTATTAATTCTAGCTTGTAAAATGTGTCTCATTAATTATTCTCTCTCTTTCCCACTTTCCAACACTAATAACAAAGGGTAATTTTGGAAGTTTATTTTGATTCAAGACATATTTAATGCATTTTATCTAGTTTAACTACATTTCTTAAACTATGTGATTTTTTTTTGCTGCTTATAAATAAGACCGGAGGGAGTATCATCTTACTCTTTGTGCTACCTTTTTAAACAACAATCTTTATAGAATCATTGTAGTAATTATGAAACTTCATAACACTCTTTCCATTTCCGTCCTTCCTTGGAGTTTGGAGCACACACATGCTTTCTTTCCATGGCTATAAATACCACTTAGGCTGTGGTCTTCTAAGTATCAATTCCTTCAACTCCTTCCCTAAACGCTCATCTTCGCCACCCTTAACCAAACTCTCTTTTGCCTTAAATTGTTTCATTGCACTCCCATCCTCACATTTTATTATCCATGGCACATTTTGCTCGCATTTGCTTCCTCTTTGTACTATTGGTTTTGTCTCATGAACTGCTCAGTGTTGAGGGTAGGAACTTGAGACAAAACATTCAGTCACCAAACGCAGCCCCTACAAGAAGTGCTTTTGCCAGCCCAAGCCCGGTGGACCGTGGTGTTAGAAGCTTGGAAGGAGATGCTGAAGCTTTTCGACCCACAACACCTGGCCACAGTCCTGGTGTTGGTCACTCAGTCAACAATTAATCAGTTAATGCCAATGAAGCTGTTTCATCCATCAATATCATGTACTGTTATGTTATTTTTCAATGTTCTACTGCTATGTTATTTTTCAATATATTTTAGTTATATTTGTTTGGTAATCAAGCAAATCTAAATCTCTTCATGCATTTGATCAGTATAAAGGCAGTCTATAACACACTACAAAAAAACGGGATAATTATGTCGGTTCACCCAAACCCACGTAATATACGACCATGAGAAATTTAAGTTTTTACTTTACGTCAGTTTCAACCGACACCATTTGCAAGCTGAAAGTCCATATGAAAATATTGTGGCGTTTTCAGCCGACGTTTTGTGCCAATATTGCCCGCCATTTTATTTATTGCATAATACGTCGGACGTTATGGCGGTTATCCTTAACCGTCATTTTATACCTTACGTCAAAGCCAATTATGTCGGTTGCCCGAATCGACGTGTATGTAACTTACATCGGTCGAAACCAACGTAATTATCACAAATCGACTAACGTAATTTACACATTTTTTTTGTAGTGACAAGTGTGGACAAGTTTCTCTTTCATTAGAACTAGTTTTGGCCCTTGGAATTACAAAAAACTTTTTCCCATAATTTTTTTTATAGAAATCTTGTATAAAAAATTTAAAATATGTGCATTGACAAACTCTAATAGTAATGCATTTATAAAAACAAAAATATGCTCTAGAGACAAAACGCAAGAACATATATTTTTTTTTGAAAATAGAAAATTTTATTGAAGAAACAAAGGAATCCAAGAGAACAACCCTCTCAAGGTAAGACTATATGTCCATCCAACCCCAACCAACACCCCCTTGGAAAGCCTAGCCTAACCTACTTAAGGGAACATATATTTCTAACCATTATATATTTTTTATTTTACATTTAAATTATTAAGTTTATTTCATCAATAAACTGGAGAGGGTCACGTCGTCAGTTCTTGCTGTTTTTTTTTTTTGTACTATCTGGGCTCTTATAAGAAAATAAGAAACTACATTGATATCTAGTCAAAACGAAAAACAAATTAAGCACAAGACGTTTATAGTTGCAATAACCGAAGGCATAACCATCATTTACATTTCTATATATACTATTAGGTAGGTATATTCGTTCCCAACCGGTATCTATATATATATCCTAAGTTTATATTCCTAACGCATGCGTTAGTGCAGTTTGTGATAAGCTTTCAAGTTTCAATGTTTGTACTATGACAGACTAGCAAGTGTTTGTTATATTCTACAAAAAGGCAAATTAGTAAGTTTTGAAATTTCCCTATAAGAAGTGCAAACCCTAACCATATAATATCACGTTCCTTTCATATATTAGTATACGTAATATTGAGAAATTTCATTATTCTTAAATCTTAACATGATTAATCATTGGCTAGCTACCTACAATATATACCCGTTTCTTTTGCATTGTAATTGATCGAACACACAAACCTTTACTTTAAACAACGAAAAGTTGAATGCACAAAACTCAAGCTTATTAATTACTATTTCATTATGACTGATGGGTAGGGAGAAATGGAGATAACAGTTTATAGTTTGGTTCTCAGGCTCCATCACCAGATGTACATACCATGTTAGTAGGGCTGTCCAACATGTGGGTTCGGGCCAAAAAATCGGTTTTGTTCGAATGAATAACCATCAAACCATCAGGCTGCCATGTCCGCCGGGTAGATCGGATTCGAGTTTTTCAGTTCACGGTAACCTCGGGTGGGTTCGTTCAGTTTGTACGTCTAATAAAAAAAATTGAAAAACATGATAGAGATAAAGAGAGATAGAAGGCAGAAGCTAATAAAAACCCAAAAGTGCAAAGTTGGAAATTAGATTAGAGGCTATACAATCAGATCTAAAGGTTATACAAACATATTTGTAAAAAAATACAACAAAAAGTTAAAAATACAAGCTTTCTAAATCTCGAACCACTAAAACCAAAATTGCATAAATCGACAATAGTTGATTGTTCCGGGATCTATGGAGGAAATGGGCCACCTTTGTGAGAGATCGATCACTCCACCGCAGGAAGAAGAGGAGTCGACTTCCATATTTGATGGTGGTTAGGAAGGGAGGAGCGACGACGGTCCCATGGAGGAAAATGGAAAAACTTTATGAGATCAGCAACTCCATTACAGGAAGAAGAGGAGGGGGTTTCCATGTTTCATGTTGGTGGCTTCGTTGCGACGTCAAGAGAGTAGAAGTGGTGGCTGGTGCAGTGCTAGGGTTTGGCCTGGTGGGGTTGGAAGATAGGGTTAGTGGAGATGTTGACGATATAGAGTAAATGGGTTAGAGGGAGTTTTTATATGGCTAAGGGTTGGAGGATCTATTTGTTGGGCCTGGGCTGGACTTCAATTTTTTTAAATGGAAAACTGGTTCGGTCGATCTGGAGCCCATACCGAAACTAACTGGTCTAAACCTTTATAAACTGATTTTTTTCACCTGATCGAACCGCAGCCTGAATCGACCGAACCGGGTCAACAAAAAAACTTCGATTTTGATGGGTTCGGTCATACCTGATTTTTTTGGACAACCCTACACTTTAAGATGCGGTTAAGTGCAATGTTTAAGCTTAATAATTGCTACTTCCCTCCGGTCATTTTTATAAGAAAAACTTTGACAAAATCACACAAACCAAGGAAACTAATAATTTTTATAAAATAAACTACTATGTTTAATTCCAATGATGTCTTTTTCTTTTCACAAGAACAATCATACTAATTACCATAAATGTTGACAATACCTATTGGGTGCTTGCAATTTCCCTCCAAATTTTTGCATGGGGAATAAGTCTCTTTGCATTGGAATAGATTATTTGACTTAATTTTATAAGAGTGTTTCTCATAAGAAGGACCAAAAAGAAATTCCAAAATGTTTCTTATAAAAAGGACCGGGAGGGAGTATTTCATCATGACTGATGGGTAGGTTGTGTTTATTTCTGGTTGCACAAGTCCACGATGGCATGGATGAAAATTTTGGCTTCAAAGATGTTTATGTAATCCTTTCATTCCTTATAACAAGTTGCTTTTAGATAAACTCTTTAATTCCTAAATATAAGTCACTTTTTAATATTTAGAAAACTTAAATAATTTCTTTTCAAATATACCATCATATTTAATATGAAAGAGATATGAAAGAGATTGTGAGTTCGATTTTGAAAAGTTGCAAACTTCAAGAGATAAAGTCACAAATTAAGCAAATAACTAAAATAGAGAGATAAGTTTATTGAATTCGCAAGTTTTTTTTGGTACATCAGAAAGATAAATTGCACCTTCCAGGGATTGATCATCGGACTTCCCTACCCCAACCTATATGTCCCTTATATCTTACCACTTAAGCTATCATTCGCGAACCCTAAGTTACCTTTATTGAATTCGTAAGTTTTTAAATAAAGGTAATTTAAGAAAATTAATAAAAAGATTACAAATCTATAACCAATTTCATTATTCTTTACGTGTATGCTTGAGATCTCTCTCTCTCTTTCCATATACTATGTTCCTTCCCTTCCATATAGTGCGAGTACATTTCTATACCTTAACTATTTGTAAGTCATTCTTGTTTTTCCAGAATTACCACAGGGTTGTCTTCTTCCTTCATTCAACTTTGACAAACCAATTCATAACATATTATTCGATACTTCTATCACAAACAACAAAAATTAGAAAAGTAAAACTAATACAAACCAACATTAAGAATCTATTAAGCAAAACAAAAATCATATATCAGATCAGCATAACAACAGTACTTGTGAAAAGTCGATTGGCTTCCATGCTCTTGGATCTCACATCTCTGATGGATCCAGTGAAAGGTAGTGGATTCAGTGTTAGTGCAACAATGATGGTTTGTGAGGCGCGACAGTGTGGCGAAAAAAGCAGGGAAGTGCATGGTAGTGTGTTTGCGGTTGTAGGGCATCACGCGGTGGTATTGCAGACAAAGGAAGATCTAGAGACCAAGAAATAAGGTGGGGATGGAAAAGGAGGGGGAGAATTAGGTGGTGTCTCTTGAGGGTGAAGGTGAGGTTGAGAGTTAGGGTGGCTGAAGATGAGGGATGGGCAGATTGGGTGGCATCGTAGAGAGAGAAAGAAGAGGCTGAGAGTGGGGGTGGAGTCAGAGAAGAGGACGGAGGGTTTGGCGTAAGGGGAGAAGGTGTCCGAGGAGGAGGGAGGGGACGAGAATGAAGGTGGAGGAGGAGGAGGAAGAGGACAAAGGGTGGAGACTGGGTGGCATCGCTTGAAAAAGGAGAAAAAAAGCATATGGAGAGGATAAGGGTGGCAGAGGAGGAGGGAGGGAGATAACGATTGTAAGTGTTTAAGCGAACCAGGAAGAAAAAAAGGCTTAACTATATGGAATATGAGGTGGAGAAATCAATGAACATTAGAGTCGGTGCTAACCTTCAGGCCCCTGAAATGGGTTGGACCAAGTTGAAATTAGTGTCGGTCACAGCGATTGCTAAGTTGGTTTGTTAATATAGCGTCGGCGCCAAGGTTTTCTTTAAGGTGACTACTGACTTTAGCATATTTCGTAATGACGTTTATTATAAGTAAGCTGACGGTAAGTGGCATTGGTCCAGAGAACACCATAACTAAGGAAGTTTTTTTGGACACTTTTTGTCAGCTTTACATCGATTTAGCCGACACTAAATAGCCAAAATTAACGTTAGCATCGTGGTCGACGCTAATTGTTCACTCTAAAATAGCCTTTTCTTGTAGTGTAATGAGTACTTACTTCCTAAAGTTTCTCTATCTTTTTAGTCTTTCCTTTTCAAAGAAAAGATGTTTTCAAGTAGTTGAACACCTTTTCGACAACCCATAATTCGTAAGTCTGCAAGGATTGAGTCAGAATCGAATTCAATAGAGTCCTCGACGGAGGAAGAATCACTATTTCAATCTTCATTCTCAAGACCCCTAATAATTTATGTAAACTCCTCGTCAAGATCATTAAAATGTCCATGATCAGGAAAAGGTGTTACAGTTTGTCAGAGGGTTGGAACGATTTCGATTACGCATTCTAAATTAGGATTATTTTTATTGTTAACCTTACTCTCATTTTCCCATTAGATGAATTTTGACCATTCAAAATCATCCAAAAGGATAAAGAGTGAGGTATACTAGAAGAAAGAAAATTCTCAAGTTTGAAAGAAATGAGCTAGATTATTTAGCAGTCAAACACTTTAGGGGAAGAATGAAGGGAAAACCTTTCAAAAACTTCTTTCCCTCCAACTAAAAAAGTAAGAAAGGAATATGAACCAGTTTGAAAAACTAGAATGAAGTGAGAAATTCTACAATGTGACTATATTAAATGTCGCGACTTTATTACATGTCTTTGTGATGCAACAAGATTACTATCAATCATATAATGTTGAGCGGTTGACCGACATGGAAACACACATTTTTCTTAGACCGAACAAACAATTTTAAATAATTATTTATCTCGAATTGTTACATTGCATCTCAAACTCACTGTTTTATTAGTCAAACGTGTCATTACATTTGGCCTGAACTTGTCAAATTTGACATTGCATTACATTACATGTCAAGCTAGGGGCCTTCTATACTAACTGACCCAAATTGTCATAAGACCCAATATCATCATGGTCGGCCCAGAGGGTTCACTACCATTGTCGGCCGACCAGGACAACTAAAGAGAGATATTATCTCTTCCAACAATTAGTCGAGCATAAGCAAAGCCAACACAACTAAAGACTTAAAAGTTGTCCAAGCATTCGGAGTTAAGCTATTCACGATTGTTTCACTAAGGTTAAGTGCTTCAATTATAGTTCATAACAGACTCCATAGATACATGTTTACTCATTTAATTACACAAACATTTTCTCATTATGTTCTTCTTGGACTTCAAGTTCTCTCTCCACCGTGCAGCTCACCATTTCGCGGACAAAGCCTGAAACCACCGCAAGGAAACAGGGGATTAGTCGCAGCTTTGATTTCTGGAAGAACACTTAGAAGCATAGCTGTAGAACATTGACTGTATATTGTTGTTTATAAATACAATGTAAAGCACATCGACAAGGAAATTGAAATGTGTGCGTAAACCAGTGATACTTCTCAACAACACAGAATATTCTCTCAAGTTACATAGATACATGCATTAAAGAAACATTTAGCAAGTACTGGCTGGAGGCTGCAGAAGTACATCAACTAGGTGGCTATCTCATTTTTTATTCCAAACCACTTCCATGGAATCATATGCATGCGAGTTGAGGCCTAATGATCACCCAAAATGTGAGGAATCACTTTGTTTATTCATTTGTTTGTTTGTTTTTATATTGAACATGAGGGAATCTTTGAGTTTTCTTATGTTTCTTCTTGTTTTTATTCTTTTTTGGTACTTCATTTGGATCCTCTGGGTGCAGAGCCAGGTTTGGTTGCCAGCGCAGTGAATGCACGGTTCTCAGAGGTAAACCAAAATAAATGGTAGGTAACACAAGTAAATTTAGTTTATGTATGCATTCATTCCAAAAAGAAAACTATAATATGAACCTAGGGTAGCATACAGCGAATATCCCACATGAAACGGCCTAGGAATGGTTTTTGCAAGTGGAATCCTTAGTGGGAAGGTGCATGTGGACGGAAGAGTGACAAAAGTGTGCTCACCCTTTCAGAATTGAGAGTTCATCGGAAGCAGCCCTTGAGTTGTATGAAAGGCAAAAGACACTTTTGGAGTTCATGAGCAACACCTATACTTAAAGTTCTAATAATTATATCTTCACACCTCCTTTTTGAGGTGTGGAAAAGTTGAAGTAGAGAGAAATAGGAAGAAATGAGAAAGAAAATAAAGATGTAATATGTGTTTTGATTGATAAAGTAGAGAAAAATAGATAAAAAAAAACGAAGGTGAAAAAAAGATGGAGATATATATGTACGTATCATAACTCGTTTTTTAGCGATTTTAGAATGTCAATCCATTTCATTTTGTGGACGTCAAAAATAACCACAAGTATGTATTCAATAGTAGGTTGTACTCTTTCAATGTTCATCAATCTATTTTATTGTTTTATTGCAAATTTAGTTTTGTGGCAATTTTTTCCGACTACACATTATGAATATTTAAATAATAAATTAAGTTAAGAAATAACTAAGACAAATTGCACATCAGTTTTACATAAGCGCAAATTATGACGTTTCTAAACTAGAAACCACCACAATTATACTTTTTTTTAAAACAAAAAGGAATAGTATTATTATTAATAGATAACATAACATGAGAACAACCCTCTCATGATAATAGGGGATCATTAGACAAAGCACCGCACAATCATAACAACCTGAAGTACTATTTGGGCACCAAAAACAACTTACGTCTGAGTCTCATTAAAACCTTTTTAGAAAAAACCAATAGAAAAAACCCTAGAAAATGAAAAGGGGAATTCAAGTACAAGCCAAGAACCCAAATAGCCAACAACCAGACTATGGATTCTATTATCCCACCAAAGACACCAGCAGCAAAAATTCATATGTACTACAAAACAAAACAGTAGCAAAATATACCAAAAAACGCATGTGTCATTTTATTTAAACATATATAGTTTGTTACAGTTCTTAACTCTCATAAAATTTGTGTATGACCCAAATGTTGCGAGATGAGAGTTGATGACCCGATGTTTATTCTATCTTTGTTGAGTCCTTCTTGTTTCTTTCTTTTACCTTTTTAGTCCTTTATTGAGTTATTAGTCAAGTTAAGTCCCTTTTTAGTTCATAAATGCATTTGCATTAGTTTAGTTTTTTTTAATCTATTTACTTAATCTTTTTATTAGTTTCTATTAGTTTTAGTTTGGGGTTAATTCTTTTGGTCAGACTTAAACTGAAACTTTGTGAGATTATGAGTGTTGATGAGCTTTTGGGGGTTTTTGTTTGCTGGATTGAATGGGGGATTGATGAAATATTCATTAATGAGATATATTCAGGAGTTACATGGTTGTTCTCATAGAGTTCTTGAGATGCTTTTCAGGTTTGATAGACTCTTGATGGCTAATGATGATGGTTGAAGGCAAAGTAATGAGCAATGATAATTGTGGGAAAGGGAGTTACAAAGCTGCTGAAAAAAAATGGTGAAGACCACGCATGTGCGTGGTGGAGACCCCGCACATGCGTGGTGGTTCTGTATGAGGAAGGGGCTGGAACGTGAAGACCACGCATGTGCGCCGTTATGGCCACGCACATGCGTGGTAAACAGACTTAAAAGCTGAAAATTGACAGATTGGCCACGCATGTGCGTGGTGGAGACGCACATGCAAAACCTGATGCCCACGCATGTGCGCCGTCCTGTCCACGCACATGCGTGGTGGCAAAATCTGATGCTGCGAACTGTGCGATTTTGAGCGTTTTGCCCACGCATGTGCGTGGAGGAGGCCACGCACATGCGTGGATTACCGCTGGAAACTCTATAAATAGGGATTTTGTTATTTCTTTTAGGGATCTTTGTATTTTCTGAGCAAAACTTAAGTTCTAGTTTCTTGGAGCTTGTGGGAGGCTTCTTGGCACTCTTGATTCAGGTTTTTGCTCTTTTAATTTGCATTATGAATTTCATAGCCATGCTTGGCTAGTTTCTCTTTGTATTTTGGGTGAAGTGAACCTTAGTTCTGATTATGGTTTAGACTTCTCATTTTCTTATATGAATAAAGTTTCTTTTCCATGTATCTTTTCTCTGAATCAATATTCTCTTGAGTGCACACAAGTGTTTTGCTTTCTTCTTGCACAACGGAAGTTGGTGAGGATTAAGGGACTTGGGATTAGATTGATTTGTTTGCTATCACTTAGGAATAAGGGTAGAAACTTATTGTGTTGGCCTGAACTTATAAACTTCATTCTTCAATTGAATTGACTAGGCACTAAGGAATTAGGTTTGGCAAATGAAATTGAATGTTTTACTTGATTAAGGAATTAACAAGTAGAGGTAGAGGCTATAACATCATGGATAAAGATTCTGAACTTCATATAAGAATTTGATTTGAGAACCATGATTGGACTAAGTGGAGCTTTGCCCAGGGTACTTCTTTTCTGAATTATAATTCTAAGCTTTTACTCACAAGTGTTTTCACACAATCAAACTTCAAACATATATTGCTTTTCCCCTTTTCAATTCTGAACACTAAAATCCTTGAACAATTTGATAAACAACTATCTCTGTGGTTCGATATCTTTATATTACTTCGGGCGATCCGTGCACTTGCGGAATTGCTATCAAGTTTTTGGCGCCGTTGCCGGGGATAGTTTTGTTTTGTTGATTGATTCTTGAGTTTTATTGTTTGGAAATTTTTTACCATTGCTTCATTGAATCGGTGCTACTAACCTGTTTGTGTGAAAGTGATTTTTACAAGGTTCAATGGATGCTTTTGATTTGAGTGGATTCCATGGATATGACCAATGTCAATACTATGACCAAGGATGGGAAGGACAACCCAATATCTTTTGGGAAGGTGATGACAATTCCAATCCATGGGATCTACCAAGTCATAAATACTATGGAGAGTTTTGAACATCAACCATTTGACCAAGAACAACCTCTTCAATATCAAGAGAGCCTAGAATAGAAAATAGAAGAGTTGGCACTCACCATGCAATGTTTCATGAATGAAACCAGGGCCAGCTTAAGGAATCAAGAAGCTTCCATCAAGAATTTGGAGACTCAGTTGGAACATATAGCCAAAACCATAGCTGAAGGGGTCCCAGAATATTTCAGCCCTCAAGCTTTGGAGGAGGGAGAGAAATCACTTACTATCCATGAAAGTGACATTGTGGAGAAAAGTGAGGAGCCACAGAGTGAAGAAGAATCCCCAAAAGAATACTTCACCAATGTTCTTGAGACAAAAAGTGAAAATACAATGGGTGAGCAAAGGGAAGATGTGATTGAATGGGGTGATGTTCATGATGTATCCATAGAGGATTTTGTTTTTGGACACAAAATTCAGAAAGATGAGGAGGAAACTCCAAGTCTTAGCATCAATGTCAAGGACCTGTGGATCAATGGAAAGCATGGCAAGGAACAAGCAAGAGGGTGGAAGTCTCTTAGAATAAAATGGAACCAAATCAATCAGAATTTTCTTAAACCCTCCATTTTTAATTTGATTTATGATGCCATGATATCTGGAAATGCAGGTAATATGATGATGCAGTTGTGTCAAAATTTGCATGATCGAAAGGATCTAATGCAATTTGCTATAAACCCCGGCTAGAACTTTGAGTCCAGGGTAGTCTATCAAAGACTTAAAAATTGAGCTTCTTGGGAGGCAACCCAAGTCCAGGTTTGTTTTTCTTTAATTAGAGTTTGCTTTAATTTTGTGTTCTTCTATAAATAAAAAATCGCTTTCTTTTTCTTTTTAGGTAGTTAGTGCATCGAGTCTTTTGCATGTTTTGCTTTCTACCTTTGAGTCAGTATGGATATCTTTGGGTTTCTTGCTGCTATGCTGAACTTACTTAAGTGGTTTCACCCTTGAATTAGCTGCTTCTTATTGAAAGTTGTTGATACTTCCATGTTTTTATCTTGTGGTCTTTGAACATGCTATTGTGATTGGAAGGTGAGGTAGCTTGATCTTACTTGCTTGAGTTCATAAGAAAGGGTGTTTCACTTCAACACCCTATTGTTTTTGTTGAGTGCTGAGTGTCTCAAAGTTTATTCCTAACATGCTTGCACATACTTAGCTCTGTTTTGAAATGCATGTTGGTTGTTGCTTAGCGCTTGAATCTTTGAAGACACTTGGTAGGAAATTCTTCCTCGCCTCAGAACTTTGCTGAAATTGCATTTTTTTCCCTAGTTGCCCAAGTTGAGCCTTATAATTGAATAATTTTTCTTGGCCCCCAAACTATGGTGAATTGTGTTGTTGGTGAGTGTCTTATGGTTTTGTTTGAGCAGGTAAAATTATAAAAGGACTTCCTTCCTAACAAAGAAAAGAAAAAAAAAGCTAGCTGAATTGTCAAAAGAAGGGCAAGTGCCTTGACAATTGAAAAACAAAAGAAAAAGAAAATAAAATAAAAAGAAGGAAGGAATCCCAAAGTCTAAACATTCTGCTCAGGTTGTGTTGAATAAAGAAGTCACTCACCCCAATATGTTTTGAGAGCCCCTTGTGCTACCCTTTTTCTTGGTTTCCCTACCTTTACCCTAGCTAAAGTTACAATCATTTTCAGTCTCTCTCTGATTCTTGCTACTTTGCAACTAACTTTGATTTGATTGATTACCAGGGCTGAAGTTTTGTGCTTGTATGTTAGAGCACCAAAATGTGAGGAAAGTGCTTGATATGTGAGGAAGTTGATGAGCTCTTGCTTGGAAGTCTTGCTTACTCTTGCTGACTTCTCATCTTTAGTTGTGTGCATTTGACCTTTCTTTTGTTTTGTGAAGTATCTTGTTTTGAAAAGCTTAAGTAGCTGAAGAATGGGTGATTTATTCTGTGCTTGAGGACAAGCTACCTTGAGTTTACGCTTGAGGACAAGCTGTCGTTGAGTATAGTGGTGTGATGACCCGAGGTTTATTCTATGTTTATCGAGTCCTTCTTGTTTCTTTCTTTTTTCTTTTTGAGTCATTTATTGAGTTTTAAGTCAAGTTGAATCCCTTTTTATTTCATAATTGCATCTGCATTAGTTTAGGTGGTTTTAATCAATTTATTTAGTCTTTTATTAGTTTTGTTAGAGAGTAATTCCTATGGTCAGCTTTGAGCTGAAGTCCTTTGAGTTCATGAGTGTTGATTGCACATTGGGGGTTTTATTTGCTGAATTGAAGGAAATGATGGTGAATTATCATGATTAATGACATGTTCCAATGAGTTACATTGTTGTTTTGATGGTTTCTTGAGATTCTTTTCAGGTTTGATAGGTTTTTGATGGCTAATGATGATGGTTGAAAGCTAAGTTAAGAGCCATGATGATAGGAGAAGTGGGAGTTACAAAATTGAAGAAAAATCAGATGAGCCACGCATGTGCGCCATGTATCCCACGCACATGCGTGGAGCTCCTGTTAGAAAAACCTGATGCCCACGCATGTGCGCCGTCCTGTCCACGCACATGCGTGGTGGCAAAATCTGATGCTGCGAACTGTGCGATTTTGAGCGTTTTGCCCACGCATGTGCGTGGAGGAGGCCACGCACATGCGTGGATTACCGCTGGAAACTCTATAAATAGGGATTTTGTTATTTCTTTTAGGGATCTTTGTATTTTCTGAGCAAAACTTAAGTTCTAGTTTCTTGGAGCTTGTGGGAGGCTTCTTGGCACTCTTGATTCAGGTTTTTGCTCTTTTAATTTGCATTATGAATTTCATAGCCATCCTTGGCTAGTTTCTCTTTGTATTTTAGGTGAAGTGAACCTTAGTTCTGATTATGGTTTAGACTTCTCATTTTCTTATATGAATAAAGTTTCTTTTCCATGTATCTTTTCTCTGAATCAATATTCTCTTGAGTGCACACAAGTGTTTTGCTTTCTGCACAACGGAAGTTGGTGAGGATTAAGGGACTTGGGATTAGATTGATTTGTTTGCTATCACTTAGGAATAAGGGTAGAAACTTATTGTGTTGGCCTGAACTTATAAACTTCATTCTTCAATTGAATTGACTAGGCACTAAGGAATTAGGTTTGGCAAATGAAATTAAATGTTTTACTTGATTAAGGAATTAACAAGTAGAGGTAGAGGCTATAACATCATGGATAAAGATTCTGAACTTCATATAAGAATTTGATTTGAGAACCATGATTGGACTAAGTGGAGCTTTGCCCAGGGTACTTCTTTTCTGAATTATAATTCTAAGCTTTTACTCACAAGTGTTTTCACACAATCAAACTTCAAACATATATTGCTTTTCCCCTTTTCAATTCTGAACACTAAAATCCTTGAACAATTTGATAAACAACTATCTCTGTGGTTCGATATCTTTATATTACTTCGGGCGATCCGTGCACTTGCGGAATTGCTATCAAGTCAAGAATCAATCAACAAAACAAAACCATCCCCGGCAACGGCGCCAAAAACTTGATAGCAATTTCGCAAGTGTACGGATTGATCGAAGTAATACAAAAGATTGTCGAACCACAAGGATAGTTGTTCATCAATTGCTTCTAAGAGTTTTGTGTTCAGAATGTGAAAAAGAAAGCAATATAAGTTTGAGGGTTTGTTGTGTGAATAACACACTTGTGATGAAGAGCAAGAATTATAATTCAGATAAAGAAGTACCCTGGACAAAGCTCCACTTAGTCCAATTATGGTTCTCAAATCAAATTCTTATATGAAGTTCAGAATCCTTATCCATGATGTTATAGCCTCTACCTCTACTTGTTAATTCCTTAATCAAGTAAATCATTCAATTTCATTTGCCAAACCTAATGCCTTAGTGCCTAGTCAATTCAATTGAAGAATGAAGTTTATAAGTTCAGGCCAACACAATAAGTTTCTACCCTTATTCCTAAGTGATAGCAAACAAATCAATCTCATCCCAAGTCCCTTAATCCTCACCAACTTCCGTTGTGCAAGAAGAAAGCAAAACACTTGTGTGCACTCAAGAGAATATTGATTCAGAGAAAAGATACATGGAAAATAAACTTTATTCATATAAGAAAATAAGAAGTTTAAACCATAATCAGAACTAAGGTTCACTTCACCCAAAGTACAAAGAGAAACTAGCCAAGCATGGCTAGGGAATTCATAATGCAAACTAAATGAACAAAAACCTGAAAGAAGAGGGCCAAGAAGCCTCCCACAAGCTCCAAGGAACTAAAACTCTAAGTTTTGTTCAAAAAAGTACAAGATACCTAAAAGAAATAAAAAAAAATCCCTATTTATAGAGTTTCCAGCGGTAATATACGCATGTGCGGGGTCTCCACCACGCACATGCGTGGGCCAGACGCTCAAAATCGCACAATTCGCAGCATCAGATTTTGCCACCACGCATGTGCGGGGTCTCCACCACGCACATGCATGGCCAATCTGTCAATTTTCAGCTTTTAAGTCTGTTTACCACGCATGTGCGTGGCCATAACGGCGCACATGCGTGGTCTTCACGTTCCAGCCCCTTCCTCATACAGAACCACCACGCATGTGCGGGGTCTCCACCACGCACATGCGTGGTCTTCACCAGTTTTTTTCAGCAGCTTTGTAACTCCCTTTCCCACAATTATCATTGCTCATTACTTTGCCTTCAACCATCATCATTAGCCATCAAGAGTCTATCAAACCTGAAAAGCATCTCAAGAACTCTATGAGAACAACCATGTAACTCCTGAATATATCTCATTAATGAATATTTCATCAATCCCCCATTCAATCCAGCAAACAAAAACCCCCAAAAGCTCATCAACACTCATAATCTCACAAAGTTTCAGTTTAAGTCTGACCAAAAGAATTAACCCCAAACTAAAACTAATAGAAACTAATAAAAAGATTAAGTAAATAGATTAAAATAAACTAAACTAATGCAAATGCATTTATGAACTAAAAAGGGACTTAACTTGACTAATAACTCAATAAAGGACTAAAAAGGTAAAAGAAAGAAACAAGAAGGACTCGACAAAGATAGAATAAACATCGGGTCATCAAGAGTTTAAGTTATAAGACAGTATTTATCAAAAAGTTATAAGACAGTAAAATAAAATTAAAGCTTGTGTGTATTATTTTGAGTAAGAATTAAAAGAGAAGTATTACATTTTTTTTAACAAGAAAAATTCATTGAATATTATTTCGATGGCTCTTAAGCTTGAAGGCTTAATAGCATCATGACTGGCCCAGAGAACTTGTTTTAAACAAGTGTCATAAGGGTGGATCAGTACTCGACTTAGTAAAAGAACATCTCGTCTCAGTCAATGACCGAGCGACCACACGAAGGTCGCGCGACATTGCTTATTCTCGGATACTGTTATTGCTTCTTCTTCTTCTGGAAAAGAAGTTCATGACCCGTAGAATCAATCGGGGGGCCTGAGAGGCGGTAGTTTACCTTATGGCGGATGTCATCGGTTCGAGTCCGCTAATCTCAGGTCATATCTAGTATTCAGAGTTTGCCTCGATTTGGTACCGCTCTAGCGGCCCACACCGAAATAGTGCTTTACCCCTAGATGTTTGTCATGCATGCATGCGAAAGCTCCATATAAGGAATTCTTGTACAAGCTTATAAAAACATGTATGATCATTCATTTACATAACATGTTATTCATTCTAGTACTCATTTGATCTTCCAAGACTCAGGGATTCTCTTACTGACTTAAGTGTGGACTGTCAGCACCACCACGCATTCAGAGGCATTCTTAGCCGTGCTCTGCCGTAGAGACCGAGCAGAACTTGCTAGTTTTACTCAGGGATGCATGAACAGACATGAGACATATGTCCCCATCAATGTTGTGAAAAGCTAGATTCTACGTAGAATCGGAGAGGGGGTTCAAAATCGTATAATCGTATATTGAATCGTAAGATTCTACCATAAATAGAAAAATAAAAAAATAGCGTTGATATCTAGTAAGTCACATCATTTAACAAAAATTGGAATAAAAATTCATCAAATTAACATCCACATAAGTCATAATTTCAATCCAAAATCATAAGAGTAATAGAACATGAAACTAAAAGATGAAACAGAGACGTTGAAGAATGAAGGAAAACAAAGATGTAAAAGAATGAAAAGAAAACATAAGAGGAAGAGACCTAGATAGAGACTACAGAAAACAGAGCATGAATGTGTGATTCAATTCACTCTACTACGAGTGAATTAAATAGGCAATTAGAGGCATGAAGGTTGGGACACATGGGTTGATTTTTCGAAATATACAATCAGCTATTAATTCTTATCAATTAACCATTCAAATTTGGCAACTACAATCAATTAGAGCTTCAATTTCGAAATCCCCTAAATGATGGGTGGTGGGTTATTTTTTCCACAAAGTAAAAAAACTCTCCCCAATTTTAAGAATCAGCTTTAAAAATTAAAAAATACTAGAATCTTAAGATTCAATAGGATTTTACGATTTTACGATTAAAATCTAAGATTCTACGGGATTCCACCAAAAAAAGATTTTACATGCGTTTTGAATCGGAACAGTGCTGCAAAATCGTAAAATCTTAGGATTTTGCGATTTTGCTATAGATTTTGCTAACATTGGTCCCCATCACAACAGATACACACACAGGGAATTGCTTTTCTATTAACACCTACCGGTGATATTGCCTAAGGCACCCTGCTTTGCAAGAGAATGCGCAAATGAGTTTGATGCTCTATATATATGAAGAAAACTCAAACCATTTGTCTCTACCTTATTGTAGTCTATGAGATTAAACACATTCAGCAGTTTTAAAGGACAAATACCTCTATTGTTTACACACTTTACTGCGAGTGTGGATTCACTTTCAATTAATAAGTTCATAAAATTGAATTGGTGGCAAAAACACAATGCATTTTGAATTGAAATCACCTCGGTTAAATAAGCTCATGTATCTCCTATTGTTTTAGAGAAAACCCCAATGATTTCACACTTGAAGTTCCTCGATCAACACACCACCAATACCACTAGCTCTTGGACATCCTTTGGAAATCCATCCACATCTAACTTGATCACCTCCATGAAAGGCAGAAACTTATAACCATTCTAACAGTCTCTGTTCTAAATCTCTAATATACCCAATTTCGATTGCTATGCCTCTTTTCCTATAACACCATATTATATAACATATTTTCTTCTCACATTTCTTATTTGTGGTGGGGGCGTGTCTAAAAGTATAAACCATAATTTCTTTGTTAATTTGCATGAGAGAGAGACACATTAAGAACAATACAACTAGACAAAGCAAAGAAAACAAGATACCCTGTACTTTTACTCTAGAGGTTGGGCTTAAACAGTTAATATAGTTCACAAGATGTCTCTGCGGAATCTTTCCCCTGCGATGAGAAGTGAAAGATGTCACATGCCTTGGTCGTCCAAACCTTAACATTTTTTAATTACATTCTACATCTTGTGTTTAACACTCGTGTATATAAATACCAACATAGGGAAAGGACCTTTTGCACTATCAACTAGTTAAGTAGTTAGCTAGCTATCTTCCATATGCAAACTCGATCTTCTCCATTTTTCATATCTTCTCTTCTTTGTTTTCCATTACATTGCTATGGAAAACACTAATAAGCTACAATTAGCCTGTTTTCTCTTCCTGCTTTTGATTTTACACCAGCAAGTTCTCTTTGTCAATGGCAGGCATTTGAAGCCTCGATTGTGCTTAGAGTGCTCAAATTCAAAAGCACTTCAAGACACTGTGAACGTAGAAGCTCATCATGGTGCTGGTGATGAAGGAATGAGTGTCATCACTGATGATGGCGTGCACCAAGAAAGAAGGTCAAGACGTGTAGAACTTGAAGTGGACGATTTTAGGCCTACAACTCCAGGTCATAGCCCTGGTGTTGGTCACTCCATAAAAAATTAACTGGTCCTAAAACTCATGCTATCATTTAATTTTCTACTAAACACTAACATTTTATTTATATTTTGAGGCTAAGTAGTTGATAGCCGATGGATTCAATTGCCCAGTTGAAGAGGAAAAAGAAAAAAAAAAAAAAAAAGAACTGTTGGACTGCAATGCATGGCGTGGGATTAACTAAGATATGGTAAGGCTGAAGTTGTACTCGTGTTTGTGTATGTCCTTTTGCCCTTAGTTACTACTCACAACAATAGAGCTAGGGGCTTGCTTTGTAGTTTGTACTTTTTCTTACATTTATTGTAGCATCTCTGGAAAAATAGAAAGAAGGAACAGTAGTTTTATTTTGTCTTGTATACTTGATAAAAATTCTTTCTCCCTCTCCCTCTCCCTCTCCCTCTCTCTCTCTCTCTCTCAACTTTGCAAATTTTCCATTAGTTAGATTCCTAGAATAGCGAACAATAGGGGTGTTCGCGGTTCGGTTTGGACCGGTTTTAGGTGAAACCGAAAACCGATCCAATCAAAATTCATTGGTTCGGTTTCCACCAATTGTTAACCAAAAAAGTTTCAAAACCGAACCGAACCGAACCGATGATGAACGGTTTGGATCGGTTCGGTTCATCGGTTTCACAACTTCTTTTTTTAGTTGTCAATATCAATTCCACAACTTTAAAAATAAAGCAATCACATATGATTCACAACTTAACAATGCATAAAAATGACAAATCAATAACTCAATCATAACTTAATCACAAATCCATAATTCATAATCAACAACTTAATTACTTAACAATGTAGAAATGCTTAAATTGGTGTTTGATATTAGTACTATTACAAATTAATAATAGAAAACAAAAACATAATAAGTCTAACAAACATAAAAAGTCTAACATGAACATTATTTCTTCAAAAGATTACTTTTATAAATACATATATATATATATATATTAAATATTTTGTAAATAAATATTTATCATCGGTTCGGTTCATCGGTTCATTGGTTTTTAATTTTTCAAACCGTGAACCGAACCAATCTCCATTGGTTTTTATCGGTTTGAATCGGTTTTGAACCAATAACAAAAAAAACCAATCCAATTGCTTTGGTTCGGTTCGGTTCGTCGGTTTCATCGGATCGATCCGAACCGATGAACACCCCTAGCGAACATATACAAAATTGAAAACGGAAATAGATGTGCACAATGATTACAAACAAACACTCACTCTCTCTCCGAAGCTCACAGTACAATTATACCAAAGAAGTTATCTAAGATTTTTTTCGCCCTGGGATTTTTCTCTTAATATTGAAATGTTTTCAATTGGAATGAAGTTTTCATGGAAGACTTGAAGTTCACTGTTGATAGAGGGTCTAAAGGTAACACATGGACCAAACGGTAGTGTTTTGAGAAATCATAAGAGTGAACTTATTCGATATTTTTCTAAGGCTGGGGTCAATGTTGGGCATATGAAGCGGATCGTGATTACAATCTGAAATGCACTATCTTTTAGAAAACAATTTCATCTCAAAATCCAAGAAATAGAAAGTGACTCTAATCTTGCAGAGGGTACGGTGAATAACAAAGGAAATCACATTTGGAAAATTCTCAATGAGCTAAATATAATTGACTTGATCAAGGAGGAGGTTAATTGTTTAGGGGTGACGCACATCTTTAAAGAGTCAAATGTATTTGCTGATTATGTGATAGGTTGTACTAATAGAGAGGAATCTCTTGGGGCCGGGTATTCTTAGAAAATGTTTGAATACCTTGGGTTAATTATGGTCTACTTGAGAATGTTGTTATCGCGAACAAACACTTCTTTTTAGTGCTTTTTGTTTTTTTAATGAGTGATTTTATTTAATATGAAGTACAAGGGATACTTCAACCCAATAACAAGGATAAAAAAACAACTCGCATGCTCTGACAACTATCTCTAAGCACATGCCAAAAAAAAAGTAAAGCAACTAAAATACAGAGATGAAACAAAATAAAGGTGAAGAGAAATTGTCACCGTAGGGCCAGGGTACAAACACAATCGCTTCAAGATTTTTGCTGCACCGTACCTCCCCCAAAGAACTCTCACGCGATTTAATCAATGCATTGAATCGGGCTGTTCATCCATTCATACAATGAGTATTGAAACTCCATCAATTGAGCAGAAAACAATGGCCATGATTTCACCTGAATCCCTTTGACAATTCTACTGCAATCCGGGGCTTTTTTTTTTAACACTACTTCGTTACGATGGCACCAAAGCAACCAAACCACTGCACCCGAAATTCCCCACCACACCCTTTTCTGCTTTTGGTTTCTACCCTAAAAGTCTTGTTGCATAAAATGAATTACACTGTCCCTTGGCAGAACCAAACACACACCCAACCATCTTTAGCTCTCATTCCAAACCTTGGATGAAAAATTACAGGTGAACAATAAATGTTTCATTGATTTCTCTTCCTGTCTGCACAGTGAGCACTAGGGTTGTCCAAAGACACCCGAACCGAACCTGATGAGAAGAAAAAGGCACTACTTGATTCAGACAGTACGATAGAGCGAGAAAGCACGAATAAACCACACAGAAAACTTTGGTCACGCAGTTCGGCCAATTGTGCCTACCTCTGCGGCTATAGAGTAGTTATAGCTCCCTTTATTGATTCTCAATAATCAATTGTGTTTACAATAGCAGTTTCTATTGCTATGTGTCATCGCACACCGCCAAATTGCGGCGCACTTGCACACCACCCAATTGTGGCGCACTCTGCACACACCTGGTGCACACTAGCACTAGCACACTTTTAGAGTTAGGGACCTTATCTATTTATAGGACACTACTAACTCTAGTATTACAAGATAAGATAATCTTAACCGATAAGATATAATCTTATCTAAACTCATAAGATAAGATAGAGTCTTATCTAAAACCATATGATAGAATCCCTCTAACCCAATATCACAATCCTCCTAAATCAAATTCGAATAACTGATAAGATATGAGCCAATCCCAACAATCTCCACCTTGGCGAATTCTCGAACCCTCGTGAAGATCAACTACTCAACTCTTGAATCTTGAATCTTGATTTCCAGGATTGTGTTCCCCATTAAATCAAATCCTAATAAACTGAATATTTAGTCTCAAAATAAAATCTGTGGCCCAAGATTTTCCTAATGAGCCAATTCCCAACAATCTCCACCTTGGCGAATTCCAAACTCCCTTGTGATGATCTGTTGCTTCAGTTTCTTGACTTCAATTTTCAGGATCGGTGGTGACTGGCTTGGTCAACATGTCCGCTGCACTCTGACACACGAACTCTACCTTGCTCAACACCTTGTCCTGTGACTGTTAGATCCGTTAGTTTCTCCTCTCAGTGACTTCTGCAATCCCCATGGCCTTTATCCGTAGCGGAAGATATCCAACCTTGCACCGCCGTTCGCTCCGCCGTGAGAAACGGAACACTCCATCTGACTACACCGTCAATGGATACTTTCGGCACACCAGCCTCGGTCCCGCGAACCAAGCACTCTGATACCAATTGATGAGAAGAAAAAGGCACAACTTGATTCAGACAGTACGATAGAGCGAGAAAGCACGAATAAACCACACAGAAAACTTTGGTCACGCAGTTCGGCCAATTGTGCCTACCTCTGCGGCTATAGAGTAGTTATAGCTCCCTTTATTGATTCTCAATAATCAATTGTGTTTACAATAGCAGTTTCTATTGCTATGTGCCCTCGCACACCGCCAAATTGCGGCGCACTCCGCACACACCTGGTGCACACTAGCACTAGCACACTTTTAGAGTTAGGGACCTTATCTATTTATAGGACACTACTAACTCTAGTATTACAAGATAAGATAATCTTAACCGATAAGATATAATCTTATCTAAACTCATAAGATAAGATAGAGTCTTATCTAAAACCATATGATAGAATCTCTCTAACCCAATATCACAATCCCCCTAAATCAAATTCAAATAACTGATAAGATATGAGCCAATCCCAACAGAACCCGAGATAACCGGTAGTTTTTGTACGGAACGGTCCAGTCCGGTTCGAACACTGCTTTGACCGGTTTTTTGTATGGGATCGTGTGGGTTTGACCGATCAATTTTGGTTTGGGCCTGACCGAACCAGGTTTAGATAAAAAAAATTCAGACCAGGCCCAATACTCCACCCAACCCTAGCCTCATTCCTTCATACCACATAGATCATTCATCTCCCTCTCTTCACATTTCACGCCTCTCACTCTATCACCAACCCTAGCCTTCTTCCTCTCCTTTCTACAACACCACATTCTTCATTCTCATCACCATGTTTTCTTCTTCCTCTTATCCCTATCACCACCATATGACAGCCGCACACCACAACCTCTCTAGCCCAGAGCATCACCTCCACCATGAATCTTCATAAAGCTTCAACCTTTAGCCTCTTCAACACCTCAAAATGATTTTTGGACCACAGATTCGTGCTTCTATGCGAAGGAGATGAAGAAAGGTGATTCCTCCGCTGTTCATCGTCGTACGCTATTGTCGTTGACTATTTTCGACGATTTTCTAGCGACATTTTCTGATGAATTCCAACGTCCTTTGATCGGAAGATCACCACCATTGGAACCACCATCATGTCCGCAACAAAACCCACCGATCAGTTTCCACTCCGGGCTACATCGTCGCCGATACCATCGTCAACTCTGACGACCTTCTTTTTCAGAAAAGGAGGAACTTTCTTGAAGATCTTCCTTCCCTCTTTTTGTATCTGAGACCAGAACAAAGAAAGGAAGAATCTTTTTACCTTGTAATTCTCTAGGGCCACACTTGCTACCTTGCTTTTGCTAAAATTCACCTTGAGGCCCGAGGCTAATTCAGAGCACCTCAAGATGCTTTTTACCACGAAAGCATTCCTTCTCGTAACCTCTCCCACAAATAGTGTATCGTCAGCGAACTACATGATAGCTACTTCGAACCCATTCCCCCCCAACTTGTACCCGATATACTTTTGCAAACGAACGGCTTGCCTTACCAATGCATTCAAGCCTTCCGCAACTACTAGAAATAAAAAAGGTGTCATCGGATCACCATGACGCAAAACCTTTTCCATTCCAGACTCATTTGTCAGGCTACCATTGACAAGAATCGAAACACTTGTTGATTCATAGCACCCCTTCACCCAACATATCCATTTTCGCTAAACTTCATCCTTCTCAGCATATAATACAAGAATCCCACCTTACCGAGCCATACGCCTTCTCGAAGTCAACTTTGAAGGTGAACATCTTGTTTTTCTTGGAGTAGGTATCATGCAAGATTTCATTGGCTAAAACCACACTTTCCAGCAATCTTCTCCTTTCCAAAAAAGTTGCATGCCCTTCATGTATCACTGAGGGAGGAACCTTTTTCAGTCAGTTGGATAACATCTTAGACACTATCTTGAAAGCACAACTCACTAAGGAGATGGGTTTGTATTCATTAAGGCTCCATGGATCCCCAACTTTAGGGATAAGTGCAACAAACGAGGGATTACATCTAGGGATGGCAATTTCCACTGCATATGAGGATCTCTGCTAGGACTGCCCCGTTTGGGGCCCTGATCTTGGGGAATCTTTTCCCCGTGGGGATGGGGGTGAGGACAAAAATTCCCCCGAGACAAGTTTGGGGATAGGGGTGGGGATCACCCTCCCCGCCCCGCGGAATCCCCGCCCTGTATACATAGGTAAAAATTTACTAATACCTTTAATAGTAAATTCAATATTAGTTGAAGTTCATTATATATTTTCATATAATTTGACATGTTCCATTCTAATTTATAGTTTCAATATTTAACTATTTGTAGTCCAAGTAGAAATTTACGTATATTTTATTTTTTATTTTATTTTTAATGATGTGTTAATGGTCCCCATGGGAATCCGTGGAGACCCGTGGGAAGGTGGGGATTGGGAATGGGGAGAAAATTCACCCCGCCACAAGAATAGGGAATGGGGATGGGGACATGAAAGAGATGTGGGGACGAGGAGTGGGAAGGCACTCCCGCCCCCGCCCCGCGTAGGTGTCATCCCTAATTACAACCTCTAGTGCCATCTCCCATGTTTATGGAAATCCTCCACCATTCTCAACACATTCTGAGCTAACAAATCCCAAAACTTCAAGAACCCAAAACTAAAACCATCTGGGTCGGGGCTCTTGTCCACCCCACAAGCCCACACCGCCTCTCTAACCTCCACTGGATCAAAAATTGAAGTCAAGGCCACATTATCAGGCTTTTAAATACAGCCAAGCGGAACCCCATCGAGCGTGGGAACCTCCCACCGATGTTCTCTATATTTTTCTGCAAAAAAAATCCACAACTCCCCTTTTAACAACCGCCACCTCAAAATCTATTTAATAACTTTCCAAATAGCTTTACCAAGATTTGACATAAACTTGCTTACGAATCCAACAACATGGCCAATATTTGGCTTCATATACCATCGCGTACGTCAAACTAAAATAAACAAAAATAACATAAGAAATTAAGAGGATTGAATTGTGTTTATAAAATTCTTTTCAAATTCTTAAAAAAATTCTACCTTTGTCTATTTACTTCAACAAATGTTGAAAGTTAAAATAAGCTTTGAGAAAACTCGATTAGCAAGTTCAGGATAGATTCATTACAACAGTGCAACCTTTAAAATATGGGCAGCGAATTAATTCTTATTATGGCTTGAAGTACTGATATTTAATAATTCAATTCAATTCCTTATTACTCCCTCTGTTCCTATATATCTGTTCAGGAAGAGAAGGTCGGTTCACATAAATTAAGGAAATCAATTAATTGTGTTGATTTTCATAAAAATATTATTTGTTTTACTATTTCACCATTTAGAATGTATTTTATCTTTCTTCATTTATTGTTTATGTAAGGGCATTTCTTGAAAAAAACATCAATTAATGCGCTCTTAAAACTCTAAGTGGACAGATATATAGAAACAAATTTTTTTCTCCATAGTGGACAGTTAATAAGGAACAGAGACAGTAGTAAATAAAGCTAATAAATGACAGAGAAGATCATATAAGAAAATTTTATACTGATTCATTATAACCCTGGGCTATGTCCAATTCCCTTACACCTCAAGGGGTTTTCACTATCTACGGTGGCTCATATACTGGTATGGGTCTTTAGTTAACGGATCTAGGATAAGCTCTGATATCATATTAAAATTTAGAAGACCTAACTCTACCTCAAAAATTAGCTCAGAGTGGTGATGAGAACTATCTTTCCATATATATAAGGGTTGTCTTGACTATATTTTTTGAGAAGAAGTGATTCGATCTTTATTTCAAAGAAATCTTCCCACAATGATTTGCACACAAAAATTAACTGGACAAAGAACTACATGTTCTACTATAAGAAGTCATTTTTTTAAGGATTCTTACTAGGTATCACCGTACCCTTTATTTAGAAATATTATTATAATTTTTGTAAGTACAATATTTGAGGTTGTCTAAATGACCCATGAGGAAGTTTGAGTTAAATAATCTATCATTCAATCACATTGGAGATAAGTGAGTTGGAATTAAATTAATAATTAAAATATAGAAATTCCAACTCACTTATCTTCAATGTGATTGGATGATGAGTTATTTACCCATTGTATATTCTAAAATTTGAATTACGACTAATATTTTTCACACTACTCAATACATTAATTAATGGTAAATATGAAAGAGTATCTAAAAAATTTAAAAGTGAATACATTAACATCATTACATGTTTTCTTAACATGTGGTATTGTTTTAAGAATGCCTTATAATTAAGGACAGATGAATCATTTTCCAAAGTTTTTGTTGTTTAGAAATTCAAGACTATTTTCCCATATTTTCTTCTATCTATATTTTCATTTCATATATATATACTAGTCATTTTCACCCGTGCGTTGCATGACGATTAAGTTTATTGTGTAGATATATTTGTAGGATATCAAATAACAGATAATAGGTTCAAACATGTAAGTGAATAGACCAACTTAAAAATGTTAAATAAAATTCGTTGTATGGCCTACCGATGTCAACACATGAACAATATTATAAATCCAAGTTTTTACGGAATACGTTGCAAAAACAAACAAATTAAAAAATCACAAAAATGTCAATAGCATGAACGCTTAAAAGAACTTGTTGTTCATGTTCAGTGATAATGACTTCAGACTTGAAGTTGAAGTTTGTTACCAATTCAATATTTGAGCAACATAACCTACAATGGAAAAAGTAGATATCAGAGTAATAATTAGTAAGCAATACAAAGATGAACTTGATATATCATTTGTAAATTAAAAACAAACCTTATAGCAACGAAATTATCCTTCAAGTTAGATGACCAATAAGCTGCTTGACATTTATTTATACTGTCAACAATTAAAACAAAGACATGTCAGATTTGGTATTTAAAAAAATATAAACCCAACAAAATTGTAGGAAAAAACAGCACTTAAATATCGGGCTTAAAGGGTACAAAGGCCCCTGAAATTACAAAGGGAATCAAATTTAGGACCTAGAAAAATTTTGCATCAAATTGGGTCCCTGGAAATTTTTTTTTAATTCAATTAAGGCCAAAGTGTGCCAGACCTCAATTTTGTCCCAGTCACCTTTTCCACGTGGCTTTTTTAATTTTTTTTAATTAGAAAAATTAATTAAAAATAAAATTTTAATTCCAAGTCATTTATGTCAGCAAAAAAAAAAACCTTAATAAACATAATCTAAACAAAAACCTAAATCTGAGTATTGCCGCTTGTTCTGTTAATTGTAAATTAATATTAATCCCTAATTAATAAAAAATCATGAACAAACCCATAAATAATCATTTTCTTCAACACCTTCCTCTTCCTCTTCACGGACCCAAAACCAATAAATTTAAAAAACACTAGACAGTGATAAAATTCACAATTTATACTCACTCAAATTCTACATCTCTACTTCAAAAGAAAAACACTCCTTCATGAACGAAAAGAATCAGAGAGAACTAAGGTGAAGACAAGGCAAGCTAAAATCAGCGTCTCCGTCTTCCGTCAGTCTCCTCAAGCTCCTCTCTTCATCCTCTCTCTCTCTCTCTCTCTCTCTCAGATTACAACATCATCTTCTCCGCTGAGGGATGAAAAGGATAAACGGATCGAGACAGTGAGGCATGGAAGGGGTCAGATCTGGGTTGGACGGCACGGCGACGAGTCCTTTACCCTCTCTCGTAGAACGAACCCAGAAGCCAAACGAGAACCCTTATTTTTGCAGCACCGTGTATGTCCTTCTTTTGTTTCTTGTTTTGAAATTTTGTTTTATCTTCATCTTCTATGAAGGTGGAGGTGTTCTCTGGAGGTGGAGGTGGAGGTGTTCTCTGGAGGTGTTCTTCGTTAGGGTTGAAATTGGGGCTGAAGATGGATATATAGGGTTAATTTGAGGGATTTGATTTTATCTTTATATTAGAGATTTGATTTTATGTTTAGATTAGAGATTTATGTTTAGATTAGGATTTTATTAAGTTTTTTTTTCTGCTAACATAACTGACTTGGAATTAAAATTTTATTTTTAATTAATTTTTCTAATTAAAAAAAATTAAAAAAGCCACGTGGAAAAGCTGACTAGGACAAAATTGAGCTCTGACACACTTTGACCTTAATTGAATTAAAAAAAAATTCATAGGGACCCAATTTGATGAAAATTTTTCTAGGTCCTGGATTTGATTCCCTTTGTAATTTCAGGGGCCTTTGGACCCTTTAAGCCCTTAAATATCAAATATTTTCAAAGACGTCTTGATAGACAACATTGTGGGTAGTGTTAGAAACTACTCCTTGGTCATCTAGGATTAGTATCTTCAAACCTTTTCTAGATTTAACTCTTGATAGTGCAACATATAATTGCCCGTGAGTAAAGACAGGCCTTGGCAAATACAGTCCAACATGAGATAAAGATTGTCCCTGACTTTTATTTATAGTCATTGCAAAACATAAAGTAACAGGGAATTGTCTGCGCTGGAATTTGAATGGAATGTCAGCATTAGATGGAGTTAAGCTCATCCTTGGAATAAAGGTTGTTTCTCCCATCGTGTTTCCGTTTAGAACAGTAGCAACAATTATATGTTTAGTCAAAGCGTTGACTATCATTCGAGTGCCATTACACAATCCTACAGCTTGGTCAATGTTTCGAATGAGCATGATAGAGACACCGACTTTTAGTTTAATTTGATGGTTTGGAATTCCGGAGCATTTATAATCATTTAAGAATTCAGATGTAAACTATTCCGCATTGACACCCGAATCTTCATCGGACTTGCATGGAGTATCACAAATCAAATACTCTGTTTCCTCACCAGGAATCATAGCTAACATAAAGTTGTTGATTTCCTCTACACTTTCAAGTGTTGGTGCAAGGATTGCTCTTTCTTGGAAGAATGAATTTTTTTCCAAATTAAACAAAAGTTTCGGATATGAAAAATTTACTATTTCAAGTAAGGGATCCTTACATGGTTCAATAAGAAGATCTGGAGGAATCTCAATGAATGATTCAGCTTCATCAATGGTTGTAACTGTTCTGTCTCCCACTTGAAGTAACCAATCAGCAAACTCTTTTATTTATGCTGATGAAGAAGATGAGTTAGCATTTTGCAATCTCATATTAACAGTCAATTTCATTACCTTGCAATGCTTCCATAGATCTGAAGAATTGATAGCAGATATTTTCTCTCAGCAAGGAAGGTCGATTGTTCACACTGTCCATTTGGAACACTCTTGTTATACGGTCAAACTTATATCACTCGACGCACCAGTTTCAGCACCTTCTAGAGAAAACGGCCTAATTGAAAATAGTCTATTGCTAGTTTTGGCTTTCCTTTATTTCGTAACAACTGTTTTTCCCTTAGCACTTGCTTCTTTTGACTTTGAATGAGAGCCAAGATTATTTGTAATTGTTGAAAGATGGCATCTACTTGAACCTACATTAATAAAATTTATATGAATGAAAATGTAAGAAAATCCTGGATATGCCTCCAATAATGTAACTCAAATACTCAAACCTTCATGATTAGACAGATACTCATAAATATTGTCCTCGGTCTGAATCAACCTTGCAGATTTATTACCCCCTTTATGCTGCAAGAGAACATATTTTCTCTTTGCTCTGGCTTCTTTTGAAGTAAATGGGGTACTGTAGTTGGCATTTTCCACTGATAGGGGGCACTGCCATAGATGAATACCCTAATGGAGTTTTGTCAATAATGTTGGATCCTACAACAAAAAATTATAAAATTAAATGATTCACACTGGAATGTATACCAAAGATAGTGATTATAACTACTCTAAAAAATAAAACAAAAAACCATATACATTATCAATGATTGGAGAATTTTCATCTTTTGAAAGGGGCTGACATGCTTTAGCCATGGGTTTTTTTGCACTGCTATTGATAACTTGTTGGGACTGATTTTTCGAAGAGCTCTTTGCAGGAGTTGGGAATGATTTTCTTGAAATTGTAGCAGGTGTGTGTAGAGCTTGAGTATTGATATTTAAGGTAGAACAATTGGGGTTGGATGAATTTGATGAGGTACCACAATTTCTTCTATTTGATAATATTGCCTTTCTCTTTGCCCTAGCCTCACCAGAACCTCCCTTCTTGCGTGGTTCCATGGAGTAGGTGAATGCAGACTGATGCTTACCACCGTGCATTATATATATATATATATATATATATTGGGATGAAATTTCTAGGTCCTTACGTAATTGATTCCAAACGTATTAACTTTTATTTGTTTCCATAAAAAAAAACTAATAAAACGTTAATTATTGAGTAAATTATGTCACACTAATTGTGGCTGTAACTTTTAAGGATTTAAAATTAATAAAACGTTAATTGTGGAGTAAATTATGTCACACTAATTGTGGCTGTAACTTTTAAAATTATTAATGAAAGATTTGAAACAACAATATTATTTCCTATAGGTATTAATTTTTCCTTAAATATTGACCTTGATTATTTCATTTTTAGTTTTTATTAAAATATACAATTAAGAGCAATTATAATTTCTTGAGAACATATCTATTTTTAAAACACCCTCCCGTTTTTTTTTTTAAATTTGAAACAAATCAAGCAGAGATCAGATTTTGACAAAAAAATGCTTAAATTCAATATTTATAATAGATATTAAAAAAACAGATGTTGATGCTGGTTTGCTGTTGCTGGTGCTGATGTTGTCGTTGCTGTTGCTGGTGCTGTCATTGCTGTTGCTGATATGTGCTGGTGCTGTCATTGTTGTTGCTGATATGTGATGTTGCTGATATGTGCTGTTTCTCGTTGTTGTTGTTGTTGTTGTTGTTGTATGAATGTGGCTGCTGTTTTGCTGGTGCTGTTAATTATTGTTGTTGTTTCTACTCGAAAATGGAGGCTGTAGTTGTTGTTGTTGGTTGCTGTTTTGCCTGTTGCGTTGTTGTTGTTTGCTGTTACACGAATTTACCTGTTGCTGCTAGTGCCTGACTTTGCTGTTTTTCTTGTTTTGCTGTAGCTGTGTTGCCCGTAATTTGCTACATGGTACCTGAGCTTGTACAAAATTTGCTTTATTGGTTTTTGTTTAGTAGCAGAATGGCTTTCCCAAGATTGTGATACTCTTTTTCCTTGCTTAGTTTTTATCCCACTGGATTTTTCCAAGTAAGGTTTCAATGAGCCTCTTTCTTGAGATTTTGTTTTGGTCATTCTGCGGGTTGGTGGTGGGTTCTTAGCAAAGCTCTGGGTGTATATGTTGATTACGACTGCTCTTTTGTATTTGGTTCTTGTCTTGAGTCTTTTTTTACTCTAGCTTATATTATATATTCATTTCATTTTCAAAAAAAAAAACATAGAAATAAACACTAAATGTGTTTAACGTGACATTTTGTACGAATTTTTTTTTTTAACTTTAACACATTGATTTTCCTGATTGAAGCTATATTTTTAAGAATTTTTCCATTTTTTTTTAATTTGAAACAAATAAAGCAGGGATCAGATTTTGAAATAAAAAATGCTTTAATTCAAGTTTTTTATCAAATATTAAAAAAAAAATTATGCCCACTGAATTTATTAAAACATAGAACTAAACACTACATACAAAACTCATTTACTCTAATTTCCTTAATTAATTCATTTCGCCGTGCATTTATTTGTTTCCATAAAAAAAACGTTAATTATGGAATAAATTTTGTTACACTTATTGTGGTTATAACTTGTAATGGTTTAAAATCTGAACTTAATGACTTTTAAAATTGTTTCCAAATTAATATTATTAATGAAAGATTTGAAACAACAATATTATTTCCTGGTCGTATTAATTTTTCCTTAAATATTGACCCTAATTATTTCATTTTTTGTTTTTATTAAAATATACAATTAAGAGCATTTATAATTTCCTTAGTGAATATCTATTTTTAAAACACCCTCCCGGTTTTTTTTTTAATTTGAAACAATCAAGCAGAGATTAGATTTTGACAAAAAAATGCTTTAATTCAATTTTTATATTAAATATAAAAAAAACGAAAAATCTGAGAAAAATCAATTTATTAAAACATAGAAATAAACACTAAATGTGTTTAATGTGATATTTTGTACCAATTTATTTTTTTTAAACACTAAATGAATTCTAATTTGTAGAGGCTCATGGCTCCTTTATAACTTTTGCATTTAATAGGGGACAAAGAATCAAAATTATAGGGAAATCAGTTTGTATAATTAATTTGTGAAAGTCTCTCTGGCTGTGACACTTGTCAGTCAGAGAGAGGGGTGAGAAGAAACTCAATCTTGGAATGTCATGTGTTAATTTCTTGTGGATAACGATTTTATTTTAATAAGTATATAGATTTCTTCCTTAAATGAAAATCTTTCCTATAAAGAAGGCAATAAAATGCAGGTTGGAGAGAAATAAATTAATTAGGTTTTGTGAAAGGAAAATGCTAGTGTTGACTCCACTTGAAGTTATGTGAGGCCACAATGCAGTACAATATAATTGGCAATTTGACATAGAATCCGATGGGTGTGCATTTAATTAGATTTCTCATGTACGTCAACTAACATTACTTTTTTTTTTATAGGCAAATGTTAGTGGTTAGTTGTTAGTAGTAAGTTAGAAAATCCCTTCAAATTTCTCTTCTAGGATTCGAACCCTAGACCTTCTCCTCCCCAACCCTTATGTCTCATAACTCTTATCACTTGAGCTAACCCTTCTCTTCTTCAAATTGGAAGGATTTCTGGTAGGCTTCTTAAAACACAACCCTACTCTACTTCTAGGGTTTGGTTGTCCACGAGGAAGAGCACTCGTGTGGCTTCAACTTATAAAATTTGCAAGTTGCAGCATTCGCTCCATACGGCTAATGATTTGGTCAAATTATTTTACTCTTTTTTAATTTGTATAAATGATCTAAGGAATTATTAATTAAAACAGATCGTTAATCATTTCTTAATGCTACTTTATAGTTTTGAATCAAGTTCTTAGTTATTTATTTATCAATATTTTTGGCAACTACAATCCACATGTCAGGACAAATATAACAGACAACTTCTAAAGATTTTTTTAAGCGCTGAAATATGTCTAATTAAGGACCCTTGACAACTTTTTCTTTTCTTTGTTAATTTCATTTTAATAAAAGATATAGTTTTTTATGAATCACCCACGTCCCACCAGGAACAAGGGCCATAGAAACAATATCCCTGAATTCATCTCCCACCATATTCACGAGCAAAGATGGAAAAGACAAATAGAACCAAATCGACAATATCAACCTAAATTAAGTTAATTCCCAGAGCATCTCACCTAACATTTCCATATCATTAAGGCCTAAACTGAACCAGACATTTTTGTTCTAGATGCCAGAGAATTGCTTTTTAATGTAACCTTTTGGATCACTTTGATGATGCTGAAACCGATCATTACCCTTGATCAAAAAGCAGGAGATTAAGTCACAGGCTGTCTCTTGACTCTTGAGTAAGAGGAAAAGCAATGAATGCAATGCAACATTTCATGTGGCTTCTATTTGATTTCACGAAAACATAGTAGGATTGTTTATAGCTTTACAAATAGTACATGTTTAGTTTTAAGTTGTATATTACTCAAATAACTTCAAATCTAAATAGTCTTTCAATGACAGATATTTCATGAATGGTAAAACTACTGTCGAGTAACAAATTGAATTTTAAAAGAGATTCATAGTTAACATTTTTATCAACTTTAGATTTTTTGTTCGCTGTTTTAGGGTTTCGAGTTAAATGGTAGTGTGGGGAGCAGGGCCACGCCGTTTTGTTATGCATCTCACTATGCATTGCAACACGACGTGGTAAGTGATTGCGTACAATATTTACCAATTCAAATATTCTCAGACAATTCAAATGCAACGAGCAAAGCACTCTAAGGTGCTACAAATGTTAAGTTTAGAGTTGTTTCAAAATTCAAATTTTAAGTTGATTTTCACCATTTAATAAATATCAAATTGATTATATTAAAAAAAGATGATTTATGATGCATTTAGAACATAAATAAGAAAATAGAACTAAGATGAATGATGATCGCAACATTGTCACAAATGACTTAATAGATTAAGAGTGGAAGTTCTTTCTACTAAAGTACCACTTTCATCCTAACAAATAGTTATTTTTGTTCAAACTAAAGAATATTAGTGGCTTTCCGACAACCTCAACTATCTAGTACTACCTCGTTCTTATTAACTGTCCACTTAAAAAAAAAAATTGTTCTTATATATCTTGCCACTTAACATTTCAAGAGAGCGTTAAATGATGTTTTTCCTAATAGTCCCCTTGTAGGAGCAATAAATGAAGAAAGATAAAACACATTTTAAAGGGTAAAATAGGAAAATATGTCATAATTTTCTGAAAATCAATAAAATTAATTGCACTCCTTAATATGTGAGTTTCTTATCTCTCTGGACAGTTAAATAAGAACGGAGGTAGTATTTGATTGTCGAAAAATTATCAACGATTACAACTGCCAATAATTTGAAATAGTTTTTAACCGCTACTAATTATAAGTGTCTCTACGTGTCCACATGAAAAGTGTCCAACAATCATTTTATTTTGAAATTATAGGTCTAAAATTACGCATCCTTGAAATTATAGACATAAAAAAAATAATGCAAATGTTTTTTATTTTGTTGATAAGCTAAGAAAATGTAAGGCCTGATTTTTTTTTCTTCTTTAAGAAGCAGTAATTATGGACTGATTTATTAACCAACAAAAGGAACCATATATAAATTAATGTTCTATGATTAACCAATAGTATGGGCCTGATACAATGGGGCTGATGTATTTAATAAACAGAAGAGCACGGTAATGGACCCTAGACGGATCACTGGTTCTATCTCCTCCTAATAAAAAAGAGAGAGCATATAACAAGGCCCATTGTATTTTTAAGGGAATTCACTTTTTAAACCACCTTTTGGAGGTTTCGACCAAAAAATAAAAAATAAACCACCTTTTGGAGGTTATTTATTACTGCTTGTTTTTGTCCCCCCAGGAGGTATTGCATTTTAAAGAGCGAGTTTAGATAGTCTCGTAGGATAGCTCAAGTGGTAGGAGCTGGATAGGGGGAGGTCCAGTGACCGATTATTGACTGGTGTAATTTATCTTTCCGATGTACCAAAAAGAAAAAGATAGATTGCCTTTCAGGCTTTATTAATTTCATCTTGTAAAAAGTTGACCACCTATCATAGTCAAGGCTCCGGGCCTCCGGCCAATGCATGTACTTGTTTGGCTTCTTGCCTCATTTATGGAATCATGATCCATTGTCCAAAAAAAAAAATTTGTCCAAAAAAAAACCACCTTTTATCAATGACTATTTGCACTTTGAAATTTTAAAATAAATGTTGAGGTTTTTTTTTGTCAATTTTTTTTAAGTTTAAGATATTTAAATTAAAAAATGAGCAAAATATTTCCCTTCACTGATTACATCATTCAAAGATCACAATCCAACAATGAGGAGAAACTTGGTGTCAATGAACACTGAACACCAAGGCCCTTTGTTGACAAAAACACACTAAGGCCCATTACAACGGTATTTACTGACATCTATGTTATTGTATACCCAAAATAATTGAGTAGATTTAGTCCCCATTTGGAAACACAACTTAATTAAGCATTTATGACATAAGTGCTTATTCATAAGCTATTTTAAAATATTTATTGAAATAAATTGAAAATAAGTTATATATAAGCATAAGCTCTTTTTCATAAGCTATTTCTTTTTCATAAGCTATGATGAATAGCTTATGAAAATAAGCTCAAAACAGCTTATGGTAGGCCATAAGTTGTTTGCACAAGCTCTCTCAAACACTGACATAAGAGCTTATGCTATCAGATAAGCTCAAATAAACTCTTCCAAACGGGGCCTTAGTCCTCAACTTTTCAATTGTTGCAAGGGTATTAAATTTCTCACCACACCAAAATAAACTTGCACCCCAAATTTACACTTTATCTTTTCCTCATAAGTTTTATATTTTCCCAAGAATTAAATTCTGAACAGAAATTTAAGTTAATATATTTATACTTCATCCTCTCTTCATTGCAAAATAGTTGTTGTTTAAGATAATGCACACAGTTTTAGAGCTCATTAATATATATAAAATTTGTCTAAAACACCCTTATTTAAAGTTTAGTTTTAATAGAGAGAGAGAGAGAATGATAGTTATTGATTTTTTTTATAAGCAAAGAATTTTATTGAAGTGAAGTACAAGGGGTACTTCTATCCAATACAAAAGAAATAGAGAGAGAACGTAGGAATACGCCTAAGAATACAAAAGAGAACCCCTTGGAGGCAAGGCCTTATAAAGAATGTCTCATTAAAACCTTACTAGGAAAACCCCATTGGTAAAAACCTAGGGATGGAAAAAAGAGTACACAAATTATAAAGCCAAAGCGGAACCTCCAAGAATTTAATTGGTTAAGTAATTAGTGAGAATTGTGATTTGTGAGAATTGGAGGTGGTAGGTGATAAATATAGTCTTGAATTTCTAAAACAACAACTATTTTAGAAAATATATGAAAAACTAAAACAACAACTATTTTGAAACGGAGGAGTAGATCATACCTTTCAATAAACTTTGTATTTTTCCTTAAAATTGTTTGATTCTCGAAAATTTGATCTTGACAAAATAGTTTGTTTTCATCTCATTAGTATTTAAAACAATCAAGTGAATTATTTATCTATATTTTGGGAGTTGTTTAAATTACTCTAGGTAAAGTTTGGAGTAAATCATTCTAATCTTAAGTGGATCAATGATATTTTAAAATAACTGTTAGAAATTTCATATTTTATCAATTATTTTAAATATTATTAGTTCACCTAGGACTATGGTGCTTTATCCCAAATTTTGCCTAGAGTCATTTAGGCAAGCATATATTTTAAATTTCAAACTTCAATATAGTTTTAAACAATGGTGGACCATCTAAAACAACAAAAATGTTTTATTTACATTGTTCCACTTGCACTTTATTAAAAAAAAAGATAAAAGAGAAAATTAAGAGAATGATAAATAAATATAATAGAAAAAGAAATAAGATAAAAGAAAAAGTGAGATATGAACATTTGATAACTCGGCCAATATATCCTCTAGTATAATAGATTATTAAATGGGGCAACTTTTTTCAATAAATTGGCTGCTGCCTCAGTTAGGACTCTACATGCAATAACTCGATCTCATAAAAGAAAACAAATGAAGTTAAGTGAGATCCTTCCAAAGGGGTGATGGAGACGACAGAGGAAACGGCATGCGCTAGCTTGTGTTATTGGTGGTGACCAGCAATAGCAGAAAGCCATATATGGCTAAACAATCTGTCTCATGATCAAGCTCAATTAGGAGAGCTATAGATTTTCTGTTTGCAATTGGTAGAAAGTTAGAAACTGATTTGTCATCTCAATTGGCAGAACCTGATCATTTCTCATACAATTGGCAGAAAATGATTTGTCATACAAGGCAATGATACAATAGCAAGACATTGACATTGCCAGCAGCAGCCAAAACAGCTTAATCCAAATTCAGCAATTAATGATACTACACACACGTTAACATCTTTGTTGGTATAAGCATAGCTAGATATATACTATAGTAACTTAATTAACTACCATTTTTTAGATGCAAGCTTCTTCTTTATTTCTACCACAAGTATTCCTCTGGGAGTCAATATAATTGTGCCGGAACCCGGGAACACTCATACTATATATAGTGAAGCTAGCTCAATTCACATTGTATTGAAAATTCAAGTGTGAATTAGAGTCCTACGTACATTAGCTAAGAATGAGTGAGTTGGAAATTTCACAAAAGATGTGACTCATAAACTCAAATTGCGTAGAGTTTTTGATAATGATGCGACATCGATTTCTCCTAACTAGTGTCTTGTTAGTTGTTACCTTAGCCCATGGGATGCCCCTGTCTCGCCAACAAATGCTATCAAAGCCAATAGTTGGTGCGATCATAGCGGACTTCTTATAACGAAAGTCTTCTTAGCAATTATGGCTGGACGGTGTTCCGTTGAAGCAGTGAAGTCGAAGACAGTGCAAATGTGGATAGTTTCCTCCTAGAAAGAGTATATAGTAATTAATATGGTGGTGACTCACACTTTAAAGGAGAATATTGAGAATTCAAATGTGAGTTAGAGTCACACTTTCATTAAGAATGAGTACAGTAAAGACTTTGTACGAGATATGAGGTATAAACCTAATGCCTTAAAATTTTAGATAAAGATGTGACATTAGATTCTCTTAGTTTTTTTTTTTTAACCCATTGATTCTCATATCTTCCTAATAAATTCTCTCCACTTTGGCTAAAAGAAATTGTACATATATCACCTAAATCAATCATCTGCTCCCTAATGGAATCCCTAATGGAAGCTTTCTAATATAGCAGAGGTTGTATGCATGTTCCTTATTATTTTCACTAGCTAAATGCTTAAAGTATATTTGTTGGCTTTATAAAACTCTAAAGAAGTAGAAAGCTACCACCGTTCGATGAGTCTATTCAGTTGGTCCTGGAAGCAGTTGGATCATTTAGGCGGTGTGGTCCAATTAGGACCATTTTTAACAGCATGCGAAGACTGCGACTCATGCTGTCACAAATTGCTACAAAGGATCCAAGTCTTATATAGTTCTGATCACGTGCACTTAAGGACCCTTTAATTAGTTTTGGGTAAGACGACACCTATCTTTCCCTAAAGGCAATTCTGTCTAGTGAACTCTGAAAATGATGTCTAAGCATTCACATTAAGTCGACACTCTTTTAATATGTGATTTAGTTTCAGTTTTTTACTGTCTAATGCTTTCAGCAGTTAAAACCAGTTAAATATGTGTGCGTTGATTGTATGAATTGCAAAAAAGCTTCATCTATTCACTTGACCTAGTTTTATTAAAAAATCTGTCTAATAGTGAACATCTTTATATTTGTTATTATAATGACTTATTTAGCCATATTTTTACTTAATGTAAAACTATAATAATCTTAAATAAAATGCTTATAAAATAATCTTAAATGAAATATTCAGAGTGATGATTGATGAAGTTAGCTTTATTAGTAGAGATTTTTTTTTTTTCATATACAAAACTGAACTCATGTAAATCAGTAAATGTGAGCCAACCACACATTGAGTTCATCCATTCCTGCTATTTTTTAATTAAAGCTATTCTAAAATATTTTACCCTTTTTCACCAGGACGAATCAAAATTGTAGGTAGGATCAAAATCAGTAATATTTAATTTTGTTTTCTTTTTCATTTTATCTATACTTTTTTTCTTCTAATTTCACTTGCATTTTTTATTACATCGATCATCCATTATAATATCAATCATTAATCTCTCTACTCTTCATATTACATATCTAGATATGAGTGCAGTAGAAGTGAGAATATAACTTTTCCCTAATATTTGATATCACGCTCACTTTAGATTTTAGATTTTAGATAAAGATATGGGCAGTGATTATAAGTCTCGTATATACAATTACAAATTTTTTTTTTGTCAATAAAAGCTTTTTGTTTCAATGTGTGTTTGATGATGCCATAAATAATGTTACTTTTAGACTTTCCTTTTTACTTTATTTAATTATATATGGCTACTACTAAATAATGCATATATATACTTTAAAACATTTTTCATCCAATGTGACATCTTTTTATTTTATTTCTTATTCACAATTGAAGTATTTCCGGAATTTTAATTGATGAAATGCATATTAATTCAACTTTGATTTGGGCCGTTTCGACCAGAAATGCGATGCTTACGCACAAGACTACCCCGAGTGTTGTTGCCTTGGTGCTTTTTTTTTTTTATGCGTTTTAAGATTACTGATTTCTTGTTTTCTTCATTGATCGACAAAAGCAAAATTACCTTACTTATTTTAATAATATAATTATTCTTTCGTTCTGAGTGCAATACGTACGACTAACTACTGACTAAGTCCCCCTCGTCTTATCAGGGTAGCGATCACAAAGGATTTTATCTTGCTTCCCTTTTAATATTTGGGGTACGTCCGGTCTATAGTCTCCTACACGATTATCCACTAACTCCAACAAGTATTTTACATGGCTTCTCTTCTTACAAGCATTCCCAATGATTTCTCATTTTACATGTATTCATTTTACCAAGTCTCTTCATACTCAACAACCTTTACGGTAGGCAAGGATGTTTCTCTACTTTAGATTCTCTTGAAGAAATGATAGTAGAAATGTAAGTTCAAGTACTCTTATATATATTTCGGATAAGTGTTTAAGCTCGAGTTGAGCACAAAGAGTATTACAAATAAAATAATGAAACATTTAAGCAAGTGATAGGCTCGTATGAATACCCACTTCAAGAACTAGTCTTCATAATTTCTTCAAGACCTCTTTATAGTCCCCATGTAAAATTTGACCATTGAGAAATAAGGGTTAAGTCTTATCTTCTCTCTTCTGAAAAAAATTTAATGTACATGGCTATTTGTGCACATCAGAATCTTCTCTACAATAGTAGCTTGGATCTTTATGATGGAGGTACAAATAGTAGGCATCAAAAAAGTGTTGTATGATACTTTTCGTCTTTGTGCAACGTATGTGGTTGACCCTAATGAATAGCATCTTCGTCCGACATAAAGTGAATATTATTTGTACAGCCTATCCAAAAGACAAAATGTCTGATAGCATCTCAGCAACCCAAAGGACTTTACTAAACAAAGACCATAAGGGAGGATAAATAACTTAGTAGAGGGACACCTTGTCGCAGCTAATCACCGACCGGTTGCACGGTGACCAATATAACATACGGGTGAGGAGTGAAGGTATGAAAAACGGTAGAAAGGGGGGGTTTGAATAACGTTTTCAGAATAAAACTTCCACCTTAAAGATTTTAGCAAATCTTTCGAGAACAAATAAAGTGCTTAAGATAAGAGATAGAAAAGCACACAAGGATTTTATCCTGGTTCACTTGATGAATCACTCAAGCTAGTCCAGTCCACCCATTAAGGTGATTTCTTCCTTCTTAGAATGAAGGCAATCCACTAATCAGGCAAATATTACAACTGCACTTGAAACCTACAAGTGACTAACAATACACTGACTTAGCTCACACTAAGATTCACTCTCTTAGTCTTCTCTAGGATCCGATCAACCTTGATCTCCTAAAGGCAACTAAACAACTGTTTAAGAAGGAATGTTTACAAAGAGATTGCTTCTAAAAAGCTTATAGTAAACACAATGAATTCAAGATGAAAGAATGCTTAGAAAGTTTGAATATAGCTCGCGTGTGTGAGATTCTTCCAACCGCATCTTTCAATCTTCAGCCTCTATTTATACTCCAAGGATTAGGGTTTGAACGCTGCATGGGAATGCTACCGTTGGATGGCAGTTATGGAAATTCCAGCTTCTGCTGTGGCTGAGAATGTTAGGTAGGTCGTCAGGATAGTACATTTGCTTTTGTACTTTGGATAGTGACTTGACCTTTAACCTAGTTTGACTTCTGATCAGAGGATTGCTTCATGTTGGAACTTGTAAAGCTTGTTGATCAGAGTCAGAGGGAAGCATGGATCCTCTGACCGTTGTACCTTCTGATTCTGAACTCAGAGCAAAGTACTTGGTCTTCAGAGCCATCTTGCTTCTGGACTTCAGAGTCTCCACTTTTCAGCTTCTGGATCTTCAGAGTCTTCTACACCATCAGATCATCTGAACCTTTAGAGTGTCTGGGTTGTCAGAACGTCTGGATCTTCAGAACTTCAAGTGACTGAGTCCATATCAGAGCTTGTTTGACTTCAGATCTTCTGAAGCTTTTCTACTGTTCAGAGTGAACATAGAGATTGTGAAAGCGTTGCTTGGGACACTCTTGAGCATAGTGCTTCTGATTTGTGTGAGATTGGATTAAGGTCAGAGCCTGTAAAAGCACACTCAGAAAAACACGTTAGAGTATCAAAATTGTTCATACTAAAATGTTAACTTGTAATCATCAAAACATAGAGTTGTACTACTCGATCAAAACTTGATCTTACAATCTCCCCCTTTTTGATGATGACAAAACCAAGTATTTTGATGAACAATTCTTAAACAATAAACTGAATTCACTCAGAGTTTAGAGAAATAGAATTAGACTTATCCTGATGTGAATGGTTTATTCTGCTCATTCTGAATTCAAGTCACAACTTGATTCTGAGCTTAGCTCCCCCTGAATCTAAGACTTAATGAAAACGTTAGTAAAATCTAGATTCTGAGCTAAATAAAATAAGAGTTCAGAGAGAAAGTGCATGACATAGATGAATTGAAATAATCAAAGCGCATAAGTATTCAAAGTCAACAATAAGTGGTATCAGAGTCAAATAGAATCACTTCAGAAGAAGTGAAATGTATTCCTTGTATTTTCCCAGTGACACATCTATGGTTATAAAGGTGGAACTCTTAAATTCTCCAAAAGAAAAAAAATCACACTAACACAGCTTACACATCAAAAACTGGGTGTACTCCCCCTTTTTGTCATAAGCAAAAAGCTTGGGGTGTGAAAAACTTAGTTTAAGTACAAGGTACTCCCCCTTAGAGAAGGTCTAAGTTTCAAAAAAAAAATGGAGAAATAAAAGATGCATGAAAGCGAATTAAAGAAAGGAATTAATGCGAATGCAGAACGTTTACCACCGACCATGGGAGTAAAGAGAAGCTTCAGTTACCAAGGACTTAACCTTGAGAAACTGTAGGAGCAATAACTTCCAGAGAGAGAATGAAGCTTATATAAGGCGATTAAGAGGAGGGTAAGCTTCACAACTCGATCAATTCCAAGTAAGAAAATGGCATCATACAGGATTGCATTAGAAGAGCTCAGAATGAATGCTTTTGAGGAAGATATGTTCCTCAATATTAGGCACCCTGATGGTACAAGAACCATATACGAGCTGACGAAGACACTGCTTGAAGAAGATCTTGGTCCAGAGTTGGAGAAAGATCTGAAGGAGTTCCTCTGCTTCGTGGAGGAGATTCGGGAGCTGTGCCAGCTGGAGCTGAATCTGCTGGAAGAGAAAGAAACAGTGGAAAAGAGACTCAAGACGATAAAGGATAGTCTGGAGAAGGATGAGCTGAGCATCAAGCTCAGCAACATAGAGAATACACTAGATCGTCTGGAGAGGGAAAGAGTTGAGCAGCGCAAGGAATGCAGAAGAATGAGGAAGGATCCTCCATTCTAGATAGGGAAAAGTATGATGTAATGAATATGATTTATATGAATAAAGACAAGTTTTGCAAACAAATATGATAAATGATGCAATGAGAAACAAAGAATAAACAACCGCTTAGTAAAACGAACAAATATAACACATAATGTGAATATCTTGGAGTTAGTAAAACAATAAACTAAAAGTAAGATAAATAAGGAAGAAAAACAAAAGAAATCCTAAAAACTAGGGCTTTTCAGATCGACGCAGAAGTTCTTGAATAGCTCGATTCATATCCATCAAGAGAATCTCATGAGAGTTGAGACGTTGTTCCAAAATGTCAAGTCTGGAAGAACTTGGTTGTGTAGAGGTAGAGAGAACATCCTGAGCAGAGTGAGGAGCTTGAGTGAATTGAGAATCAGCATGTGTGAAAAGCACTGGTGCAAGGGCTTGACATCTGAGAGCTTCAGCTTCAGCTTGTAACCTTTCAGCTTCTAATCTTGCATTTGCAACTGTTGCAGCCTCTTGTCGTGCAGCTTCTTCTGCTTGTTCTTTCTTTCTTCTTGCTTCATCAACAGCTTCAAGTAACTCAATTCTTAGCTGTTGTTCATGCAGAGTCATCCTTCTGTTGAAATGCTGCCTAACAGCTTCAATCCTCTGATCCCTTTCCGCGGTGAGATGACTCATCATAAAAGGAACTTGAGCAATTATCCAATCACTCAGACGATTCCATTCTTCAGCAACAGAGTCAGAATTCTCACTAAGGTCAGTGTGACCTTGCACATTGTGAATCATCAGTGATGCTTCATGATTAAAGACACTGATGCACTCAAGAAGAGAGGTTGGCTTGAGGTAGGTATAGGGAACAATGGAAAGATTGGTTTCAGGAGAAGTGGGGTGGTTGCTGCTATTGACCTCAGAAGCACCTTGAGGAGAACCAACATCTAAGGTTTGGACATTTGAGGTGTGGCTCAGAGGTTTCAACCTGAGGGATTGGTGATCTAACTGAGGAAGGGTTAGATACTGAGTTTTCTGGTTCTGGTTGAACAGGTTGAGCTAAAGGGTCTGCTTCATTCAGAGGGACAACAGGTATAGGATGGTCTGGGTCAACTAGACGATCTGGTCTAGGTCCAGGGTATCTCCTTGGGCTAGGTACGGTTTGATAGTACTCAGGAATGGCAGACTCTTTTTCCTTCGCAATTTCAACAAATTTGCGAACAGATTCAGAGTTGTTTGAGGGTGAGGAGTCAGCAACATTTATGGGAAAAGATACAGAGGGACAGGGAGTTGTGGAATCTGTATCAGTTGTTCTGCGAACAGGACGTTCTGATGCTCTGGGAACAGAGTGATCAGAAGTTCTGGGTTCAGGGTCAGATTGTTCTAGGATAATGGGTTCAGAGGTATGTGAGTTGTATTGAATGGTTATGGGTGAGGTAGGTTCAGAAGGTCTTGGAGTCTGAAGCATATTCCAAAGAGGAGCTTCTTGTTGAGAAGGTTGGAAAAATGAAGACCTATGTGAAGTGGGTGGAGAAGTGGTTTGGTCAGCTGGTTGAGACTCTGGAATAGGAGTGAGTTGGGTGGCAGTGCGGTTAAGGAGTGCAGAGATGGGGAGTGCATCAAGTGAATTTAAATCATCATCAGAATCAATAACGGCAGACTTACTTGATGATCGCACTGTGGACCGAGTAACTCTGGCAGAAGTCTCCATTCTGATTACTACAGCAGCTGGTTCCACACGTGTTGGTTTCTCCATAATCCTGACTTGCTTCTTTTTCTTCTTTGGAGGAGGAGCATCACCATCATTACCATCAGATGGAACATCTGGCTTGGTGGGTTCCTCGTGCTTCCTCTTAGGCTTGTCAGCCTTCTTCTTCTTCTTCTGACCATCAGACTCTTCAGAGGATTCCTCCAAGACAATTTTTCTCTGAGTCTTCTTCTTGGGAGGAGAATAAAATTCTGGAGCTGGTGGTAGGTCTCTGAAGAACTCATCCACATCTATCTCATACCCTTGTCGCCTTAAGTCATCAATGTAGCACAAGATGGCAGTTGGATCATCTGCTTGGGACCATAGAGGGAAATCAACCAGACAGACTCTTCTTTGTCTGACTTCATCAGACGTATCTTCATGAACAGGAGCAACCTTTGCCTTGATCAACCCCATCTTCTTCAAAGATTTGGAGGTAAAGACATCACTTGCAATGGTAGACAGATCCTTTGTGCATCCTGCCGTAATCAGATCTTCTATGAATTTGCTTTCAATGAATAAGTCTGAGAGCAGTCTTCCAAAAAGAATGTACTTGATGGCAGACTTCAGAGAGGCAGTGGTTCTGGATTTCCTGATACACTCTTTGAGGTAAGAGAACATGAAGAAGGGAAGGCAGATCTTCTTGTGGTCTTGAATGAAGAACAACATCACTTTCTGGCAAAAATTGATGTAGTCTGGAGAGCTTCCCTTTGGTCTCTGATTTATGCAATGAAGCAGAATCTTGTGCCAGATTCTTAGCTTTGGATGAAGATCCACTACCTTGTAGTCACTCTTTCCAGGTTTGTAGGTTGTGTAGAGAGCTTTGTTGGTTTCTTCTTTCGTTCTGGGTTTCACCTTTGATTCCGTCAGTTGGAATCTGTACCCTGTGCCAATATGTGCACCCAGAAGATCAACAATTGACTTTTCTGTGATGATGATTCTTCTGCCAGCAATGTAAGAAACCACCTGTGTGTCATCACAATCGGCGTGTTTCCAGAATTCCTTCACCAACTTGACATAGAATGGACCTCGAAGCCTATTGAAGTACTCTTCCCAGCCTTGAACACGAACTTCAGGATGAAGATCATACCCATTAGCAGCTATGTTGTCCAGGTCGAATCTCCATTCAGCAAGAACCTGGAGTTCTTCAGGAGCATAGACACAATGAACGGCACAACCCCGTTCTGCGAGAGGGACCATCTTCCCTTGAGCTTGAGCTTGAGTTCTTTGAGTTTCAGGGCCTGATTGACCTGTAGCTTGACCTACTACCATAACAGGAAATCTGGTTTCATCTGCAGTTTCACCTCTGTTGGATTTCACCATCTTTGAATCGGTTGAAGGTTTTGGGTAGAAAGGAAAAGGATGAATAGAGAGAGAGATCGTGGGGGATAGGATTTTGAAAACCGAAGAGAGAGAGAGTAAATCCGGAAGTGATGGAGAACATGTGTGTATAGTGGGTTTTTGAAAATAACCGTTGTTGATAAAAAAGCAAAGTTAAATCAACGGTTAAAAAATAAAAACATCATAGCAACAGTTAATACACATATCACACGAAGGAGAGAAGCACATCAACACTCATTACAACAGACTGTCAGCACGGGCACAAGGAACTATGTATCATAATTACTGACACACGTTTACTGTCTCAGCTTCAGAGTCAGCATCAATGGGTACTTTTCCTCTGATAGAGTTACCTTCTGAACTAGACATCTTCTGATAAAGAAGCATCATAGTCAGAGGTTCTGATCCATCTTCATGCTGGACAAAAGTCCATATTCAGATTTTTCAGAATGAAATTAAATGTATCCTCTGCTAAGGGCTTTGTAAAGATATCTGCTCATTGATGGTCAGTATCAACAAACTTCAGAAGAAGTACGCCCTTCTGAACATAATCCCTAATAAAGTGATACTTTACCTCAATGTGTTTCGCCCTTGAGTGTAAGATAGGATTCTTACTCAATGAGATTGCAGCAGTGTTATCACAATAGATTGGGATATTGCTCTCAAGGATTTGATAATCCTCCAGCTGATGTTTCATCCAGAGCATCTGAGTGCTGCAAATTGCTACTGAGATATATTCTGCCTCTGCAGTGGATAGTGCAATGGTTGATTGCCTCTTGCTTGCCCATGAGACTAAGTTGCTTCCCAGAAATTGACAATTTCCAGAAGTACTTTTTCTCTCTGTTCTATCTCCAGCATAATCAGCATCACAATAACCTGAAAGCTTATACTCTGATGTTTTCTTATACATCAAGCCAAGGTTAGTGGTGCCTTTCAGATATCTCAGGATCCTCTTAACAGCAGTTAAGTGGGTTTCCCTTGGATCTGATTGGAAACGAGCACATAAATGAACACTAAACAAAATATCTGGCCTAGATGCAGTTAAATATAGAAGTGATCCTATCATACCACGATAGAGCTTCTGACAAACTTTACCACTTGCATCTTCTTTCTCCAGAATGCATGTAGGATGCATTGGAGTCTTGGCAATTGTAGATTCCAGCATGTTGAACTTCTTCAGAAGTTCTTTAGTGTACTTGCTCTGATGGATATATGTTCCTTCTGGTGTTTGATCAACTTGTATTCCCAGAAAGTACTTGAGTTCTCCCATCATACTCATTTCAAATTCAGCCTGCATCATCTCAGAAAATTCTTTGCATAGAGATTGATTAGCAGAACCAAATATAATATCATCTACATAAATTTGCACAATTAAGATATCATCTTTGTAAGTCTTGCAAAAGAGAGTTGTATCTACTTTACCTCTTACAAACTCATTCTCCAGAAGGAATGAGCTGAGTCTCTCATACCATGCTCTGGGAGCTTGCTTCAGACCATAGAGAGATTTCTTCAACTTGAACACATGGTCTGGGTTCTTCTCATCTTCAAAATCTGGTGGTTGATGAACATAGACTTCCTCTGAGATGTATCCATTTAGGAAGGCACTCTTAACATCCATCTGATGAAGAATTATGTTGTGATTCACTGAGAATGAGATCAACAGTCTGATTGCTTCTAGCCTTGCTACTGGAGCAAATGTCTCAGTATAATCTATTCCTTCCTGCTGACTGTAGCCTTGAGCAACTAGCCTTGCCTTGTTTCTGACTACATCTCCTTTCTCATTTAGCTTGTTTCTGAACACCCATTTGGTTCCAATTACATGGACGCTTTGAGGTTTCTTCACTAGGCTCCAATCATCATTCTTGGAAAATTGATTCAGCTCTTCTTCCATAGCCAGAATCCAGTCCTTATCCTGAAGAGCTTCATCAATTGACTTGGGTTCAATTAAGGACACTAATCCTTTCAGACTAAGCAAGGTCTCTTCAGAGGGTCTGAAGGCTGATCTGGTTCTGACTGGTTCATCTTTGTTGCCCAGAATCAATTCCTTAGGATGAGCCGCAGTGATTTTGCTCTTCTTCTGAGATTGTGAATCAGAGGGACCAGCTTCTTCTGGTTCATCTTCCTCTGGCTCAGCTTCCTCTGGAGCTTTGCCTTTGTCAGAAACATTTATGCTTAAATCTGCAAACTTCTCAACTAGCTTTGACTGATCAGAGTCAAGCTTATCATCAAATCTAACATGTATAGATTCTTCAATTGTTTTAGCATCAGTATTATAAAATCTAAAACCTTTAGATCGATCAGAATAACCAAGTAATAGACATTTAGAAGACTTAGCATCAAACTTATGCAATCTATCCTTAGTGTTAAGAACATAACAAACACAACCAAAAGGATGAAAATAAGAAATGTTGGGTTTTATATTCTTCCACAATTCATAAGGAGTCTTATTCAGAATTGGTCTCACAGAGATTCTGTTATGAATGTAACACGCTGTATTTACTGCCTCTGCCCAAAAGTGCTTAACCATGCCAGTTTCTTGGAGCATGGTTCTAGCCATCTCCTGAAGAGTTCTGTTCTTCCTCTCAACAACACCATTCTGTTGAGGAGTTCTGGGACAAGAGAAATCATGTGCAATTCCATAGGAATCAAACAGACTCTCAAACTTGTCATTCTCAAACTCTCCACCATGGTCACTTCTGACACGCACAATCCTACAAGCCTTCTCGTTTTGCACTTGGGCTATGAAGGTAGAGAACACAACATGAGACTCATCATTGCGGGTTAGAAATTTTACCCATGTCCAGCGGCTATAGTCGTCAACAATGACCATCCCATATCTCTTGCCACATATAGACTCAGTTTTCACTGGTCCAAACAGGTCGATATGCAGAAGTTCCAACGGCCTTGAGGTTGAGACAACATTCTTTGCCTTGAAAGGGACTTTTGTGAATTTGCCTTTCTGACATGCTTCACAAAGAGCGTCTGAAGAGAACTTCAGAGTGGGTAAGCCCCTGACAAGGTTGAGCTTACTCAGCTGAGAAATCTTTCTCATACTGGCATGCCCTAACCGTCTATGTCATACCCATTGCTCTTCATTAACAGACAGAAGGCACTTCACATTCTGAGCCTCCAACTCAAATAATCTGATCTTATAAATGTTGTTCTTCCTCTTGCTGTTAAACAGAACAGAGCCATCGATCTGACTTACAGCCCGGCAAGACTTTTGATTGAAGATAACATCATAACCCTTGTCAGCTAATTGACTTATAGACAATAAGTTATGTGTTAAACCGTCTACCAATAAAACATTATCAATGCATGGACTACTATCTACACAAATAGTACCAGTACCAACAATTTTACCCTTTTCGTTGCCACCAAAGCCAACTTCGCCTCCAGGCTTAAGTTTTAGCTCTTGGAACATACGCCTTTCTCCCGTCATGTGACGCGAGCATCCACTGTCCAGATACCATGATTGGTGTTTCAGTGGAGCTATCAAGGATATCTGCAACATAGATAATCTTATCCTTAGGTACCCACTTTCTGGGTCCTCTCTTGTTAGTTACCCCAGAGGTTCTGATCACCTTAGGTTTCTCGAACATGATAATGTAAAGGAATTTTAGCATGATATTTAGACATGGAGAAGGTTCCCTTTTTAAGAGGGGGTTTAGCAACTTTAACAGGTAAGGGTTCAGGAAATGTAGTACCCGAGGGAACAAAGCATTCATATAATGATTTAGCTTTAGGCATAGAAGGCTCATTTCTATCAGGTTTAGAATAGTCAATGCCATGCATTCCATTTCTGCTTACGCCATAGATCATTGAAGCCATTAAGCTTCTGTCTACGCTTTTAGCCAGGAATCTTTGAAAGGACTTTTTATATTTAGATTCATGCTTACTATCAGAGGCATCACAAGCAATTACTTCTTCTAGCTTAGCAATTTGGTTCTTAAGCACAGAGTTAGAATTCATTAAAGCATGATTATCATTTTTCAAATCAGAAATAATTTTCTCATGTTCAGAAGGAGTCTTAGAAGTAGCAGATAAGTCCTTTTCAACTTTTTATGCTTAGACAATAAAGAGTTATACTTATCCATAATATCAGACAAAGCATGTTTCAGTTCAGAGGTTGAGAAAGAAGCGAATACCTCATTTTCATCGTCTGAGTTAGGATCTTCTTCTGATGCTGAGTCAGAATCAGTTGCATCCTTTGACTCTGCTCCTTTGTCTTTGACAATGGCCATGAGTCCTTGAACTTCACCATCAGAGTCAACATCCTCTGACTCTGATTCGTCAAAAGTCACCATCAGACTTTTCTTTGTCTTGAAGTGCTTCTTTGGCTTCTTGTCCTTTTTCAGCTTTGGACAGTCACTCTTGTAGTGCCCTGATTCTTTGCACTCGAAACACGTGACTTCCTTGATTGAGGACTTCTTCTGGCCTGATGAGGATTCAGACTTTCCTTTGGCCTTTCCAGAGCCTTTGTACTTGCTCTGTTTGTGCTTCCAGATGCGGTTGAGTCTTTTGGAGATCAGAGTCAGCTCATCTTCATCAGAATCTTCTGATGCTTCGTCAGATTCTTCTGCTTAAGCTTGAAGAGCTTTTGACTTCTCAGATTTAGCCTTCTCAGATTTGGATTTCAAGGCTATAGATTTCTTCCTCAGATCTTGCATCTCTGAGCGCTTCAGCTCATGACATTTCAGTATGCTGATGAGTTCTTCTAAACTCATACGCTCAACATCTCTTGTAAGCTCTATTGAGGTCACTAGAGGCATCCAGCTTTCAGGAAGACTTCTGATGACCCTTATGACATGATCTTTTGTAGTGTAGCTTTTGTTGAGAGGTCTTATTCCAGCTACCAGCAACTGAAATCTGGAAAACATATCCTCAATGGACTCATTTGGCTCCATGATGAAGGATTCATACTTCTGGATCAAAGACAGCGCCTTTGATTCTTTCACTTTCTTGTTTCCTTCATGAGACATCTTCAAAGATTCAAAGATGCCCTTGGCAAACTCACGATCTATAATCTTCTGGTACTCTTCATAGGAAATAGCACTAAGAAGAATAGCTCTAGCTTTGTGGTGCTATGAGTAAAGCTTCTTTTGTTCAGCAGTCATCTCTGATCTGGAGATCTTCTTGCCTTCTTCATCAACTGGACGCTCATAGCCATCCACAATAATATCCCAGAGATCTGCATCGAAGCCCAGAAAGAAACTCTCAATTCTATCATTCCAATATTCGAACCTTTGACCGTCGAACATGGGAGGCTTTGCATTGTAGCCATATTTTTGCGTTTCACTGGTGGTAGCCATTTGTTTTTCACACCGGCCCGGATCACTGAACACCTTTAGGTGTGGTAATCAGAACTTGCGCTCTGATACCAATTGAAGGTATGAAAAACGGTAGAAAGGGGGGGTTTGAATAACGTTTTCAGAATAAAACTTCCACCTTAAAGATTTTAGAAAATCTTTCGAGAACAAATAAAGTGCTTAAGATAAGAGATAGAAAAGCACACAAGGATTTTATCCTGGTTCACTTGATGAATCACTCAAGCTAGTCCAGTCCACCCGTTAAGGTGATTTCTTCCTTCTTAGAATGAAGGCAATCCACTAATCAGGTAAATGTTACAACTGCACTTGAAACCTACAAGTGACTAACAATACACTGACTTAGCTCACACTAAGATTCACTCTCTTCGTCTTCTCTAGGATCCGATCAACCTTGATCTGCTAAAGGCAACTAAACAACTGTTTAAGAAGGAATGTTTACAAAGAGATTGCTTCTAAAAGGTTATAGTAAACACAATGAATTCAAGATGAAAGAATGCTTAGAAAGTTTGAATATAGCTTGTGCGTGTGAGATTCTTCCAACCGCATCTTTCAATCTTCAGCCTCTATTTATACTCCAAGGATTAGGGTTTGAACGCTGCATGGGAATGCTACCGTTGGAGGGCAGTTCTGGAAATTCCAGCTTCTGCTGTGGCTGAGAATGTTAGGTAGGTCGTCAGGATAGTACATTTGCTTTTGTACTTTGGATAATGACTTGACCTTTAACCTAGTTTGACTTCTGATAAGAGGATTGCTTCGTGTTGGAACTTGTGAAGCTTGTTGATAAGAGTCAGAGGGAAGCATGGATCCTCTGACCGTTGTACCTTCTGATTCTGAACTCAGAGCAAAGTACTTGGTCTTCAGAGCCATCTTGCTTCTGGACTTCAGAGTCTCCACTTTTCAGCTTCTGGATCTTCAGAGTCTTCTACATCATCAGATCATCTGAACCTTCAGAGTGTCTGGGTTGTCAGAACGTCTGGATCTTCAGAACTTCAAGTGACTGAGTCCATATCAGAGCTTGTTTGACTTCATATCTTCTGAAGCTTTTCTACTGTTCAGAGTGAACATAGAGATTGCGAAAGCGTTGTTTGGGACACTCTTGAGCATAGTGCTTCTGATTTGTGTGAGATTGGATTAAGGTCAGAGCCTGTAAAAGCACACTCAGAAAAACACGTTAGAGTATCAAAATTGTTCATACTAAAATGTTAACTTGTAATCATCAAAACATATAGTTGTACTACTCGATCAAAACTTGATCTTACAAGGAGGCCTAAAGTTAACCTTGAACTCGGGAGGCTCTTCACAAAGACTTCCAATGTACCTGTATAGGTAATGGCGACGGATATCGAGCCCATAAATACAAGTGTGATCGTTCATTTACTTAACACACTATTCATTCTTACAAATCTTTGATTTATTCTAAGACTTTGAGATTCTCACTTAACTATCTCACTGACTTCAGCATCAGAGTGTTTTCTGCAAGTAGCGCCATCATGTTCAAGCAGCCATGACGTGCTCACATATCCATTCTAGGCCACACCGTCGTAGAGATCAAGGAGAACTCTCGAGTTCTGCTCCGCAAAGAAAAGGGACAAAAGTTACTTTTCAGATGCTATGATAAAGGTCACCATCAATCTTTGACTTGTACTTGGTGTAGGTTTTGAGATGTACTAGGTTAGACGAAGTGCTTTTCTTAAGTCAAATAATCAATCATTCTTTACTACTTGTCTTAGATCCCTAATTTATGGTGTTCTTGAAATGATCAGATAGACTATTATTTGATCTCAGACACAATCAGGATTTTTCCATACTCTCCTCTCTCTAGCTCGCCCTAAGTCACATTAATAAGTTTCTCAAATAGTTGTTAACTCTAGAACTTCTGAACAGAATGTGATCCTCAAAAGGCTCTACTAGGGTTTCCTTAACCCTTACAACAAAAGACAAGGTGACGGCTGGATTAGGCCCTGATGGACCGCAATCTAGCGACGAGCACGAGCTGAGCGGGGGCGAGTTCGATGAGGGGGATCAGGAGGATGACGATTTTGGAGCTATTCATGGAGATAGAGACGACCCTTCTGAAACCTATACAATGAACTTCATTGATGGGATTACGACGTCGGTGGGATATCTCTAGCTTAAAGACTTGTTCTCTCAGTACAGGAAGCTCTCAAGCATGTTTGTTCAAAGAGTGAGAAAGCCGAGGCGCAAATTTCATTTTGGGTTTGCTCGATTTTTGTCTAGGATTCAAGTTGATTCTACAATCGATCATCTTCATGGGGTAAAGGTGTGAGATTCTCCTCTAGCGGTTGCTTTAGCTAGGTATCCAAAGGAGGTCCCTTGTTCATGATAGAGGGGATTTCTCCTCAAAAACCCGCTCAGGACCGCTCAGGAAGAAGGAGGTTTCAACCTCACGTGGGTAGGTGAGCAAGGATCCTAAATCATGGCGCGATGTTTTTCTTGGGAAGGCTCTTGGTCGTAGATCGTTTCCTCGATCTTCAGACGAAGATTTGATGATTTTAGGTGGATTAAGGCTTGTTGATTTGGATTCTAATATTCCCGATTCTGCCCTGTTTCTGGAAATTGGGCTCCTTGTTCAAAGAAAAGTTTCTGAAGAGGGGCACATAAGAGACGGCTCGATACAAGTTTTCTCAGATTCAATGGGATCTGGTTTCTCTGATAAATCAAATTTGGGGCTTGTTGAAGGTGTCGCATTGGATGCCCTCAGTTTGCATCTACTTCTAAGGATTGGGAAGGAGCTAAACAACCTTTAATGGGCATCATCTTTGGGAGATTTGCGCAAGGAAGGGCTTCATTAGGACATTCCTAGTGTGTTGCTCAGATGTCTCAGCCTCATTTGGTCACTTTTTATGTCGATGCTATCAGTGCTGCTTCTGCTGCTATGCCTTCCTCAGCTGAGTTGGATAGCTTGGTAGACCTTTCCTTGGGCCTTGTTGTTCATTCAGGATCTCTTCCTGACGTTGTTTACCGGAGGAGGCCTTATCTCCATTTGGGTGTGAGCAAGGTTGTGTCACGTGCTCCCTCCTCCTCGTCACTATCGATGGGTCCTACTACACGGCGGCATGGTCGTCCCAAAAAAGTGACCAAGCTTGGGATTCTATTTTAGATTGCCTCATTTGTTTCAGCTCTAATGAGGAGAAGGCTTCGGGGTCATCGAATCCATTCACTGAAAATTCTTTGATCATACTAGTAAAAGTGGCCAAAGCTTGGGATTCTGTATCAAATCCTTTCAAAATTACTTCTAGCCGACTCACACTCATAAACCTCAATCAAGAAGCTCCAATTTCTGAAGTTTCATCGGTAAATATACTTCAATGAGGTATTTTGAATCCATAGGACCTAAGAGCTTTTATTTCATATTTTTTCCGCATTTTGAGCATCACGTTTAGTGAAAATTGCCATTTTGGATTCTTCTCGATGTACTTTTCTTTCAAGAGGTCTTTCGTAGCATTTCGGTCGTTACTGGACATGTTTATTCCACACATCTCAGGTACCTTAAACCTCTTTAAATCATCTAGACGATACATAACCATTTGATTTGTGAAATCACCAAGTTCGCGCTATCATACGACATGGATTGAAATCCATACTTATAGTTGGATAGGATCCTCAGGCCGTGAGGATGATAGTCCAACAATCCTAGGACTAGTAGAAGCTTGACTTTGAACAACTTCTTCGGAAATAAACGTGTAGACAGGTCGAGCTGACCCTTGGTGATCACGATGATGGAAAGGAAAACTATCCTAAAATCTTTCCTTCACGAGCCTATCAAATAAGACGTCTTTCTTGACCACCAAGATGAACTTAGCATCATATGATATGATTTAAATTTCCACTATATTTTCTAGAATCTTGGCCCCAAACCCCATCTTAGAGCAATCAAATTATGGACCTTCATCGGTGAAAACAAAATTACTAACCACCATTCCTCTTCGGAAGCCTTCATGTGGAGAGAGTATCTAGAACAGCCAACCATGCATCATATATCGTTAATTACCTCATTAGAACATACTTGCTTCTTGAAGGTATTGACGTCAAGATAAACAGATCTCGTTTAGTGATATGCATACCAAGCTTCACTGCAGCGCGAAGGACTATGCAGACACGGTAGATGACAAACGCTTTAGCGCATGTTCTTTTGTCGAGTGTTGTGCGTTCGAATATTTTCTTCTTCAGGATGATCCGCTCGAGGTCGTGGAAGTAAACCTGGTGTCCCTTGACATGGAAGGGAACACCTAACGAGTAAATTGGGTAATTATACAAGGCCTTGCAGTCCCCACGGGTTAGCTCAAGTGGTAAGAATTAGGGGACATAAGGATTGGGTGAGATGAAGGGTGAATGGTCCAGGGTCCAGGGTTCAAACCCTGAGGAAGGACTAATTTACTCACAATACTAACAACTAACATTTGCCTATAAAAAAATACAGGCCTTGCATAAGATATCATTGACCCTCTGTAGCACCTCCTCACGTGGGAGTGTCTAAACTTGTATGAAGTCTTCCGGATTTAGGAAAGTAAAAAACATTGATCTAACCTGAGTTTGCGGATAACAACTCTTCAATTATCCATGTAACAAAGAACATGAAGCCATAAGCAATTTCAAGGCTTAAATAAGTTTTTGGTCCCTAACCTTTACAAAATGCTTGGTTTTCGTCCCTCGCCGGAGCAAAGGTGGGTTTTAGTCCCTAACCTTTCCCAAAATGTTTGGTTTTCATCCCTCCGGAGCTCTGGGTCAACGCCGGAGCTCCGGTGGCCTATGTGGCATGGCCACGTGGGATTAATGAGCTGACGTGGAATTTATTTTTTTCATTTAAATTAAAAAAAACCTAATTAATTTAAAAAAAAGAAATTGTTTAAAATTCTAAAAAATAAAAAAAAAGGGTTAAGCATCATATTGGTCCCTGTCTTTGTCTCACCGTCTGATCTAAGTCCCTCGCCGGAAAATTTATTGCATTTGGTCCTCGTCTTTGAAATATTTTTGGGGCGGATCCTCGCCGGAGGGCGGAGCTCCGGCGAGTGCTTAAATGGCACGCTGACTAGGCTTAATGAGATGATGTGGAATAAAAAAATAATGAAAAAAATAAAATAAAATACACATCAGAAATCTTAATTTAACTAACAAAAAGAAAACTAATTAAAAAAACTAACCCTAAATTAATTATTAAAAATAAATTCCCCAAATTCCCTATCAAATTAGGTTCTAATCCCTTACCAACTTCCCAGTTATCATTATCATCATCAGCATCACATTTTCAGCTTCTTCTTGTTATCATCATCAACATCACCGACGCAATCAACCACCACCACCGATCCTCGAAGAACCGACCACCACCACCGATCACTGCTTCTAAACTCTCCATCTCCAAGGCAAAGCCCTCAAATTTTTTTCCCTAAACTCTCGATCTCCAAGGCAGAGCCCTCAAATATTTTCCCCCAAACTCTCGATCTCCGTCCAAACGCACCATGAGCCTCGTCGACGAGGAGCTCTCCCTCGAACCTGCCCTCATCGCTCTCTCGTTCGTCTTCAACGGGAAGATCTGGTGCAGATCGTCTTCCCTCAATCTGGGTCGTTCCCTCAGATCTTCTTCATCACCAAAGGATCTCCTCTTTCTCTCTTTCTCTCTTTCTCTTTTTCATGGTTTGGGGTTTGGGGTGAGGGTGAGGTTGCAAGTGGGTGAAGGTGAGGGTGAGGGTGAGGGTTGAGGTTGGGTGAGACCGTGGGTGAGGGTGAAGGTGAGGTTGCGGGTTGGGGGTTTGAGGGTGAGGGTGAGGCTGCGGGTTGGGGGTTTGAGGGTGAGGGTGAGGTTGCAAGTGGGTGAAGGTGAGGGTGAGGGTGAGGGTTGAGGTTGGGTGAGGCCGTGGGTGAGGGTGAAGGTGAGGCTGCGGGTTGGGGGTTTGAGGGTGAGGGTGAGGCCGTGATGTTGCAGGTTGCATGTGGGTGAGGGTGAAGGTGAGGGTGAGGGTGAGGTTGGGTGAGGGTTGGGGAGCGTGGGAGGAAGGAGGGGGTTGGGGTTGATGTTGCTGGGGTTGGGGTTGATGTTGCTGGGGTTTGAGGTTGGTGTTCTGGGTTTGTGTTGTTGTGTACTGGGTTGCAGAGTTTTGAGATTGGGAGGTTGAGTTTGTTGGTTCTGGGTTTTGTGTTGTTGTGTACTGGGTTGCAGAGTTTGTGTTTCTGGGTATGAAATCACGATGATTGAGAGGTTGAGTTTCTGTTTCTGAGTTTTGAGATTGGGAGATTGAGTTTGTGTTTGAATCCTCATGCTGAAATGATGATGATGATTAAAAGGAGAGGGAAATGATAATGGAAAAGAAAAAAAAATGGAAGAAATTTTATCAGATTTGTCAAAGATTGTTCATATCTAGTTTGGTTTTGGGGTGTTTTGATGATGATGATGATTCTGGAGTGTTTTTTTTTTGAATTAATTTGGGGGAATTGAAGTTAATTTTGGGGAAAATTAGTTTTGTTAATTCATTTAGGTTTAGATTTGTTAATATATTTAATTTTAGTTAATATGATTAATGATCTGACATGTAATTTTTTAAAAATTTTAATTTTTTTTTAAATCCACATAAGCATAACTAACACAGTCAGCGATCCAAATCATCACTCGCCGGAGCTCCGCCCTCCGGCGAGGATCCGCCCCAAAAATATTTCAAAGACGAGGACCAAATGCAATAAATTTTCCGGCGAGGGACTTAGATCAGACGGCGAGACAAAGATAGGGACCAATATGATGCTTAACCCAAAAAAAAATCTTAACTTATTTATCTAATTTTAATTAAATCATTAATATCTAATCCTCCTCCATAATCATCTCCGATGAATCAATAACACAAAATCTAGAAACAAAAAAAGAAGAATTCAAAAATTCAAAAACAACAAGAAACAAAAGAATTCCTTTGTTCTTCCTCTTCATGTTCATCATCATCTTCTTCTTGTTCTTCTTCCCATAAATTAAAAACATTTAACCTAAAATCACAAAATCCATTTTCCATAAAGAATCCTAAACCAGGAAAAATTCTCAAACCCACAAAATATCCTAAAACCAGAATTAAATCTCAAACTCACAACCGAACCATTCGATCTTCTAATCGCACAACCATCTTCAGCTTCAAGTGCTTACCCATCATACTCAAAAGCTCCACCTTGAAGAACACCCAATTGCCCAGAACTGTTGCTACATATCAGGGACCAATAAATCCAGATCCGGATTCGGAATTGATCTGCTCAGTCCCTTTCCATTTCCCTCGCTTGAGTTTGCAAAAACCCAGATTGTGAATGTTGCAGATCTTCACCAAGAACTCAAGCTTGCACCGTGTCTCCCTAAAACTGGTCACAAATTTGGTGTACCCTGCGAAATTCGTCAGAACCCGCTAGCTTATGAGCACGCGATTGAGTATGCGAGAAGCCTTGGTGTGCGACTTGCAACTGTTGATACTGGTGTGAAGAGAAGGAATGTTTGGTGGTTGTTTAATCAGAGATTTGGTGAAGGTGTGTTAGAAACCGTGAAAGCCACTGGGAAAAAAGACAAGACCAGAAGCACAAAAGGAACCAAACTAAAATTTTACAATCATAATCCTTCAGAACAAAAAGAATTCATTGAGAATCAGTCCCCAACCTTTTTTTAAAATGATTTAATTAAAATTAAGATAAGTAAGTTAAGATTTTTTCTTTTTTTTAGAATTTTAAACAATTTTTTTTTAAAATTAATTAAGTTTTTTTAATTTAAATGAAAAAATAAATTCCACGTCAGCTCATTAATCCCACGTGGCCATGCCACATGGGCCACCGGAGCTCCGGCGTTAACCCAAAGCTCCGGAGGGATGAAAACCAAACCTTTTAGCAAATGTTAGGGATTAAAACCTACCTTTACTCCGACGAGGGACGAAAACCAAGCATTTTATAATTTTTGAAACCGTGTTTCCACGATTACATAGCAATAAGACTTACCATAGCCTTTCCTTACATATTCATGTGGATCTTCTAACTGTAAAGAATACTCTGCACAAGCTTTTGCCAAAATAAACATTGAAATATGTGGACATAGACAACAGGCATAAACACAACACAAGACAATGTTCAACAAGTTATTAATACCATAGTCATAAGATAAGAGGAAAAATAATGGCATTACACAAATTATAACAATCAAAATATTTTATCTAAGAATAATAGTAAACATTAACATCTATTACAATTGCAATCTTAAGTCGAATCCTACCAAGCATCATTTTTTTCAAAAGGCTTAAATAAGTTTTTCCTCCCTGCCTTTTACACTATATTTTGTAACACCCCATTTTCTGTTATTAGGTTATTTATTATTTTATTTTAATTAGTATTATGGTATATGGTAATTAAGTGATTTTGTTAGATAATTAAGTGATTATGTGATATAGATAAATAAGGTTTTAGGGTTTAGTGTGAGTAATTGAGAGTGGGGCCCATTGTATGGCTATTTAAGGGTTATGAGTGAAATAGAAAGAAAGAAAAGAAAAAAAATAAGGATTAGAAGAGAAGCAGAACAAGAAACACATGAAAGCAGAGAAGGAGAGGAGAAAAGAGGAGAAAACTTAGAACTGATCTACAAGAGGTAAGGGTTTGAATTCATGTTTTATGGATTGGTATGATAGTGGATAATGATAGAAAGCATGATTTAGGAACCCTAGGTTGCAACAATTCCCAAATTGAAATAGTTAGGGTTTGGCTTTTAGATGATTTTGGGGGTAGATGATAGGCTTGCATGATGCGCAGAAATTTACGTTCTCTTGTACCCTTTTTCGTGCTATGTTAGTGGCCGAATTTGAAGAAGTAGTCTTCATAAAAGTTGTAGGTTTTTCTGTTACGAAACTTTTGCCACTGGTTTCACGTCATTCCGACGTCTGTAGCTCGAGTTATGTGTATTTTAGTGAGTATAGGTTAAGCTGTCCAGTTTCTTACGAACTGCGGTTAGTGTACGATTTTTCCTGATTTTTGTACTTCGAATTGTGACTTGAAAATTTATAGAGGTTTACAAAACGTGTATACGGAACCATGATAAAAATATTAGATTTTTCTAAGTATATTTGATAATTTACATCTGTTTAATAGTTCATTAGATGTGTGGTGCGCGCACATGGCGAGTTGCGCAGGAAGATGTCGCAAGATGTCGCGACATGGCGAGTTGCGTAGGGAGATATCGTGAGATGTCGCGACATGGCGAGTTATTCAGCGACATGGCGAGTTGCGTAGGGAGATGTCGTGAGATGTCGCGACATGGCGAGTTGTGCAGTGAGATGTCGCGAGATGGCGAGCATGAGCATGTCGCGAGTTTTTGGGAAAATTTAGAGAGAAATCCAGTCTTTAGGAAATAGTTGCAGAACCTGTTATATATGAATTATATTTAATTTACATCTATTTTTAATAATCATTATATGATGTTGTTTCTGAATTGATGTTATGTTTGAGATGCTAAGTTGTTGTGATTGCAAGTTGTATAATTGATAACATGTAATATGTGTTTTGTGCAACTGGTGATGAATATGCTAAAATAATTAGGACTTGGAGATGGTCTGAATATGCATATGTTAGTTGAGTTTTGCACAATACACTGCATAGTTGTCAAGAGGCAATGTTTGCTAGTTCTCGTAGAGGCTAGTGACTTGTCCCAAAACTGGAGTGGTTTTGAAGCCTAGAGCGAGGGCTTTATTGGTGGTTATCTGTCTGGAGTGGACGCGGTGATACCGCTAAGGATAACAACTTTGGTACCAAAGGCATTTGCACGGGTCTCACTTGAGTCATATGTGTTATGGTGATATTTTTGGAGAGATTTGATGTGGTGGTAAACTGGTAATTAGAGACTATTATATATGTTCTAATTGAGCTATAATTTATGGAGTATTTGCCATAACTGTGAACTTGATTAATTATGTTAAAATTACATAATTTATTATTTGTTAGTGAATGTGAGTAATTTATGTGGAGCATAGATAAGCTTTTACATTATTTATTATTATGCTTATCCATATGATATGAGTTCTCACCCTTCTGTTGGAATGATGTTCTATGCGACATCGCTCAGGTACCGAAGATAGTGGAGCTTCTCGCGAGGGTTAGTTGGAGGAGCTAGTCTTTCATTTACGGTTTAGTTAGGGGAGTCATGCTCTGTTATGTAACACCGGGAAACGTTTAGTTTTGTACCTTGATGTTAAGAGTTACCTATGAACTCTCTTTATGTTAAATTTTGGAGTTGAAATAAATCCGCTGTGCTATGCATATGATATTGCGACATTAAAGTTGGAAAATTTATATATTTATTATGAGCATGACAGGTGTTTTGATTTATGTTTCTGGAGAATAAGTGTGACACCCTCTGTGTTATGCATTTTACTCTGATTTATGATATATTATTATGCGGGGTTTAGAGGGTGTTACATTAGTCTAATGTAACACCCCCCTTTTTCCCATTGTTTTATTTAAAAACGTTTATCAGAATTTAAAAACATATCAAGGGAGTATTACACTTCTTCACGAAAGCTCATTAAAATTAACACTGATTGTGTTTGAAAATTTATAAGTTCATATGCTTTTCAAAGAATGAATTATTTCTGCCAATGAAATTTCTAAACCAGTCAGATAATCCTAAGATGCATAAAATCACTTATTTAAATAGGTTTGTCTTCCATGACATTCTAATAAAATTCATCATACTCATAACTGAATTTCATAAGCACTTCGGCCATCAACAGTACGACATCGCCATAATTTAGAAAATTATTCATCAACTTCCATAAGGAGAGGTTATAAAATCCTCTCAACATAAATGTAAAAGTAACGTAAAATATCTACCCAGTGTTACATTACAGAGCAAGACACTTATTTTATTATTATAATAATAATAATAATAACATAAACTAAGACTCTCCAAAGCTACTCCTCATGAGCCACATCTCTACCTCCAGTACCTGAGCGATGTCGCATAGAACATCATTCCAACAGAAGGGTAAGAACTTACATTGTATAAAATATAGCGTAACAAAGAGCAAGTAAACAATTCAGATCCAGCTTTATAAACTCTTCACATTGTCTTTAAAATCTGAGTGATTATAATATTTGCTTTCAAGACAGTTTCATAATTCTTATTGTTGTTTCAGAAAATTATAAGTTTTAAAAAAAATAATAATTCGACTTTACCACAACAGCAAAATAATTCACCAACGATTCACCAAACACATAAAACCACTGAAAACGTGAAACTTAGTGTGTGAGACTCTAATGTATGCATGTGGTACCAATTGTTAACCTTAGCGGTATCACCGCGTCCACTCCAGACAGTTAACCACCAATGAAGTCCACTCCAGACTTCCAGAACCACGCCAGTTCTGGGACAAACCTCAGTTTTCCGATGAAAACCGACACGTTGCCTCTTGACTAAATGAAGTGTATTTCGTGCAAAAACTCATAAATTAAAACATGCAATTTGAGACCACTCCAGCCCCAAATATATAACATATTTCCTCACCAAATTCCATAACGGAAATCACACCAAAATTGCACAAAATAACACTTCAATACAATTATCAAATCATTCACTATTCCACTGACAAAATAGCAACACAAAATCATCAAATGTCTCATATCAATTACTAGAATCAGTTTCAGAATCAATCCCAGAAATAAGCAGAAACATGGCAAACTTGCATATAATCCTGGTACTAAATGAGCAGTCCAAAAATTATGAAAATTTTACCAAACATAGCCTTATACGTTAGCTTTCATATAAAATTGGTTTCACCCAATTTGGAATTCTGTAGAGAGAATTATGGTCTCTACAGCACAGGCTGTTAGGGTTTCTGCGAGCAGAAACAGAGTGAACTTGCAGATAATTCTGGTATTGAACCAGCAATCTAAAAATTATGATAATATTACCCAATATAGCCCTATGAGTTAGCTTTCATACAAAATTGGTTTCACTCAATTCGGAATTCTGTAGAGAGAGTTATGCTCTCTATAACACAGGCTGCTAGGGTGTCTGCGGGCAGAAACAGAATGAACTTGCAAATGATTCTGGTATTGAACCAGCAATCGAAAAATTATGAAAATATTACCCAACATAGCCCTATGAGTTAGCTTTCATACAAAATTGGTTTCACTCAATTTGGAATTCTGTAGAGAGAGTTATGCTCTCTACAACGCAGACTGTTAGGGTATTTGCGGGCAAAACATAACAGAACTCAATTTTCCCCGGAACCTCAATTTCACTCAAAATCAATTTTGCTCATCACATGTTAACACTCAACACAGTCTCTCAGTTCTGAATTTTCAAAGAAGATGAGGGTTCCTTCATGTTAAACTCAACCTCTGTTATTCTACAATTATACAAGATAAATTCAAACCCTTACCTCTTGAAGATCAAATTCTAGGTTTTTCTTCTCTTTTGTCCCCTTCTCTCTTTCACGCTTCTTTTCTTCTCCTCTGCTAACTTCTCCAATTCTCAAATTCTGATTTCTCTCTTTCTAATTCACCCATATCCCTTAAATAGTCATACCAATGGGCCCCACTCTCAATTACTCACACAAAAACCTAACAACCTTATTTATCTAAATCTTATTCTATATCACATGAGATTTAAATTATAATCACATAATTCATCAAATTACCATATAGCATAATAATAATTAAGATAAAATAATAAATAACCTAATAACGAAAAGTGGGGTGTTACATATTTGGTTTTCGGTCTTCACCAAAGTAGGTGGGGATTTGTCATTTAGGGAGATTGTCGGTTTTAGTCCCTACTACCGATATGTAACAAGCTGGGCATGATTAATATCTATGCTCCAACTTGAGGGGGGTATTAATATTAAGGATTATGTTAAGAGTTAGGGCTAGATGTAGAGTTTATAGATCAGGCTCATGTGTACTTTGTACTACATGTTGTACTACTCTTAATATATATGAGGAAGGTTGCACCTTGTAGTGTATCTCATTACAATATAGCATATCCCTCGGCAACCAACCGAGCTTTCAGCGAATGATCATGTGTGTAAGCCATGTCAAATAATAAGCGCAATTGGAATTTGTTTTTTCATTTAACTTTAAAAATACTTTAAAAAAAAACCAGATTTTTTTTTTAATTTTAATACATTTTAATCTAAGCTAACTTAATGAACACAATTATCCAACGCCATCTTCCTTCTCACTTGTGATGATCGAGACATCATCACCACCAACCGATTTCACCTTTCTTTTTTGTTACGGCCTACACCTCCACACATAAACCCCAAGTCCTTTCATAGCTGCATGTGCAAGATCACAACCTTTACTTTAACTCTTCTTCATCACGTTGATGGTAACAACCATATTCTATACTTCTGCCTCGACTTACTCCGCATAATGATCCTTCAACCTCCGCATCGAAGCCCATCGAGCGTCACCGTGGCGTTCAGAAACGAACTAAAGCCCCATATCTGTCTCCCTCTCTTCTTCGATCTTCACAATGGGGATTTCAAGTTGATTTCTGCTTTGGGTTGAGTTTGCAGGTTGATTTCTGCTTTGGTCTCGACCTCTTCCTATTAAATTTGAGATTTGGGGTTTCAGGTTATTTTTGGTGTTTTCTAGTGATTTTTTTTTTTGATTTGGGATTGAGAGACAAGAAATATGTAATTTGGGGTTCATGGTATTTTTTGGGGTTTTTTTGGGGTATTTTCTGTAGATTTGATTTTGTGGATTTGGGATTTTGTCATGGGTTTGATTGATAATGGTGGTAGAGAAGAGAAAAGAAGACGGTGGTTTTTGTGATTTTGGGTTGAAGAAGAAGAAGAGGTAGAGAAAAAGGAAGTATGATGATGATGAAGATGAAGATGAAGATGAAGATGGAGAAATAGAAGGATGATGAAGATGGAAGAGAAGGATGTGCATAGGGAGGATTTCTGTTTAGATGATAATGATGTTGAAGATGATGGTGATTAGGAATTGTTTAATTCTAAAGAAGGATTTAATTTTTTAATTATTTTAATAATTCAAATTAAATTATTAATTATTTTATTAATTTTAATTAATCGTTTTTATTTGTTAATTATTAAATATTCCATATGAAATCAATATCAATATCAATCAATATCAATATCAATATCAATATCAATATCAATCAATATATATTAGAAAAGAAGAACTTCTATCAGGCTGATTTAGTGACGTGTCATTCTCACGTTAATTCTTAGTGACGTGTCGTTCTCACGTTAATTCTCATAAAAAAATTTAAAAATTTCCACGTGTCATTCTCAGGTTAATTCTCATAAAAATTTTTTTTAATTTTAGATTTGATTAGGATTTAGGTTGTTTATTTCTTGATTTTATCTTAATTTATTTTTAGAGTATTAATTAATTTTTATGGTATTTTTATTGAATTTTCGAATTTTTAATTAATTCAGGATTTTATGAGTTTTTATTGTGTTTTGCTAGATTTTGATAGTTTTTATCTATATTTATTTAGTACATTTTTTAATTTTAGATTTGATTAGGATTTAAGTTGTTTATTTCATGATTTTATCTTAATTTATCTTATTATTTATTTTTAGAGTATGAATTAATTTTTATTGAATTAATTAATAAAAACTACTAAATCACAATAAAAAATCATAAAAGTTTTAATTAAATTAAAATTCGAAAATTCAATAAAAATAACAAAAAATTTAATTAATACTCTAAAAATAAACTTTTTCTTCACCTAAAATTTATTTCCATAACAAATCTTGAAACTGATTTTTTAAAGGTAATTTTAAGTCTGGGTAACGTTTTCATAAAATACTAGTGTTTTTTTACCCGCGCGTTGCACGGGAAATACGTCTATTGTATTTGATACGTCAATTAATACCTTGATTATTAAAAATATATTAAACAATGGATGAAATAGAAGACTCAGAAATGCTAAGCAAAGTTGACATAAAGACTTCTGTTATAAGCCTGGTTGAGATCAACAGGAACTCGTTTTACATTCTTCGTGAATATGAAGACAATAACACAAATCATAGATATAAGAAATTAGCAACAAATTAATCTTAAAAAAAATGAATGTGATAGTAGCACAAATTAGGATTGTGTAAGATAAATCATAAAGTATGACATTATTGTGTTTATTCCAACTAAGTAGGGATGACAATGGGTAGGGTACTATAGAACCATCCTCATACCTGCGTTTTAAAAAATTACCTGTTCTCGTCCCCATACTCGCGTGGGTAGCAACTCGATGCTCTCCACCTTTAGACAATTCAATGTCATTACAGGAAGCTCTTCATCTTTGCCAAAATCTAAATGTAGGGATGGCAGTGGGTCTCGGACCCATAGGGTTTCGAGCCCATATGGTACCCGCAAAAAATACCAACTATGGGTAGGGTAAAAAACCGCTAAATGGGTATGAGGTTGGGTATAGGTAATTACCCGCAAAAAGTAGTGGGTATGAGTGCGGGTATGAGCATTATAGTACTCAACCGGCTCATACCCGCACACATATGTTATTATCATTATTATTATTATTTGGTAATATATTAACAAATTAACTTAAGCTATAGCTTTCAAACTCACTCTTTTAAAAAAAAGTTAGGGACATTAATTCTTAGTGACGTGTCATTCTTACGTTAATTCTCATAAAAAAATTCAACGTGTCATTCTCAGGTTAATTCTCATAAAAAAATACATTTTTAAATTTTAGATTTGATTAGGATTTAGGTTGTTTTTTTCTTGATTTTATCTTAATTTATTTTTGATTTATTTTTAGAGTATTCATTAATTTTATGGTATTTTTATTGAATTTTTTTAAATAGAGATAATATCTATTTAAATAGAGATAGGTTTAGATATATTTAGTTTCTTTTTATCTCTTTGTTAGATTAATAATAAACTAAATCTTAACAGATATTCAACAGACTCCTTATATATCTTTGGCTTCTATGCATTTTCAGGGGTTAAATAACATGTGTGATTTTTTCTCCTTGATTTGTAGGTTGAAGAAAGTATTCGTAATGACAGTGTTAATCCCATGGCAGAGCGGTGTGATTACCTTTGAGACTCACGATATGGCTCAGGTTGGTGCTACGATCTATGATGGAAAATTTGATGTATGTATTCTCATCATTTATTACTTTTTCCCTTTTTTTTAGATTTATGGTTCTGGAAAGTGATATCATTTTCTCTTCTTATTTTCAATTTTTTTTGATGGCTCAAAGACATGTCAAGGTTGATAACCAAAACACAGGTTCTTGCTGAAATGCTTTACTACTCTTGCTATTTTATTTTGTTAAGCCAGAGAAACAGATTGGAATTGATATATCATTCATCTTTTGAAAACCATCACCAAAATAAAATTTCAGTTTCCCTTCTACTAAGCATTTCATCAGACACAAAAAATAAAGGGGAAAAAAATTAAGTTACCTCTTTGCCATTGTCGTTGAGGAGGATTGTGGGAAAGCGAGAGGTAGAGGTCCTTCTTCAGAGAAGGAGATTATGCTGTTGAGCCTCCTCTGGCGGTAATCATCTTCCCTGTCGATGATCCTATGCAACTTGCGAAAACCCAAATCGGCGTTGGTTTCAGGGGCGGAGGGCATGTCCTTGAGGAGGCTTTTGGGGGCGGGCCATAGAGATCTTGTGATTGTCTACTTATTTCTTTTTCTTCTCTATATATGTTACCATACTTGTCTTCCCCTTATTGCATTATGTTTTGGTTACTTTTTCTTAATCGTAAGTTAAATGAGTAAAAATTGTACTTTACCCGTTTAAATCAAATTATCATTTTTCTCATACCATCTCATGGCCTTAATCAGTGTAATATTTGTAGTTTATTTTCATAGCCCTAATTTAGATTTAGCACTGTTCTATAGCCCTTTACTTCTTCATAGGTGGTAATGGACAGTTAAAATTACTTAAAACAAAAGACCTAGGAAGGAAATCTAACTTAATTCTTAAGGTTGCACCCTAACAAAATCCAGCAATGACCACATCAACTTAAATAGTAATTGGACTTTGAAGAGAAAAATATCTGTTCAGATAACTTTTGAGATCTAGGAAAATAAAGTTTTTAACTTTTGATTGTATTTCAAACTGATAATGCCCATCAAGCAATCAGGAGAAGCCTTTCAAGCAAACATCCTGTTATTAGAAAACCATGCTCCCTCATGTTTACAATGGTGTCATCATGTAGCAGGCTGACATAGATAAAACATAAGTATCTAGTGCAGTTATCTTGGTAATGAAGGAATATGTATAATTGACTGACTGACCATTCCTGTTTCATGAGGATTATATTAGAGTGATAGATAATTCCTTCTTTTAGAATTAGGACTTGGGGTTGTGTCTTAACTTAGTAGACAGAATCATAGAATTTATTTCTCATTGTATTTTTCTTAAAAATATATTCTAATTTTTTTATCGTAATTAAAGTCTAAGGATACTTGAAAACACCAACAAAAAATCAAGAAATAAATCACCTTAATCCTAATCAAATCTAAAATTAAAAAAGATACTAACTAAAGATAGATAAAAACTACCAAAATCTAGCAAATCACAATAAAAACTCATAAAATCATGAATTAAATAAAAATCCGAAAATTCAATAAAATACCATAAAAATTAATTAATACTCTAAAAATAAATCAAAAATAAAATAAAAGACCAACAGATAAAATCAAGAAATAAACAACTTAAATCAATAATAAGATAAATTAAGATAAAATAATGAAATAAACAACCTAAATCCTAATCAAATCTAAAATTTAAAAATGTACTAAATAAATATAGATAAAAACTATCAAAATCTTGCAAATCACAATAAAAACTCATAAAATCCTAAATTAATTAAAAATCCGAAAATTCAATAAAAATACCATAAAAATTAATTAATACTCTATAAATAAATAAAAAATAAATTAAGATAAAATCAAGGAATACACAACTTAAATCCTAATCAAATCTAAAATTTAAAAATATATTTTTTTATGAGAAATAACCTGAGAATGACACGTGGATTTTTTTTTATGAGAATTAACGTGGGAATGACACGTCATTAAGAATTAACGTGAGAACGACACGTCACTAAATCAGCCTAATAGCAATAGGATTTGGCAATTCCAAATTAACACTAACCTATAGGTATTCAGTTGTAGAAGAATCCCACCCAAACTATGAAAAAATCTAAATTGCAAGGTGAAATGAATCACTCTACTTTTCCACATACCTCGATTAATTAAAAAATATATATTTTCTATTGTTTTATATGCACAATATTTTTTTTATTGATCTCAAGTTAATTATATTCTCATAAAAAATACCTTTTTAAATTTTAGATTTTATTAGGATTTAGATTGTTTATTTCTTGATTTTATCTTAATTTATTTTTGATTTATTTCTAGAGTATTAATTAAATTTTATGGTATTTTTAGTGAATTTTTCTGATTTTTATTTTATATGCACAATATTTTTTTTATTGATCTCACCTCGCTTATGTTAGTCACTAAGACTATGTTTGTATAAATGTTCACATACATTCAAATGCACCTATATCTCAATCTTTGTTAGTAGTACATGCCTCAAATTAAAGTACGTACTTATGGCCATTAACCTTAAGATTTGGATAACACACTGCAGTAAGATCTGGTTAGCCTAATTCATAAGCTTACAACATCAAAGAAACTTTTAATCCCCCCTTAAAAAGTGAGAACAGATGGAAAACAATTCACCTTTCATGACCAGTGAGAACAAATAAATGTTGAAATAACATACATAACAATGAAAAAAAAAAATGGGATGTTCATCTATCAATGTTAATTTTTTTTATCAACAAACACATTAATACATGAACATTACAAAACAATAATAATAAAACATAGAATGGGTTAAAACATGCTTTGGCGAACAAAAGACACTTCTAGAACTACATGAAAGAATCATTAAAATTGAAGAAGAAGGACTACCAGAGATATGAGGAAAATGATATGCCTTTGACTTTTGAGTGATAACAATTCTTAGTCTACAAAGCCACAAAGCATTGTTTTTTACATACCTGGAACAAAGAGGCTGAAGCAAGAAGTGAGAAACTCGTTTTTGAGTTTGAAGAACATGCACTCTCAAATCTCAATTGTGATTTCCCTTGGTAACCATAAAAAAAAATTCTCAATTGTGATGGGGATAAATTTATAATGAAAAATTTAATTGAAGTGAGTGAAGGTCCATGTTGTTTTTGAAGCATATATGATTTGAGGTTTGCCATGGTTGAGATGAAGAAGGGAGAAATAGAGAAAATTGTGTGAGTATTTAGAGATAGAGAACGTATGAAGGTTTTTTTTGCTCTACTAACCCTTTTTATTTTCTAATATAGATTGATATTGATACTCTATATAAAAAACAATATTTTTTAGGAAGATTTTTTTAACAGAAACTATCTAACAAAGATACATAAAAACAAAAAACCTAAATCCTAATCAAATCTAAAATTTAAAAAGGTACTAAATAAATATAGATAAAAACTATCAAAATTTAGCAAATCACAATAAAAACTCATAAAATTCTGAATTAATTAAAAATCCGAAAATTCAATAAAAATACCATAAAAATTAATTAATGCTCTAAAAATAAATTAAAAAAAATTAAGATTAAATCAAGAAATAAACAACCTAAATCCTAATCAAATCTAAAATTTAATGTGGCAAATAGGGCCAAGGTGGAAAAGCTGATGTGTAAATTATTAAATGAGAATTAATAGGTGGAAAAGCTGACGTGTAAATAATTAAGTGAGAATTAATCTGGGAGCGACACGTCACTAACTTGGCCTGTGAGAGCGACACGTCATGCTAGAAGTTGTTCTTTTCTAATATATATAGATAGATTAAAATTTTAAAAGATTTACTTTAATTATCTAAGATTTACCTAGATTACTCCTTACTAATACTGCATCAGCCATCTCCTCCCCTATATGCCTCTACTGTGAACCGATTGACATGGAGGAAAAATGAGGAAGATCACTCGAGTATGCAACTTGCTTTATGTGGTGCTGATAATTGTGTAAGTGTTCTACATAAATGTTGTTGAGTAATTAGATTATTTTCTTCAAAAATGTGTTTATTTTCTTGATGGGTTTTTTTGTGTGCTGATTAGGGGAGCTTTTGAATTTTCAGATATTTGTGAAAGATGTTTGGAAGGAGTACACATGGTGGCCATTGAACGACATGGAGGATTAGTATAAATTCATGATTAAGCATGTACAGTTTTGGAATGTGGCGTTTCACCGCACTTCTCCTAGATGGATTCACTCTGTGTATTTAGATGTCATTGCTCCCAACTATGCAAGGTGTGTTATTGGTCTTCTTCTAATGCTTTTTTAACTTTATGATTAACTTTGATTAGTAGTTTTGCTATCATAATCTAATTCAACTTTGTCCCTTATAAAGAAGATTTATTGTAGATTCTATGTTTATCCGATACATTGGAGATTGGAGATGAGTGTTGATACTTATTAGGAAAAAGAGTCATATGCACCAAATTTATCTTCACCAACAAGTTGGCCCTTGCTATTCTGGTATGTTAACTGTTGCTCTTCTATGATTTACATGAGATCACAACTTAGCGTTTAATGGTAATATTTGTTCTTTTTGAAAAATGATTGGTTGGAACTTCTCCAAATACACATGCTGCCATGGCTTCTCTTACCTTCTCTGGCTAGCTGCTCCAGCAAAAAATGGAATGAATTGAATTGAACCATCTTTATATGTAGATGATTTTATCTACCGTGTCATGTTTTTAGACTCTGTAGCCATGGAACTGAACTTCTATTGATTTCTTGGGTTTGACCCAAGTTGTAGAATTAAATCATGCAATTTATATTGTGTTAGAAATATAACAAATATGATAAACATTTATGTTTTAAAAAAAGTTTGGACTATTACCTATCGGAACTTGAAAGTCACATGTTAGGATGTAGTAGAAGGGTAAATTACTTAGGAAATGCTAGGTTAGTTAGGGGTTATTAATGTATTCTTGCCTTTTCAAATTTTCAGAGAAAATTAATTTTTTTTCTTATACAGATGAATTGATAATGGTTTATGATTTGGTTAACTAGGTGATGTTTATTTAGGTAGTGCATGACGTACTTTCTTCTTTATTATAAGAAAAAATCTTTAGATAATTTTGAGTTAATTGTAACTGAATTGGTTTTCCCTTTGAAATCACTTAATGGTTCTTATTATGGGATCAATTGATAAATGACATAACGGTCTTTAATTAGTATCTATTTAAATAGAGATAATATCTATTTAAATAGAGATAGGTTTAGATAGATTTAGTTTCTTTTTATCTCTTTGTTAGATTAATAATAAACTAAATCTTAACAGATATTCAACAGAGTCCTTATATGTCTTTGGCTTCTCTGCATTTTTAGGACTTTTGGGTTAAATAACATTTATGATTTTTTCTCCTTGATTTGTAGGTTGAAGAAAGTATTCGTAATGACGGAGTTAATCCCATGGCAGAGCGGTGTGATTACCTTTGAGACTCGCGATATTGCTCAGGTTGGTGCTACGATCTATGATGGAAAAACTGATGTATGGATTCTCATATTTCTGAATTAATTAATATGATATCTATTGAGTTTCTTTTTTATATGAGATATGCCATGTCCTTTTAATTGCTTAAGGGGTGGTTTTTCTCAAATCTCTCTTCAACTCTCTCTCATTCTTCTTCTCCGAATTCTCCTTCTTCCCCATCTCGGCTGGCCCTAAGTCCCATTCTCTTCGTCGACATTTATCCTCCTTATATTCTTATCTCAATTACCTTTTTCATTATATTGTTTTTATTACAAAAAAAAATTCACGTGTAATTCTCAGGTTAATTCTCATAAAAAAATACATTTTTAAATTTTAGATTTGATTCGGATTTACGTTTTTTATTTCTTGATTTAATCTTAATTTATTTTTGAGTTATTTATAGAGTATTAATTAATTTTTATGGTATTTTTATTGAATTTTCGGATTTTTAATTAATTCAGGATTATATGAGTTTTATTGTGATTTGCTAGATTTTGGTAGTTTTTATCTATATTTATTTAGTACCTTTTTAAATTTTAGATTTGATTAGGATTTAGTTTGTTTATTTCATGATTTTATCTTAATTTATCTTATTATTTATTTTTTAGAGCATTAATTAATTTTTATGGTATTTTTATTGAATTTTTAATTAATTCAGGATTTTATGAGTTTTTATTGTGATTTGTTAGATTTTTGTAGTTTTTATCTATCTTTAATTATTACCTTTTTAAATTTTAGATTTGTATTTGCGTATCTACTGCTTACCCTTCTGAAACCTAAAAGGGGCTGTTGTTTGTATTTGCGTATAATTTTCAATTGATATGTTTTAATTTTAAACTATTATTATACTACCTACGTGAGAATATTTTTTTTATATAAAAAGTACTATTTTACTTTTTTATATACAATCATTATATTCTAAACTAATTGATTGATATTATTTTGAAAGAAAAAATTTAATATAATTAATTTTAGTATTGTTTTCAAAATTGTAAGAGTGTATATTTATATATGTATATAACTATAATAGTTTGATAGTAAAAAAAGTAGGAATAAAAAATATTAATACATATGTACTTTAAAATTATGACCTAGATTTTTAGTGCTAATAAATTAGAGTTACGAGATCTCACGGGGAGGAACATTTTACATGAAAAATGAAAATTTGTACGAGTTAAAAAAAAATTCACTTTTTCTATAACTTAAGTGTATTTTTAATAATTTAAACAATAATTATATATTTATGTATTGTTACATATCTAAAACACAAAAACATTACTCTTTATGCAACACGAAGATCTTCATAAACAAAATTCAGCTATACCTCACATATGCAAAACTTAAAGCTTTTGGCTTATTAACTTATGTGTTTTTCAAAATCTTTATATTAGTTAATTCAGTGTAGGCTTACAAAACACTAAAATTGAGTGTCTGAATTTGTGCTCTTTAAATATCTACATCTTTATCATGATTGTTCTTACATTCTTAGCATCTTAAATATTTAATAATTTAAAATATTAATCGATGTATCAAATACAATAGACAAATTCCCCGTGCAACCCGCGGGTAAAAAAATTGGACAATTTTGTTATGAATTATGATACATGCCTAAATAATAATTCAAAATTCAACGTGCAACGCACGGGTAAGAAACACTAGTAAATCAATCAATCAATCAATATCAATATATATTAGAAAAGAACAACTTCTATCAGATTTAGTGATGTGGCAGAACCAGGTTAATTCTCATAAAAAAAGATTCACGTGTCATTCCATTAGATAACTTCTCTTATGTTGTGGGTCCGAATTTTAAAAGATTTTCCTTAATTACCTAAGATTTACCTAGATTACTCCTTACTAATTTATTTCCAAAACAAATCTTGAAACTTTTTTCTTTATCTCTTCAAATTAGGAAAAGTCTCAAGCCTAATTTACTGCATATTTACAGGAATCCCCTAATTTTTCCTTTTATTCTTTCTCATGATCTACAATATAAAAATAAAATATGTAGTGCTGAGATTATAAAACATTAAAATTTTAAAAGATTTTTCCTAATTATATATCTAAGATACTGCATCAGCCATCTCCTCCCTTATATATACCCGATTAACCCTCATCCTTCTCTAATCACTTGACAATTTGTTTGAACGTGATACTTGAATCAATCTTGATTTAAATAGGTTATAAATATGTTTAATTATTTTGGGGAATTAAAGCAGTTATTATTTGTTGGATACGAGGAAGATTGCAATATTTGATTTGATTGGTTTCCAAATATTTAAGAAAATGAAAGGTTTAATAATCATTCCAGAAATGAGAAATTACTATAGTAAAAAAAAGGGGGAAAGAGAAATTTGAAAGAAGGGATGAGGGGGAGAGAGAGAGTAGCGAATTGGAGGGCGGGGGAAGAGAAGGACAATTAATGGGCAAAGAGGAGAAAAAGATATAGGGAAACTGGAAATTTAAAATGCCATATGAGTGAAAAGAGAGAGGAACGAAATTAAGGGAGAAAAAGAGACAATTAAAGGGAAAATTAATTAGCATTTTAGACTTTTATTTCATCTGTTGTTTAATATATTTTTAATAATCAAGGGTTGATTGATGTATCAAATACAATAGACAAATTCTCCGTGCAACACACGAGAAAAAAAACACTAATTTAAATAAAATAAAGAAAAAAAAGGAAAAGAAAATACATGTATGCAAAAACGAAGCAGGTAAGCACTCCGTCGTTGAGTATGTCAGCAGTAGGACTAAAATCAACAATTTCAGAAACATTAGGACGAACTTCAGCATTTACACTGGCGAAGTACAAAAATGAAAAACGTGTAAAAAGTAGGACCAAACACTTATTTACACATAATTTTTTTTTAACTGTTAAATACCACGTTGGCTCACTTAATTCAAACGGCATTTAGTTAATGCTTTTTGCGTAAGCTTTTTATTTTTATTTTTTAGATAAGCTCTTTTTGCGTAAGCTATCAACCAAATCTTGGAAATGGAAAAGCATGTGTCAACTTCATTAATGATCTTCTTATGATTAATTAATTAATTAATTAATATGGGGACTTATATAATTGAAACATATTATTTAGGTGTTTGCTATGGTACCTTAACCCAAATCAAGGTATAGTCCCAAAATGAGATAACTCAATAATAAAGAAGCATGTACAAGTTATAATTTTAATGTTATTTTATCGTAGTGATGTAACGTTTCATTCTTAGAGACATGAAATTTGTAGGTTGTGTTTTTTTAGGCTTTGTTCACACGTTAATCATGGTCATTTTGCGCGCATCTCAACCATCATCGTTCATCTCTACAACTAAACCATTTTTCATTAAAAAACAAATTTAATGAGATGAAATTAATTGAATAGTAAAATGAAATGCGAAAATGTAAAATTTACTTAAAAAAATATAATAATCATCTATTAAATTACTCAATGCAAGTACCATACCCGAAATATTTTATAGGTACCACATAATTTACTTATTATTTATCTTGATGGTCCCCTCTAGACTTTTGGTTGGGGCTACTTAAGGAGTAAGGACTATATGCCTTTAAAAGTTTAGTTGTTGTAACAGGCCCTGACAAAGTCTACTCAAATCTTTCATTCACTTGTGGCCTTTTTTTTATCTCTTTCAGATTATTGTTTTAACAAAGCTAAAGTGAAAGTAGCTAGTGAGTTTACATCTTTCAGTAAGAAAAGTGAAAATTGCAAAAAGCCCACATTTGAAAACTACAAGAGCCAAAAATAAATTTTGGTTTGTATGAGTTTGCTGACATTGATGATCACTAAATTAGATTTCAATGTCAATTATATGCTTACTTTTTTTATCAATGTATACAATGTCGGCTTTTGTCGTAGGTGCTTGCACTAATGAATTGATTTCATTTTATATATAACATTTTATACACATACTCAATCAGAGAATTGTGTATGCACTCCTAAATTATTTGATGACACCATTTTTATATGAATGAAAATAACAAAGAAAGTATTACTACCTACTAAAATCTTGAGAATTTGATTATTTTTTAATTGTTAAATCCTACAAAAATGTTTTACAAGAACAAAAATGACTTTGATCATTTGAAGCAAAGTATGAATGAAATAAGTCTCACATTGGAGAGATAAATAAGAGTTCAACACTTTATAAGTGGAAGGACTCACTCTCTCATTATTTTAAGGTTTTGTGGTGAATGTATGTCATCATATTTGAATCACTTATGCTCTCAGCCCAATGTGGATGGTGAACTCTCAACTTCTTGTGAGCTATCAGATTGTGAAGAGTCTTGTATTCCGCTGCTCCACTCCAACAGTGCTATAAGAGTTAATGGTCTGACAATCCATGAGTGCTAAGCTAATCATGTGACCATGCTATTTTTTTTATATAAAAAAGTGAATTAATTGGGAGTACAAGGGGTACTCCAACTTGGACTGGACGAGTCCCCCTTTACCCTAGAGAGACTCGTACATGGACAGCGAGACCCTATAATTGCACTCGTCAAGGGCAGTCCGGCTGATTCGAAAGATAAACAAGAGTTGAGCACTATAGAAATGGACGACTCATTGTCTTAGGGGTTTGTGGTGAGTGTGTATGTAGACGATGTCCCAATCACTTATCTAGTGCTTCTAGCCTAATGTGGATGGTGAACTCCTAACGCCCTCGTGAGCCATTAGACTATGAAGAATCTCGTGTTCTGCTGCGTCAGCCCAACAGAGATTCATTTGCTTTCAATCTTTCTTTCTCATTGTGTTTGTCATACTTTATGAGTGAGTGTGGTTTCCATCTGGGTAATCATTGTGTACATCGTCATCGCGTACATCTCTCTCTCTCTCTCTCTCTCTCTCTCTCTCTCTCTCTCTCTCTCTCTCTCTCTCTCTCTCTCTCTCTCTCTCTCTCTCTCTCTCTCTCTCTCTCTCTCTCTCTCTCTCTCTCTCTCTCTCTCTCTCTCTCTCTCTCTCTCTCTCTCTCTCTCTCTCTCTCTCTCTCTCTCTCTCTCTCTCCAAACACCTGAGTGTGGTATCTTAACATATTCGAACATGAACTAATAGTATGTTTAGTATGTTTGGATAAGTTTTTCTTTTTTCAAAATCAATTATTATACGTAGAAATTACTCACAGAAGCCCCAATCTGAATTTATTATCTTTCAAATCAATTGTGAAGGATTTTCGAAAGATAGTGTTGTTAGCATTTCTACAGTGGAGAAATGCTAGCAACACTCTCTTTTGGACATTCTCTCAAACACTCACTCTATGATTGGTTATAATTCATGTGATCCCACTAAATTAGTGGATCTCATTTCCAAAGTGGTGGGACCCATATGTATTTTAATCAATCATAGAGCGAGTGTTTGATAGAGTGTCCAAAAGACAGTGTTGTTAGCATTTCTTCAGTGGGTGCCTTTTCTCTACTCGTGTATCCTTTTCTACTTCAAAACTAGATTATTGTTTATTGACTGGTCCCGATACTTAACCCTAGCTTTTCGGACTGCCAATTGGCATAGTACTTTCTGGCAGATTTTGTTCGCCAGAAATCGCAAAATTGAAAAAAAAAAGTAATATTGGGGTTTGAAATCGCCAGACATTCAAGTGTGATTTTAAACCAACAATATCCTGTTTTTCGTCTATTGTTTGCAGTTTACTGTGGGGAATTTTTTTAAATAAAATGCACATGTCGATTGAATATCTAAAAAAGCTTGTTTATTAGTACCTAATCAGTTTTACCAATCTGCTAAATATTGCTCAATCAACCTGGCCTAAAACAACGTGGACACATAATGAGAACAAGAAAGTGAAGAAGGGCACACTATTATTAATATCTGGAATTTGTGACTAGCACTTGATGTGGAGAATGTGGGATTAGATAGAATGCAATGAAAATCAAAAGAAAATGAGAAGCTGGAAAAACAGAGAAAAGTAGATAGTGAGAGAATAAGAGGGTGCAAGCAAGCAAGGTGGGTCGCACGTTAATTCATTATGAAAGCGGGTTGTCACCCTCACTTTCACGATTCACAGTTCACAGCACACACAAGGCCAAAGGCAAAAAGTGAACACACTCACAGACAATCACATTCCTCTCTCTCACTTTACCAGCTACCTCTTTCTCTCTCTGTTTCTGTCACGCACACACACAATGATTCTGTTTTACTGTTTGCAAATACATCAAATTCCATGCCACTATGAAAGCATGCTTGCCTAGTGAATCAAATTTTCTTATATAAAACCAATACTAATCCTTAAACAATACTCAACAGGTTCAGAGAGAAGCACACAAACTTAGATGATGATTTTAATTTGTATCCTCTGTTATTAATTGTTGAATAATAGAATATGATTCTATTAGAGACAAATTTTACCAATATTAGAAGAACTCACGAATTTATGACTCCTTTAATAGATCTAGTAGATTAGTATCTCCCTATTAGGTGGGAGCATGAAACCAAAAAAAGAAAGCAATAAGTACTGAGAGAGGAATCTTGCTTGGTACAAAATACTAAAACTTAAATGCAAAATTAATGTAGAGATCTGTAGGGTTATGTTTGGACACTCTTTATCAATGTGCAAACAAATGTTAACATTTATTTAAAAACAAAAAATTAACAAAACCCTTCTAATTCATAATTCATGATGATCAAAATCTATTCACCATTAAACTCACTCATTCCAAATAGTACACAATTTGTAATGATGTGTGTGAAAGACAACACAGAATTAAGTAAAACAAAATAGAGTGATTGCATTTATATACATGAACTCCCACGGGCCACGGCATATAAAACAATATAAACCCTTGTGTAACATAATTGTTACTTCAAGATTTTTCCAACAATGACTGCAGTATAAATTTTGTAAAAATCAATGATTATTTTCATTATTTTATTACGACACTTACCGTTTATGAGGTTTTTTACCACTACAAATTGCAGAGTTTATTTTTTTATAAAGTATGCAATATAGTGGTCTGAAACCGAAAAAATGCAAATATTTATAAATTTTAAAACTTAAGAAAGCATTTAGAGAAGTGTTTTGAAGAGTTTCATAACATACACTTAAATCCGACTTTTATTTGAATCCATATTTAACACTTATTTTTGTGACGATTTTTAATGTCAAAGTTGAAAGTAAAAGAAACACATTTAGCTATCAATTTGGGACAATTAAAAACCGCAACAAAAATGGATATTTAGAATGATGCTGCGTTTCTCTATTTATTTCATTTTTAATCCTTTTCAAAACCCTAAAGCAACTGCTAGTAATTCCTCTCAACATCATTTCTGCCTCCACAAACGTGTTACAATAATACACAGGAAAGCATAGCACCAGGGAAAATACAAATGATATTATTATATTCAATTATTATAATAACTAGTTCAGTTGAAGCTTGTTAAGTATGCTTTTTTTAATCACTCAACATCAACTTAGTTGGTACTCAAAAACAACTGGATCACTTTTTTTCTGGGAGGAGGCAAGAAGCTTGACATCCTCGTCGTTTTGCTTCTTCTGCTTCTTCCGTGCTCTTTTCTTACTGTCTTTCACTCTGTTCGAGATTCATAGTAACACACAAAACTAATAATATATATACAAAACTACAAACCATTCATTTTTTTGCAGAAGAAGCTAGCATTTTTCTCTCCCTCTAGTTTTTTCTTTCAATTTTCCCGCTCAGAATCCTTAGTTTTCTTCTCTATCATTGCATTGTATTCTTTCTCGTTTTCTGAGAAAGTAGAAGAAGAATAACAGATGAATGGCAGAGCACGCACCACTCTTCACTCAATGAAACCTCCTTTGAATGACACCAAAGTAATAATATCTTGTTCTTGTTCTTGTTCTTCTTCTAGATTCCTATTTTGTTTTTAATTTCAAAAATATATTTTTAGTTTATGATTTTATCTTGTTCTATTGCAAGATCTCAAGAAACAAATGGAATGGCCAATTGTTAGGGAATAATAATGGTAAAAAGAAAAAGTGATTGAGCATGAGCTTGATTTCAAAGAATGGAATTTGTCTTCCAAGTTTGGAATCTTTCTTTTGAATTGTGTAATCTACTGCTTAGCTGAGAAAAAGTGTGTGGTGCTTTTGATCCAAATCTTGAAACATGGTTCTTTAACTTCTCTTAAAGAAAAGAATAATTTATTTATTTATGCATTTTTCTTTTCACTTCCACTTTTGGCTTCTTTTCAAATCAAGTTTTGTGTGATGGATTTGTTTATTGCTGAATGTGCAAAGCAGGGGAAGATGGAAGGTGGAGGAAACAGAACAATGGCTGGGGGGCGTCGATCCAATCGAGAAAGGAAGATGGCTTTGCTACAAGATGTAATTTGAATCTTCCTCAAAAAATGGTATTTGTAGATTCCTTTTTGTTCATTTATCCAAGTAGTAATGTTTTCAAGCTTGGTTGCAGGTGGATAAGTTGAAGAGGAAGCTCAGACATGAAGAGAATGTACATAGAGCCTTAGAAAGAGCATTCACAAGACCTCTGGGATCCCTACCTCGTCTTCCTCCTTATCTTCCTCCATATGTAAGTATTTTTCTCTTCAATGTTGTTCCTGGCAATGACTTAGAATGTTTTTGTATAAATGTTGGGTGAATGTAAACAGACATTTCTTCAATCCAACCCTTCACATCCGTTAGCTTTTATGCCTTAGAATGTGCGCGAATGTGCTTTGGGGACTTTCCCAATAAAAATCAAACAGAGTCGAATTCATAGTTTCAGTGAAGTTTTTTTCTTGATTTTACTTGTATTTTCTGTTTTTGTCTTCCTCCACATGTTACATGTTAGTATGTATCTCTTCGTGCATTTTTTAATACACGATGAAGCCAAAATCACCGTGGACTGTCATAAAAGCTAAAGAAAGTTGTTTCCTGTCCACCGTGATTTTGACTCACTATGATTTTTCACCATATACCCAAACATGCACTTATGTTGTGTTTGGCAATGAGTTCATGGTAACTGAATTGTAGTACTAGTGAGGTTTTTCTTCATTTTTGTAGTTTTTTTTTGTTTTTGTCTTTTCTGGGTCCTGGATGATAACTAACTAGTACTGTTACTGTGTGTGGTTATTTTAGACATTGGAGCTTCTAGCTGAAGTAGCAGTGTTGGAGGAGGAAGTGGTTAGACTTGAAGAGCAGGTTGTGAATTTTAGACAAGGTTTATATCAGGAAGCAGTGTACATTTCCACAAAAAGGAATGCAGAGAATTTGAGTGACCCTATTGACCAAACCCCTATTAGGAGTTCCAAGCACCAGAGATCAAAATCCATGTCCCAAAGTGAGTTTAATTCAACTATGATAACAACAAGGTTGCCTCAGCCTTCTCTAGCCAGAAGTGCTTCCAGCAGAAAGCTGTTATTCTCCTCTGATACTGTCACTGATCAAACTGCTGGGAAGCTAGCTCATGGGAAGCAATTGCACAGAAAGCAAGATTCATTCTCTTCTATCCCAGAAGAGGGAAGGGGAAAGGAGAATAGGTCATCTAGCAACTTAGTGAAAGATAAGCAATCTCCAGAAAAGAAACTGGGTAAAATCATTACTCCAGTAAAGAGGTCTCCATTCAAACAAGAATCAGCTGAGAAGAGCTTGGATCACTTGAAGTTGCAGGTAAATTGTAACCTCACAAACAAAATTTTCAACAGTTCTGTAAAATTTGATTATGGTCCCTACCTTCTATGATTTTGGTCTCTACTTTTAGTTTTTTGCCTATAACTTTAGTTTCAGTTCTTTCTTTATAATCCCACTGCTAATTGGTGATATGGCTAACAGAAAGCACATCACCATTCCCACGTGTCAGAGTAATCTTATATAACGTATTTTATTGTGATGAAAGATATGATAGCTAACACTTTTAATATGTCACATGGGATTGTTCGGGACATATGGCAATGGTGATGTGATCCTCCATTAGCCACATCACCCGTTAACCGTGAAATATTATAAAATGATGACTTAAACCTAAGTTTTTTTTTTTTTACTAAAGTAGGGACTAAAACCATAAAAATGGGACCAAAAACTTGTTTAAGCCTTTCAATAATTATTAGTTAGTATGTGATATGATCATATGAGTACTGTACTGTCATTTCATCACTGTTTTCCCTTTTTCTTGCCCAGTTGGATTGGAGATTATCAGAGCAGGAAAGGGCACAGACTTCATCAAGTTCATCAGATGATAAAGTGTCAGAAGTTGATAGCACGCCCAATAGAGTTTCAGAGGATCTTGTGAAATGCTTGTCTAGCATATTCATGAGAATTAGCACATCCAAGGACAAATTTGGGGAATCTAAGACGCCTTCGCGCTTCATATCAGCATTGAACCAATGCAGCAAGGAAAAGGATCAGTTCTGTGATCCTTATGGTATCTGTTCAGAATCTAAAACAAGAGAAGTTGGCCCTTATAAGAATGTATGTGAAGTTAAAGCCGCCACGGTTGATTTCAACAGAACAACAAATGCAGTGTTTCTAATCCACAGATTAAAGTAAGTTGTAGATGCATACTAGTTGTTGGTTAATGATATATGGATATCTATCTAACCTTGCAGACATATTCAGGTTCCTACTTGGGAAACTTGCCTCTTTAAATTTGAAGGGCCTTAATCATCAGGAAAAACTTGCATTCTGGATAAACACTTATAATTCCTGCATGCTAAATGTAAGACACCTTTCTGCCACTTATTTTAGTTCTAGATTTGAATATTTGATGTCATCCTTATCTTTCCTAAGATGCAGAGAGTTTGACTTTAACACCTTATTATGGTTTCAATATTGCAGGCATATCTAGAACAAGGCATACCTGAGAGTCCTGAAATGGTTGTAGCACTAATGCAAAAGGTATGATTATCGATATCTAGGCATCATTCACAACATTATCCTTTTATCCTTTTTAACACAAGAACAAGAGTTTGTTTGGTTGACCGCTAAAAGAAATATGAAAATGAGAAAATAACACATACCTAGATACTTTTTGTTGACAAAAAATGCATCAGGATGTGTTATTTTCCCGTTTTCATACTTTCTAATGGTAGACAAACGGATTCTAAAGGTCCAAGTTAACTATGACATGGCAATGACATGTTTCAGGCAATGATAGTAGTGGGGGGCCAGTTGCTCAATGCAATTACAATAGAGCATTTTATCTTGAGACTTCCTTATCATCTGAAGTTTGTAAGTCCAATAATCTTGTCCTTTCTTTGAATTTTCGAGTTTAGACATGATAAAGTTTGAGTATCCTTTTTTTGATTTTTTTTTTGTTTTCCTTTATACTGATGTAATTGTCTTAAAATCATATTGCAATTAATCCCTTGATTTTCACCTTTGCTTCCTGCGACAGACATGTCCAAAAGCTGCAAAAAATGAAGAGGTGAAAGCACGAAGCATATTTGGCCTGGAATGGTCTGAGCCTTTAGTAACATTTGCACTTTCCTGTGGAAGCTGGTCTTCACCTGCAGTATGTCTTTTGTATCTCTACTTAGCCGACAATATGACTATATTAGACCTGATTTAATTACTTTTGAGCTATAGCTACCATGTTAGTATGTTACCAACTGGTTTGATAATGTATGACCAAATTAGGTTGTGCTTTGCTATCTGTTTGCACGGCTGCAAATGGATATTCACACGGAATTTAAGATGAAAACAGTGAATGGAGTTCTTCTGCGGATTGGGTTGAAAATCCGTTAACACTCAACTCGTATTCAAACACACACTTAGAGATGTCATGGATCTTAATTTGGATTCAAAAAATAGCTCAGGGATCTTAATTTCATTGTGAGAACATTATAGTAATTAAAAAAAACCTAAAACTTTCTTGTTTTAACTTTTCCATCTTTGTCTATTAGGATTAAGGTTTTAAATTACAGTTGCGGTTGCTATTACGGTTATGGTTGCGTTGCGGAATTGCGGACAAATGTAGATTGATGTGGTAGCAATTGTGGTCGTAACGCCAATGCGGGGAGTCCAAATCCCTTTATGTTGCGAACTGCAGTTTAAAGCCTGATTTGGATCATAACAACATTCAATTTTAACATTATAAAATTTGTTATTGTGAATCCTAAAAGTTTAATCTATAAGGTGATTGAATTGATTTTAATATCTAATGAATATGTTCATATTTATTTCTTGATATATTATCTAATGAATATGTTCATATTTATTTCTTGATATATTTCCTTTGATTAGTTGCATTGACTAAGCAAGTCTTTTTTTGTTTGAAGGTGAGAGTGTACACAGCATCAAAAGTTGATGATGAGTTAGAAGCAGCAAAGAGAGACTATTTACAGGCTTCAGTTGGCATTACAGAAACAAACAAGTTAATAATCCCCAAGTTACTGGACTGGTATTTACTAGACTTTGCAAAGGACCTGGATTCTTTATTAGACTGGATCTGCCTCCAACTACCTGACCAAATAAGAAACCAAGCAGTTAAATGCCTTCAAGAAAGAGGAACAGACTCGGTTTCACAGAGGGTACAAATGATGCCCTATGATTTCAGTTTCCGGTTGCTTTTACACCAATAATTGCGTCTTTGGAAATCCTTCCACAATTGATTAAAAATGCATAATCAATTATAGGGAGAATCTATTATAGGGAGAATCTTCTGTGAGTAACTTTTAGATTTCAAAATTGACACTGTAGAAAGAGAAATCGATTCAAACATGTTACAAGTCGTCGTGAGTGGAGGGTTCTGAACTTTGGTGTGGTGGGTTCTTTTGTTTTTTTGTACATGGGATAGTTCACAGAGAAAGTACATAATTCAAAGCATGTATTGTTTTCATTTGGGAATGGTTTAGGACTTTTGGGGTTCTGCAATTCGGTCAATATTGCTGATAAGTTATGGTTTTAGAAAATATACTGAGAAATTGAGGTCTCTTAGACATTGAGTTGGCTTCAAAGTTCAAACGTTTTGGACTTGTAATAATGTCATATATTGATTTAACTTTAACCCCATGGCACAAAATAGCAATATAGCTAACTGTTAACAAAGCAACGCTTACCTATGTGAACATAACTTGAAGGCTTGAACCAATGTTTTAATCATTACTAGAGTTGTAGTTCTAGATACATATGTGAAGTAAGACGAAGAATGGGCATAAACATACAGTAATGCCACCAAGGTTCATAACATCATACAATTGAATAGGTCTCTCTATCTGTTTTATAAATGGTAAAGTAATATGTTGGAAAACTGCTATGAGATCCTGGAAATTATAACAAGACATGTTCGTTCTTCTGGTAGCTTGGCTCCATTATAACTATACCCCAAAAGCTAGCTCAATGATGAGGATTATTCTACCCGATATAAAGACTTATTTATTCATACATCTAGTCAATGTGGGCATTTGTAGGTGGGCTAAACAGATTTAGGATAAACTCTCATATCATAATGGAATTCGCAGGGGACTTTGTGCGGGCGGTTGGAATAAAGACACATTTAGTTGTAAATTCAAATGCCGCAGATGAGTCATATATCTTCGCGGCAGGTGAGTCATAGATTAACTTCATAAATCATAATCATAATCCATAGTATATACATTCAGAAATCCCCCTAGGTCCAGTAATCTCATACGTGGCACCTCCTGATTGACCAATTTCTTTAAAAATCCTACATGGCACACATATTCATTCCTTCCTCTTAATCTACACCATTTTTCTTAACATACACTCATCTCTCTTAAAAAGTCTATTTAAGACTCTAATTCATCATTCCTCTCTCCATCATTTGATTTCCACAACTCTCAGTCTCTCTTGGTCTCCGGCCATTAATTCTCAATATTGATCCCCATTTTTCACTCATTCGACATGTTAGATCTGGATTTTATTCGTTAACTATTAACGAGTTGAGTGAATTTTGAATTGGAGGGGATGATTACCAGATCATGGTTTGGAACTACATATGCACAAATGAGGTCGATATTCTATTTAATAAATATTTTTTATAATTTCCTAATCGATTTTTTTATCTCCATGTAATGTTCTCTCATAACTTATTGATTTTAGGAAAAAAAAAGTTTCATGTGATATATCATGTGCATTGAATGTTTATCGGAATATGAAAGTTAATTTTTTGATATATCATATGCGTTGAATGTATCAGGTGGACGATGATGGACTCAAACTTACAAATAATTTTAAATTATGAGTATCAAGTCTACAAAACTCCCCAGAGCACAGAGTTCCACTACAGTCCAAATTCCAGAGTACCGATTCAGCAGCAATTCCAGAGTCTCAATGCACAAACATCACGTCCAAAAAGGTTTTAATTTTCTGATTTGATTTCCTAATGCACAAACATCAGCAATTTCCTATTATTAAATTTGTAGTTTAAACTTCTGATTTAATTATGTCTAACTAATACTATATCCCATTATTGAATTTGTAGTTTAAACTTCAGATTTGATTATGTCTAACTAATACTATATCCCGTTCAATTTTTTGAAAATTTTTCGTGATGCCAAGCACATATTTGATGACTTTTGTATACATTTATTTTTTTGTCAACTGATAAGTTGTATTAAAAATTCATTAATTTTTAGTCAAATATTTTAATGCTATATTCATAAATTTTTTAAATAAATTTTGAATAAACCTATTTAATGATTATTTCCTTTTATAAAATAAAAAATCATTTTTAACCGTTTTTAAATACATTAATAATTAGTCAATGGTAAAAACAATAAATATTATATCTCTCTTTATTTTTTTTAACTTTCTTGATTAGTGCACTTATTTAATTTAATAATTTTTTAATACATTAATTTATTAATACATTAATTTTTTACTAATTCATTAATTTTTTATCAATTAATAAATACAATAAATGTTATATTCCTTTGCAAAAAAAGGTTTTAATACATTTATTTAATTGAATTTTAATACATTAATTTTTAGTCAATTAATTTTTTTGAAAGCAAAAGAAGGACAATAAATGCTATATTCAAAAATTTTAAAAAAAATATTTTGAATAAACCTATATAATAATTATTTCAAAAGTTAGTCAAATACACTCTCAGTCCCTATATAACTGATACTTTAAGGTTATTGTACAAGTAGTAAGAAATAGCAATTAATATTCTTGTGTTTATTAAAATGATTATCTAACTTCGTATTAAACATTTTATCTCTCTTATTAATTCTAACTTTTCAATTTTCTTACCACCAATAAATGAATGGTACAATTGGTAAAGTATAATTAATACTCTCTTGAAATTGTAAAAGTATGAGTTATATAGGAACAAAAAAAGAACCAAACGGCTTTAACTTCCAATTCTTCAAGGAATTCTGGTCTCTCATAAAAAATGATGTAAGTGCTCTCTTTGCTGATTTTCATAAATCTGGAAAAGTGGCGCGAGGGATAAATGCAGCATTCATAACACTAATACCAAAACAGGGTGAAGGTAATAACTTATCTGATTTTCGCCCCATCAGTTTAATTGGAAGCACATACAAGCTTATAACAAAAGTTCTGGCAGCTAGATTACAAAAAGTCATGCCAAAGCTGATCTCATGGAATCAATTCGCGCTTGTGCCCGGAAGACAAATTGTGGATTGTATTGCAATTGCCAATGAAATTACTTATTTGCTAACAAAAAGAAGGGAGGGAGGAGTGATATTAAAGGTCGATTTTTCTAAAGCGTATGATCAAGTGGGATAGGTGGGATCTTGAAAAGGTAAATGTTGATGGTGCCTCAAGGGGAAGTCCTGGGCCAAGTGGGATAGGTGGGATCTTGAAAAATGCAAGAAATGAAGTGAAAGGATTTTTCTCTAAGAATGTGGGGAGATGCTTTGCTTTTGAAGCAGAAACGATGGCTATTCATGAGGCATTATCTCTGTGTCACCAACAATCGATTTATAATATTATATTAGAATGTGATTCTTCTATTGCTGTTGGGTGGGTGAACACCAAAAAGAACAGGCCATGGAAAATTATAAGCATCCTGAACAAGATTGATGAGCTCATACCAGTGGTCAATTGCTTGGAGGTTCGACATATTTATCGTGAGGCTAATACTGAAGCGGATGCTTTAGCGAAGCGTGGAGCGGCGTATGAAAGACCTCTTTTCTATCTGAACACAACCATTGATGCTTAAATTTTTCTTTTATGTTGCACTGTGGCTGTATTCTAGTTACATATTGCTTAAACAGGGGACTTTGCTTCTTGTGTGGGTATAGGCTTGTGGTTAGGTACTCTTTTTCCTCTCCTTGGGTTTTTCCCACTGGATTTTTTCAAGGGAGGTTTTAACGAGGACTAACCATAAGATAATGTTATCACCCCATTTTTAGTCCCCGTTTATTTATTAGGTCGTTATATTCTACTATGAGAGGGTTGTTCTCATAGAGCCTTTTTTTTTCAGTTCTAATAAAAGCACTAACACCTTTGCTCTAAAAAAAAATATATTGGAACGGAGGGAGTATTAATATCATTAACTGCTATGATACATTTTTAATACATTGACCATTAGTCAATGGTAAAAACAATAAAACTATATCTCTTTCGTTTTTTTTTATTTTGTGATTAGTGCACTTAGTTAATGATTTTTAAATACATTAATTATGGTTAATTAGTAAATTCAATAAATTTTATATTTCTCTACTATAAAAAGGTTTTAAATAATACACTTATTTAATTGTTTTTAAATACATTCATTTTTAGTCAATTACTCCCTCCGTTCCTAAATAACTGACATTTTAAGGTTGTTGCACAAGTATTAAGAAATAGCAATTAATGTTCTTGTTTTATTAAAATTACAATCTAACTTCCTACTATACCCTTTATCTCTCAAATTAATTTTAACTTTTCAACTTTTCTACCACCAATAAATGAAGGGTACAATTGGTAAAGTATAATTAATACTCTCTTGAACTTTGTAAAGTGGCAGATAATTAGGAACAAAATTTAGCTAGAAATAGTGTCAGTTATTTAGGAATGGATGGAGTAATAAAAGACATTAAATGCTATATATACAATAAATGTTATATTCTAAACTTTTTAAAAAAAACTTTTGAATTAATTATTTAATGATTATTTCAAAAATTAAGTTAGTCAAATATCAAAAACATTAATTGCCGAATTAATTTCCTTTTACAAAAAAAATCGTTTTTAATACATCTATTGAACGATTCTTTAAGAGATTAATTTCTATGCACCGACGGTGTAAATAAGTTTTACACCATCATTGAATTTAATAATATCTAAAATAGAAAATGGAAGGTTGTGATTGAATGATGATGTAAAACTTTTTACACCGTCGGTGCATAGAAATTAATCTCATCATTCTTTAATACATTAATTTTTACTCAATTAATAAATTCAATAAATGCTATATTTCTTTCTTAAAAAAAGTTTAATACACATATTTAATTGTTTTTAATTACATTAATTTTAATCAATTAATACAATACATTAAATGCTACTCCCTCTGTCCCTAATTATAAGCTAGCATTGAGATTTATGTGGTGTCACTAAATATAACTTAACTATGCAAAAGGTAATTTTTTTTCCATATTTTTCCTCGCATTTATTGGTTTTCGAATTCCAAAATTTTGAAATTGAACTCACTTTTATTCTCTTTCCTCCTAGTACTACCCACTTAAATAGGGGTAAATATGAATGATTGTACGATATTTTTAAAAACCAATGCATCAATTAAGGTTTTCTTAATAAGTGTGATTTTTACAACTTTAGCTTATAATTAGGGACGGAGGGAGTATATATACAACAAATACTATATTCGAAACTTTTATAAAAAGACCTTTGAATTAACCTATTTAATGATTATTTTAAAAATTAAAGTTAGTTAAATATTCAAAAGATTAACTACTGAGTTAATTTCCTTTTATAAAAAAACTGTTTTTAATACACCTATTTAATGATTCTTTATTACATTAATTTTTACTCAATTAATAAATACAATAAATGTTATATTATTTTCCTAAAAAAGGTTTTAATACACTTATTTAATGGTTTTTAATGACATTAATTTTAAGGTAATTAAAAAAGGACATTAAATAATATATTTGAAACTTTTTTAAAAAACATTTTGAATTAACCTATTTAATAATTATTTCAAAAATTAAAGTTAGTCAAATATCAATAACATTAATTGCTGAGTTCATTTCCTTTTATAAAAAAATAAATTGTTGTTAATACACCTACTTAATGATTCTTTAATATGTTAAGTTTTACTCAATTAAAAAAATACAATAAATGATATATTGTTTTCCATAAAAAAACATTTTTAATACACCGATTTAATTATTATTTCCAAAATTAGTGTTAGTCAAATATTAATATCATTAACCGCTATTTTTCTCCTATTTAACCGTTTTTAAATATATTCATCAAGAGTCAATGGTAGAAACAATAAATGCTATATAAATTTTCTTGGAGGGACGGGAGGTAAAATGAGTGATGATTTTAAAAATTCGTGATAGTGCACTTATTTAAAGATTTTATAAAACATTAATTTTATGTGAATTTACAAATAAAATAAATGATATATTCCTTTAATAAAAAAAGGGTTTTCATACACTTATTTAATTGTTTTTAAATACATTCATTTTTAATCAATTATTTAAAGACATTAACTGCTATACAATATATGCTATATTCGACACTTTTATAAAAAAAATCTTTTAAATATACCTATTTAATGATTATTTTCACAATTAAAGTAAGTCAAATATAATAACATTAACTGCTAAATTTATGTTATTTTATAAAAAAAAAACGTTTTTGGTAAACCTATTTAATGATTCTTTAATACATTAATGTTTAGTTAGTTAAAAAGTACAATAAATTATATATTTATTTCCTTACAAAAAAAAGTTTTTAATACATCTATTTACTGGTTTTAAAATACATAATTTTTAGTCAATCATAAAAACATTAATTACTAAATATCTGTTTTAAAAAAACGTGTATAATAATGAACCTATTTAATCATTTTTAAATACATTAAAATATTTTTATCATTGACTATAATGGAATAATTAATATATCATAAAACACACATTTTAATTGTTTTAATTAATTTTCTATCTGAATATTTAGTCAAATCAATTTTATTATTAATAGAATAATTAATGTCGAAACTATTAATCAAAATTAAGTATTAATTGATATTATTTGTGAAATTTTTTATATCAAAATTAATAATCACATGAAATTAATTGCCTTTAATTATTTACATATTTAGAGCAAAATACGACACATCTTTAATGTTGATTAATCAATTATCTTTGTATTTAATTAATGTCATTATTTATAGAAAATTATTGACAACGATCAATATGTGCTTTGCAATGACAATAAATAAAAGTTAATGTCAGTCATTATCCCACGTTGGCCTATATCTTTCTCGTCCGGTTTTCACACATGACCAACTGTACGTTGCTCTCTCCATGGTAAGATTAAGAAAAGGACTCGAATTATTAGTGTTGGATGAGGAAGAAAAGTGACAAACACTACTAAGAACGCAATTTACAAAGAAGTGTTTGACAATATATGAAATATGTATTTAAGCTTTTTAAAGTCTGTAATCAAATTTTTTTTTCAGCAGCAGAATAAATTCTAGTTTGGTTTTATTAAATTTTATTTCACCATTTGTTCCGTGATATATACAATATGAAAATATATAAAAAAAGATTAATTGAACCATTATTAATCATATTTCCAAGTAACTCAAATTAAAAAATTTAAGAAATTGAATATTTTTTGTAAACAAACGTAAAACTAAAACAACGAAAACTAAACATTCAAAAAATGCATAAATAACACATTTAATATTAAATTATTAGCCTACCAATTAACCTAAAAACAAATTAACCTTAAAATCAGCCTCACAATAAAATTAATGCTATCACTCAATAAAGTCTTCAAAATAGCCTTAAAATTAGTCTACGAATTAAACTTAAAAATTAGCCTTGAAATTAGTATAAGAAATTAACCTAAAATTATTAATACTATTAAAGTCTTCATGCTATTAAAATGGAAATAATTTGAATTTAAAAAGAAAATCAAATCAATGCATAATAACAATTTATGTATTCTAGTAAAATCCAAAAATTTTAGGTTAATTTCGTTTTTATGAACAAAATTAAGGCTGAATTCCATGCTTATAATCATATAATGTGCCGCCAAATTTATGGGATAACAGATGTTTTATGCATAAAATAAATGTGTATTTTAATTAAATTAATAGCTGAAATTAATTATGATTTTCGCAAAAAATACATAATATTATTCTTAAATTTTTGAATAAATAATCAACTTATTGTCATATTAATAATGATTTGTTTATTTAACTAATAATTATGACTTTAGTTAAGGATTTAAAATTAAAGTGCATTTATTCTTTTATGATTATAACAATCTCCCTTATTGATTACACAAATCCGGGAGCCATTTTTTTTTGTACATCGGAAAGATAAATTGCACTCGCCATGAATCGATTCTAAAACCTCCTCCTACCCAACTCATATGTCCCCCAGCTCCTACCACACTTAAGCTATCCTAAGGGAACAGAGCCATTTCTTTCGATTCCAAAACAAAATAATTTTTTCTTCTTAAAACTTTTATTTTAATTTCGAAAATCTAAAAAAAATGACATTTCACGTAATATCAATATCAAAAATGACATCTAAAAAAATATAAATGTATCTTTAAAAAATTAAATATTAAAATCAATATCAATATCAATTAATATCAATCAATATATATTAGAAAAGAAGAGCTTCCATCAGGTCAATTTGCTGAGGTGTCACTCCCAAATTAATTCTCAGGCCAATTTGATGAGGTGTTACTTCCAGAAACATTAGTACATATATAATATATTTTTGGTTAAGTTAAAATATAGGGTTAATAGTTCCTACGGGGAGGAACATTTTACATGAAAATTCATGTAAAATTAACAAAAAATAAATTTTAGTAAAATGTCACTATTTTACAATGTAATTTCATATTAAACATGTTCTACATAACAATATAATTTATTTTTATTTTGTTCAAATTACAGGCAAAAAACTCCTACGGGAAAGAACATTTAAGCATGGAAATGCTTTAATGTCAAACATAATAAGAAAATAACATTTCATATATGATTTAAGTAAATTGTTCATAGTTTTTCTAATGATTTCTGCAATATTGGCTCAAACTTGGATGACTTGGTATAAACATAAAATGATCTCATACTTTATAATTTGTGCTACTATCACATCCTTTTTTTTCTAAGATTAATATGTGTTTTGAATGCTTTGTTGGTGATTTCTTATATCTACGCTTTGTGCTATTTTCTTCATGTTCATGAAGAATGTGAAATGATTTTCTGTTGATCTAGGTCAAGCTTAGTTTATTTTACTGTGTGAAAACGAACTCGCATAATCACGTTCATAAAGATTTTTTTTCTTTTTTCACTGTAGATTAAATCAGCTATTGTTTATTAGCCATCATTAAATCATCCCCTGATATTTTTTGCAGAATTTGAGATTTGGTTAAGCATATTTTTGTTAGTTATTCAATTGTACGAATTTTAATCTATTTTTTTATACATCGAAAAGATAAATTGCACTCGTTAGAAATCAAAGGAATCACATTTCTGATATATTCATTTCGTTTTAACAAAAATGTTTTTATCACACCTATTTAAAGTATTTTAAATACTTTAATTTTAGTCAATGATCAAATCATTAACTACTATAATCCTTTCCTTTTTAATGCACGTGTTTAAATGGTTTTTAATGCAAAATTAATACTAGAAATTAACTACTACTACATCCGTTCCTTATTAACTATTCACTTTAAAAAAAAGAAAATGGTTCCTATATATCTGTTCACTTAGAGTTTCAAGAGAGCATTAAATAATGTATTTCCAAGAAATGCCCTTGCATGAACATTAAATGATGAAAGATAAGAATACATTCTAAAGGGGGAAATAGGAAAACAAATAATATTTTCCTGAAAATCAACTAAATTAATTGCACTTCTTAATATGTGTGTTTCTTATATCTCTCAACAGTTAAATAGAAATGAAGGTAGTATATTCATTTCCTGTCAATGTATTTTATATGGGGTTGTCTAAATGGCCCATGATAAAGTTTGGGTTAAATAACCCATCATCCAATCACATTGGAGATAAGTGAGTTGGAAATAAATTAATAAATAAAATATACAAATTCCAACTCACTTATTTTCAATGTGATTGGATGATGGGTTATTTAACACAAACTTTATCATGGGTCATTTAAACAACCCCATTTTATATGCATTAATTTTAGTAAATAATCAAAACATTAAATACTATAATCATTTTCCTTTTTAACAAAAATCGGATTTAATACACCTATTTAAATGGTTTTTAATGCAAAATTATTAAAACATTTTTAATTGGTTTTTATTTCGTTATAAAAAATACGTTTTTAATTGATTGTCATTTGATGTTATTTTTTTTTGGTACATAGGCAAATATCATTTGATGTTATTTAATACATTAAATTTTATAAATTATAAAAAATTAAAATGTCCTATATTCTATTTCCTTTTAAAAATAAACTAGTGTTTTTTACCCGCGCGTTGCACGGGAAATTTGTCTATCGTATTTGATACATCATCAATATTTTAAATTATAAAAAATTTAAGATACTAAGAATGTAAAAACAATCATAATAAATATGTAAATATTTAAAGAGCATAAATTCAGACACTCAATTCTAGTTTTTGTAAGCATACATTGAATTAACTAATATAAAGATTTCGAAAAACACATAAGTTAATAGACCAAAATCTTTAAGTTTTGCATATGTGAGGTATAACTGAATTTTGTTTGCGAATATTTAAATTATTAAAAATACACTTAAGTTATAGAAAAAATGAATTTTTCATTTTTCATGTAAAATGTTCATCCCTGTGAGATCTCGTAACTCTAATTTGTTAGTACTAATAAATTTAGGTCATAAATTTATAATACATATGTATTAATATTTTTTATTCCTCGTTCGCTCTGTTATGCAGCATGCCATGATCAGTTGTAATCAAAATTAAGTTATAGTTCACATTATCCAGCAAATCACTTCAAAGTATAATAAAGCATAAAAGTCCATGCAATAAGGACCCAAATCAAATTAGATAAGTACTTGAAAATGAGAAGCTAAGACTATTAGGGAGACAACTCTGGTCAATATACCACCAGTTCTCATCTCAATTCCTACCAATCCACAATCATATAATACTTCAAATATTCCAAATAAAAAGCATCAGTTTAATCAGGTGCTCCAAAAGAGTCTTTGGTACATAGTGCATGGTACATTTTAACAAAGATTAAACAAACAAATTACATTAAGCATGATCCTCTACAAAGGTTGAATATATTGGGAAAATGGAAGAGACAAATATTCACCTTCACGCTGAATCTTTTCCAATCTCTCCTTGTCTTTGGAAATATCAGTGTTTCAGTTATTACACAATATGCTCCAAATATTGAAACTCTCATTCGCCAACATCAACATAAACCTAAAAAAAAACCCAAGAAGAATCCCCTAAATAAGAAATTATTCTTACTCTCTCACTCTAATTTGGAGATATCAATCAAAAACATTACTTGTGTTTGTGATCACCAAAAGTGTGGCGGGTGTAGACGTAAGAGTATTAATTAAATTTTATTTTTAGAGTATTAATTAAATTTTATGTTATTTTTATTGAATTTTCGGATTTTTATTTAATTAAGGATTTTAAGAGTTTTTATTTTGATTTGGTAGTTTTTATTAATTAATTTTTATAGTATTTTTATTGAATTTTTAGTTTTTTATTTAATCTAGGTAAATCTTAGATAATTAGGGCAAATCTTTTAAAATTTTAATATTTTATGAAATATGCACTAAATTAGGCTTGAGACTTTTCCTAATTTAAAGAGATAATGAAAAAGGTTTCAATTTAAACTCAAAAAATAACTCTAAAATAAAATAAAATACTTCCTAAAATTAACATTAAATAAATAATAAGATAAATTAAGATAAAATAAAGAAATAAAGTTAGAGTGAGAGAGTAAGAATAATTTCTTATCAATCAAAAACATTCTTGGTCTCTGTGGTGCTCGATTATAAATCGTGAAGGTTTTTATTGGGTTGTTCCTTCGTCTCTAGAAGGACTCATAACTGAATGGGACCATTTACCCAAACTTTCTGACAAGCTGCTTTGGAGTTTAATACCATATGCACTATCATGGTCAATTTGGATTGAAAGGAATAATGTGTGCTTTAATCAGAAGACTTTCAATTGTACAGAAGTATGGGATCTTCATCTCTCACGAATTGGGTGGTGGACGCATGATTTGCTCTTTCAAAATGCTTACAGTATTGAACAATTGGCCAGGAATTTCGAGCTAATCAGATTTGGGTCCAAATTGCCTACTGCAAGACATGCTAGTTGGACTCCTCCTGAAGTGGGTTTAATTAAAATTAACGTAGATGGTGCTGCCAGAGGGTCGCCGGGAAGATGTGGTATCGGTGGTATAATTCGAAATAGTGATAATGAGATTCTGGGTTTTTTCTCTAAACATGCTGGGGAAGGCTTTGCTTTTGAAGCTGAGGTGTGGGCGATCTTTGAGGCACTTACGATCTGTGTTAACAAACAATTGAGAAATCTAACAATTGAAAGTGATTCTTCTCTAGCTGTCGGTTGGGTCAATAATCGAAGCAACAGACCATGGAAATTGTTGAACAAGCTTAATCAGATTGACCTGTGGGTTGCGGAGGTAAATTGTTTATCGGTGAAACACATTTTTAGAGAGGCAAACAGCGAAGCTGATAAATTGGCTAAGCGAGGAGCTGATCATCCGAGGGACCTATATTACTTCAAGACTCCCAGCCATCATCAATAACACAGGACTTTTCTTCGAGGGTCGAGTAGTAGTGTAAACCGTGTGGGAATTGTACTCTATATTGGCTAGCTTTCCTTATCTTTCTAGTAGGATGTTTTATGCTTGCGGTTTCATGTACTTCACTTTGCATAAGTTATGCCTCCTCTGCTTGTTATCTCTGTTTTGTGGTTGGTTGCCTTGGTTAGAGTACTCTTTTTCCTCTCCTTGGGTTTTTCCCACTGGGTTTTCCCTTGGAGAGGTTTTGATGAGGCTTTCTCCTTGGCCGGGTTTCCTAACCACATCTCTTTAGCAGTTTTTGAGACTTTTTGTCCACATGAGAGGATTGTTCTCATGGCTTTATTCTTCTTTTTCTTATATATATATATCAGTTGCTTCTCAAAAAAAAAGATAAAATCATGAAATAAACAACCTAAAGCCTAATCAAATCTAAAATATAAAAAGGCACTAAATAAATATAGATAAAAACTATCAAAATCTAGCAAATCACAATAAAAACTCATAAAATCCTGAATTAATTAAAAATCAAAAAATTTAATAAAAATACCATAAAAATTAATTAATACTCTAAAAATGAATAAAAAATAAATTAAGATAAAATCAAGAAATAAACAACCTAAATCCTAATCAAATCTAAAATTTAAAAATGTATTTTTTTCATGAGAATTAACCTGAGAATGACACGTGGAATTTTTTAACCTAAATCTCAATCAAATCTAAAATTTAAAAAGGTACTAAATAAATATAGATAAAAACTATCAAAATCTCGCAAATCACAATAAAAACTCATAAAATCATGATCACAATAAAAACTTATAAAATCATGAATTAATTAAGTCAAATATAAAATTTAAAAATGTATTTTTTTATGAGAATGACACGTGGAATTTTTGTATGAAAATTAACGTGAGAATGACAACCTAAATCCTAATCAAATCTAAGATTTAAAAAAATTATTTTTTATGAGAATTAACCTGAGAATGACACATGGAATTTTTTTATGAGAATGACACGTCACTAAGAATTAACGTGAGAACGACACGTCACTAAATCAGTCTGATAGAAGTTCTTCTTTTCTAATATATATTGATATTGATATTTATGTATCATTAACTACCATGTTCATTTCCCTTTTTTAACAAAAATGAATTTAATACGCTTAATCTACGGTTTTTTTGAAAAATTGATTTTTAGGCAATGAATAAAAACATTTATTTCTATATCCTATTATTTAAAAAAAAAATTAATCACAAATTTAATGATTTTTTCCTACATTAAGTTTTAGTCAATTGTTAATAACACGCATTAAATTTTTTTAATATAACAATGATTATAATGTGTATTATTCAATCATTAATTTATAGGAAAATCAAATCAATTGATTTTAATTCTTGACCTTTTTTTCTATAAATTATAAAAAAATCGAAAACATCATTAATGTTATTTTATTATTCAATTCATTTTCTTAATTTTTAAGAAGTTAATTTTTAATGCGTGAAAAATTAATTACGACAATTTGATATAATTAATTCAAATTCACTGAATTAATAACGAGATTTTGTACATTAAATTCTAAATCCCAAAATAGTTTAAATACATTAATTCATTAACTATAATCATTTAATTATATAAAATTAATATTCGAAATTGTGTGCATTAATTATGTGCATTAACCATTAACCATATAAAAACCGAAATCACAATAAAAAAAAAACAAATACGAAGTAAATTATAAAAAATGTTAAACTTATAAAAAATCACTAAACAATTAATCTGAAATCATGAGCAATAAGTCTATATATATAATTTAGTATACATCTCCTTTGTAACACAAGTTCGGGTCATAAGCATCAGACGTTAGTTTTCATCTCCTATACGTACTTGCATCAAGGATCCACGCTATAGTCTACTTGACCAAATAACTCCTTTAACTCATGATTGGATTATTGTCGTGAGAGTCATAAGGTTGTGGTATGCTGAAGATGAAGAGGAAAGGCATGAAGATAAAGAGGAATGACACGACGATTCGTTCTATAATCTGTTGTTGATGAATCGAAAGGTTAGTAATGTAAAAAACTCACGTTATTGATGGATCGAAAGGTTAGTAATCAAAATATAGTTTAATTTACTTCACGGACATACATTCATATTCATATGAACCTTCTTCACTTATAGGGACAAAAAATCCACACAGAGTGTAGGCGTAGCCTTCCCGAACGTTTTGCTAATAAAATCACTGAAGGTTTAGTCTACCGTTTTGAATATTTTTGGGTATGACATAATTTCTGAGGTCTGAGTGCATTTAGGCATCCACACAAGATACATTTGCAGAGTAAAAGAAGGATGTTTCAATATAATGAAATTGTGTTTCCTGTGCATGATCTGATATTTGACACCTCGAAAATTATGTCATACCCAGAAATATTCAAAACGGTAGACTAAACCTTCAGTGATTTTATTGGCAAAACGTTCGGGAAGGCTATGCCTACACTATGTATGGATTATTTGTCCCTTTATAAGAATATGAATGTATGTCCGTGAAGTAAATTAAACTATATTTTGATATTCAATAATAACGTGAGTTTTTTTCATTACTAACCTTTCGATCCATCAATAAAAGATTATAGAACGAATCGTCGTGTCATTCCTCTTCATCTTCAACATACCACGCCCTTATGACTCTCACGACTAGGACTGTTCATGGTTCTCTGAGAACCGAAGCTAAGCAAGAACCGAACCGAAAACCAAACCATTTAAGAACCGAACCTTTAAGAACCGAACCGAACTCGAACCTAAATTGAAAAACCAGTTCGGTAACCGAACCAAAATATCAACTACCAATTCAAGTTCGGTTCGGTTCGAACCATAGTATATCGGTTCGGTTCGGTTCGAACCATCTATAAATATGCATGTTTTACCGAACTGGTTAACCGAAATTTGAAACCGGTTCGGTTCGGTTCGAACCATACTATGTCGGTTTGGTTCGGTTCTCTCGAACCAAAATTTTGGTTCAGGTTCGATTCGGTTCAAGCAAAGAACCGAACCATGAACAGTCCTACTCACGACAATAGTTCAATCATGAGTTAAAAGAGTTATTGGTCAAGTAGGCTACCCGTCAACTAGTATTCAACATTTTCCACCTTAAATATATACGTGGCAAGCCTCCCTGCTTCCTAAAAACATAAACTTCAATATTAATATTCATCTCAGTCCCAGTAAGATATTATTAAAATTTATAGGAACCTTTCAGGGTTGAGTTTAATTTTGATGCATCGACGGTGTAAAGTATTTTTACACCGTCAACCAATCAGATTTCAAGGATGTGACATGTCAATTAAAGAAATTAAATGAAAAGAGAGATTTTCTCACATCCTTGAAATCTGATTGGTTGACGTGTAAAAAAACTTTACACCGTCGGTGCATCAAACTTTTTCTCTTCAGGGTTTACCTTCCAAATTAACTTATAAATAACACTATCAGAATTTTTTTTTAATATTTTTTTTTCATCAACTAACTTGATGTTCTGTCCATTCCTTTCCTGGGCGTACAATCAGTCACGGGTAAATGCACATGCATGACTGGTGTAAACATAATGAATGATTCTATCAATGGTAAAGTATTATGACGCAAGCAAGCCTTTCTCAAAAAAACCATTAGATGCGAATACAATATGCTCTGTAACTTGGTGCTTCTATCCTTGCAAAGGTTTAAGATAATTACAAAAGTATATGTAAACAACATATTCTGTAATCACAGAATTCATCATCGGGGAAGGAAGACAAAAAGCCGAGGAAACCATCACACAGAAACTCAAAAGCAGTGTACAAAATAGACAAACCATACAATCTCTACAGATTTTGTGCAAGAATTTTGTTTCCCTCCCCCCTTGCTATTTTCTCTACAAAGAAGTTCTATCTTTACAACAGCTTCACTAGGGATACCACATGTTACAAAACCATCTTAGGAGACTCAACCAAACGGTGAAGAAACTGGTCCTGCAACAGCATCTGATCTTTTGATGCTACCCATTCCACAGACAATGCATCCGGGTGCAGTCACTGCTGAAAATTTGGCTCCGCAGAGATCACAGACATCATATCCAATGGTTGAAAGCCTGCTTAAAGTGGCAGAACAGAACTGTGAGGGATCTTCCAAGGGATCAATGGATTTATTAGTCAAACCCCTCTGAACACACAGGTCAATCAAGGTTCTAAATTCCTCTTGCTTGCTTGGAGGCGCTTTGGTAAATAGTAGTTCTAGCATTTGCTTTGAATATGCATAATTCTGGACCTCCATGTTTCTTTTGATGGCAGTTCGAATGCAGTTTATTCTGTGTTTAGCAAGAAGAGGCAATGAACCGAGGTGACGTGAAAGTCTCGCCATCTCATCTTTTGCACTGATTGCACTTGGACCATGGACCTTCTGTAGACGTCCAATTTCCTGAAATAATGAAGGAAAAATTTCCAGTCACCCAACATTTTACGTAAAAACTGAAACCAAATTCGTTGATTCATGTCTAAAAGGGAAACTCAACAGTTTTAGGCCACGAGGTATAAGACTTTCCAATGTAATTTACCATGTCTGATCAACCACCAAGGCATGAATAAAAATGGTTTCAGCTTAATTAGAGTGTGGACAATGGTTTATTATCTGTCTTGCAACTTAGACCCCAGCTAGAATCCAGTGTCAACAGATTGAAATTTAATGTCATATGTCAAATGAAATGAAATAAAGTAAGAGCCTGAATGTCCCTAATTAATAAGGATAAAAATGACATTTTCTTCCGATATAGTCAGATGCACGAAAACAGTAGCAGAGATCATCCGTTTTCTCATCTCGCTTAGGAGCAAGTTGAAAATAAATATTGACATCTCAATTCTGTTTCTCGAATACATGAGGCTTATGGTCAAGAGAAACAAAAGCTCATGTACATAACTTAATTATCTTTTTTCTGCAGTTATCCATTCTACCTATGTAGTTTAAAACTGAAGAATGGTATAAGTACCCGAAGAAGAGTGACTGCTAATTTGTATTGAGCACAGATTGTTGCTTGAGCTTTTATATCACTTCCACGAGATTGTTCCTTAGCTAATGCAAGAAAAGCTTCATCAAAGCAAGACAATGCATCTGAAAGATTATTTAGCTCAAGGTGAGCAAGTCCAATCTTGAAACATACAGAAGCAGCAGCCCCACGGGGAACCTGTCATAAGAAGCCATGAGAAAGGAAATAATGAAAAACCAACACGTGTCTCAGTAGGTTCATTAGCCGTGCCATTAATAATCCCTATCCTGTTCATATGTACAATAGCTATATCAGAACCTTTTCTCCGCAGACTTACTAATTTCTCTAGCATCCACAAAATTATGATAGGAAAAACAAAAAAAGTATTGTTCCTTTCTGTTTCTTGTAGATGCCAGTTCATTCTAGAACATCTAATCTTGCATTTCCCACATTCTTCCCCACATGAATAAAATTTGTTGGCATTTAGCACAAATATGGACACCTATGCATGTATTTTGTTTATACCTGTCCAGGATGTACAGAAACCGGTGCAGAACTACTTTGTGAAGGCTTCCCTGAATCAGCAGAATTTGGTACTCCAAGTACACTAAGATCAAGAGGTTGGCTAGAAAATTGTGCCTGAGCAGCCTGCAACTGAGATTGGGGCATGACCACAGCCTGTGCTGAGGATTGCGGAGGGACACCACCATCAGGAAGTCCTATGGACTCGATTGGAACAGCAGGTTGTTGAATGGCTTGAGGGGGAACACCACCTTGAAACCCAACATCAGCTTCAGAAACGCTAACCTGATTTGGAGTTGTGTTGCTTATTGGACCCCCTGGAGTGAATCTTGAGAGAAAAGTTCCAGCAGGAGGCAGCGATGCAGCAACCTGAAGGGAAGAAACTGTATGCTGAAAGAAATCCTCTGGAATAGGTCCTGCTTTAGCTCCCCCACTCACAACCCCAATAGTTGGCTGCGAAGTGGAATCAGGTTGAGTGAAGGCGTCTGTACCAAAAGGGTCAGCAGGAGTTGAAGCAGTAGCAGAACCCATTCCAGTAGTTGCTGGTGGCAGGGACAAAATCTGGCCAAGATCCTGGTTTCCACTGATTGACGACCTGGTCCTCGTTGGAGGAGGTAACCCTTCACCAAGTTTAAGCTGTCTAGTGGCTTCTTTAATCTTATTTACATCCACAGTAGAAGAGGAAATTGGGTCTCGAATTTTAATGTGTATTTTCTTTTTGGATACTCCTTCTTCATCACTGCTGCTACCATCAGCAGCTCCATACATGGATTTCTTAAATTCTTCTTCTGCTTTAGCCTGCTCATCAGCAGAGGAACTAGCAAGTTGTTTATTAAGGCTTTCCAGACCCATCATTGAACCACCTCTGGGATTCACATCCGATTGATTAGATATGGATTTAACTGAAGATGCTTCAAGACCGTTTAATTTATTCTCGTTACCTCCTGGCATAAAGGCCTTAACCAAGCTATCTTCCCTCACCTCAACAATATTGCCCCTTCCTCTAATTAAGCCTAAATAGACACCAATATGATCTACAATAATGGATGGAATCGTACCCTCATCAGTCTTCATGTATGGTGTCACTTCCGCAGCAAGCTCCCACTTAGGTATATCCTTGACAGTAGTTGGGGTTTTAATTTCCCAGTTTCCACCACCCCATTCAGGTCCTTTTGGAACCATACTCTCAGCAGCAAAGTTAGCAAATATACCCTGTGTCCATCCACTAGATCGAACTCGTAATATCCTTTCACAATAACGCCTCAATTCTGAGTCAAGACCTTCTTCTTCCAATTTCTGAGCAAGACGACGCATGGCGCTGGGATTAAGGTGGCATATAAACAGATCAAGCATGCTTTCATAGTCTGCTATAACTTCAAATGTTTCTTTTGCACTATCAAATTGACCGAACCTGCAAGTGACATGACATTATGAAGTAACAGCCAACTTGTGTATCACGCTATATAATTAACTACAGTACCACTACCAACTACTCAGTAAATCATCAATCATTTCCAACACTGTAGGTAACAGATACACGCATGTCATAGATCGCAATTGATACAGGTGGAGCTAAGAATCAATGACAGAATAATACTACTAATAGTTTACTGGGAAAGCATTATTCGCATATAAACAAGCAAATAAATGGTCAAAGTAATTTTAAGAATTAATTATACAGGGGGACAATTGTTCCTAGAACGGAAAAACGTGTAAGCTATAACATATTTTATACAGAGTAGAGTTATGAAATGAGTGTGCTGTCCATGTATCATAGTTCAATAATAGTTCAATAATTACCAAAAGTAAATGCAGAATCATAAGCCAATTGCTTACCTGATACAGGCATTACCCAACTGCCTGAACCGGTGAAATAAATGAGATGTGGGAGGACATCTTGGATAATCTCTAGATCGCAGAAATTCATCTTTCAAAACAGATAAAGCAGTGGAAAAACGAAGAGCTTTCACAGCATAAACACCCCGCATCACCTGAAGATCAAATATTCAACATGCTCAGGAGTTCAGAGAGACCAACACAAAATTTCCAAGACAAAGAATTTCACTGCTTACCTGGGTGAAATGAGGACCTGATTGTGATAAGGACACAGCTAAATCTCCACAAACCGGAGATCCTCTAGCAAGTATGTCCAGAGACCTTGGTGTTATGCGCAAGCTGTCAAACCTTCATCAGTTAAGAAGTTAACGTGTCAATGTATCAGTATGAGAAATATGATATAAAATCAATCATGTGTCTTCACCTAATAGCTTAAGCTTTTAAGATAATTGGTTCATGACACAGTATCGGTTCTATCCTAGATAGGCAGGTCTATGCATTGTCCACACTTCAAGCACAATACACTCTTACGTAAGAGGCGTGTTAGATATATAATATTGAACTATTCATGTGTCTTCATCCAATATCTTAAGTTTTTAGGATAATTGGCTCATGACAATCAGCTTTAATGTAAATTTAATAAAAAATTAAGGGTTAAACATGTTCCAGTCCCTGACATATAGGATGAAATCCAAATAGGTCCCTAGAAAAAAAATTATGACTGCATTTTTTTTTAAATCAAATAAGGACGACATTATGGTGCTTGTACGGGGCCAGTATACATGGATTTTTCACATCACTTTTGGTCATTCTAAATTTTTTTTTAATCACTTTTGGTCCTTGTCATCCCCTTTCCCCTTTTTCCTCTCCCTCTTCCTCTTCCTCCTCCCACCCAACCTCCACAGCCACCACCCAACCTCCACAACCACCACCCAGTCCACACCTAAACTCCCTCCCTCCCCCTTTCCCAGAACCAAAAACTAGCAAATCTATGGCACACAGCGATTACACATATAACATTTAGTTTACATTATTGACTATAGTCACTTATTTTCTTTTTAATTATTGATTCGTCTGCTGATGCTTTGGCTTCAAGTACTTATTTTCATCACTGTCAGCAGAATGAATGCTCCATCTAATTAACTTTAGCTTGTGTGCTGTCACTTATCCTTTCCGTTGAAATATTGCATTTAAATTATGTCTGAAATTTCTTTATTTTGGTCTTATTTCAACATGATTCTAGTTTCTAACTGATGTTTGAAGAACTTGCAAATACGTTGTTACCCTTTCCCTAAATTGTGTGATCAATTGAAAAGTTTGAAAAAAAAGAGATAAAACAGCCCTCAAGTTGTCTGATATCTACTCTCATTCTCTATGGTACAATTTTTTCTGCAATACAATCATTACTTTCCAGGCCAAGACATCAGGAAATTGGTTTAGGATGGATTTATTATCAGGAAGCCAACCGAGATTCATTCCCGTTCACGAGCTGGGGAAAGGGAGAAGGAAGGGAACTGGGGGCTAGGTGGTGGTTGTGGAGGTTGAGTGAGAAGAGGAAGAAGTGGAACGGGGGAGAAGGACCAAAAGTGATAAAGAAATTTTAGAATGACCAAAAAGTATGTAAAAAGTCCACGTGGACTGGCAATGCAAGCACCATGATGTCACTTGTCCTTATTTGAATTACAAAAAATTGTTGAGGACCAAAAGTTAAATAAAAAATTATGGGGACCTATTTGGATTTCACCGTGTCAGGGACTTGGAACATATATAACCCAAAAATTAAATGTGCTCTTGAAATCTAAATCGTGGTTCTTTTACCCAAAAGGTGCAATTTGATAAATACCCAGGATTATTTCCAAACATGGTGTAAATTTTGGTGCAAGGTCTACATAACAAAACTAAATTGAATTTTTCTAAAACTAGTTTAAAATTCAAAGGCATAAAAGAAAACCTCGAAGTTATTTGGTATAATATTTCTGACAGATCAAGCTTCTGCTCAAAACTTAGCTGCATTGTGACAAATCCAATAAGAATTGGTTCAAGGAGACCAACAAGACAGCTTTTGATCTCTACTCCCTTTTTCTGTCTGGGATTTATTTCAGTAGGGTTAGCCAGCAATAACCGGTCATTCAAAGAACCAACCAAGACTGCCAAATAAATTCATATAAAAAAATCAGGACATTGTCGAGAAAAAAAAAGTACAGTAGTTGAAGCAAAAGAACACGCCTGGGAAATAGTGGATATAAAAATTAGGACATCCCAGTATGCCGCAAGAAAATTACCTGCATAAGGCATACTGATTGAGAGGATTGACCTCACTTTTCCATCCCAACCAAGTATACTGATTGCAGTAGCAGTCGAGAAAAGAAGGGCAGGTCCAACCCACAGGAGAGATCTATAGTGAGCTTGAGTTAGGGTTTCAAAATAGAAAATATCGTGACACGGGAAATTTAATGTGAATAAACAATTTCTCTATTTTATAAACAAACAAAAAGGATATTGAAGGAAGTCCCTTGTCAAAATTGGTAGAAGTGCCTGCGAGTATATCAAGGGCCGCTGAAACAATAAGGACTCTGTGTGTCGTTAAAATTCCAGCAACATAACCCCTAAGAGTTTCTTGCCAGTGCACCTGTCGAATTTTTAGAAACAAGGATTAATACAGAGCTACTTATTAATATTTCCCCAAAGAAGAATGCTATAATCAATGACTTCACCCAAAGGGAAGAAAGGAAAAGGGATCAAAAAAATTATTTTTGGGGGGGGGGGGAAGGGAGAGAATGGCTGTAAGTAACCCATAGGACTAAGAAACAAGCTCTAAACATATTCAACACAAGGTAGGTTGAATCAATGTATTGTTGACACATCTTAAGACTCATACCAATGCATTGTGAGCTAAAAGTTCATTAGTTATCGAGTTTTTGGTTATATACAATTCAAAAATAATTTAAAGAGAATTTTTAAAAATTTAAATATATTTTAGAAATTAATATGAAATTAAAAAACAAAACAAAAAAATCCTATTTTCTCTAATCAATTTCCTTTTTTTCCTTTACTCTTATCTTCTAATTGTTCCACTTAACTAAGAGATGTATGCTATGCCACTTTCAATCATAATTAAGAAGCACGCTCTAAATTATACCTGAAGAACAATCTCGTTTCTTTTCAACTTAATTGACTTTTTTCCCTCACTGTTGGTTGAGATATAATGGCCATTGGCAGTTGAAGTCGATAAGCGGTACCCTTGTATGAGCTTTACTTGGCCAATTTGGTTCCCATGAGAAGCAAACATCAAAGTTGAATCTATAATCAGAGAAACCACTCTCAATTTTATGGGTTATGCCACCGAAAAACTAATGCTAAGCTTGTATAAAAAGGGATAACATTGTATACAAGTGTGTAGATAGATGCATAAATTATGTGATATACGCATGTTCAAGAACCTATTGGTGTAGAAAAGATACGATCAACTTCAGTTTCAAACATAAATGGCGTCGGGCCACGAATTGAACCAACACTAGTCTCTGCAGGTTGGTTTTCTTCAAAAACTTTATCATTGTCCTTAGCTTCTTTAGAAGCCCCTCCTGGTAGAGTATATACAGCCAACCCTGTTCTGTCGTCATCAAGAATAGCAAATTGGTTCTCATTGGAGCCAATAAATGCTGCATCTCGACCTACAAGATGATTACTTGAATTATTAACACATAGTGCATGAACAAACTCTGGCATAAAGAGAAAAATGCATTCCACTGACAAAATACCTTTAACGGTGCTGCTCTTACTGTTTGCTGTCTGTGCATCAGTATTTTCCCAGTAAAATACAACTTCATTTGTAGCACCACTAAACTCATAAACTACAAGAAATAACCGCTGCTTTTTACTGTACACCAAGTATTTTGCTCGGTACTCCACACTTCCAGGAATCTATAGAAAATTAATGAACAATATTACATCGTTGAATTTGCCAATTTGTTGTGATTTTCACTTACAATAAATAAATATTTATAACATATCAATATCATGTGAAATGATCAAATGAATGTCTCATTAGACTGAAAAATAATTACAAATACATGATATTGTCCAAAAAACTACTCTCTACATTACCGAATTATAGAGCTTCCGGTAGATACTGTCAGATCCAGACGATAGGTTATGTGCCATTAGGTTCAGTCCATCCACATAGAACGCTCTGGCTGGATAATGAAGAACTCGGTTGGCTTTATTAAAGAAATTTAGCTCCAAATGAAATGGCTGGCAGTGGATAAGTGGCGTTATTTGATTGAGCATAACAAATCTAATAAAAAGATGTCTCAAAATCAAATAGTAACCAGTATCATACCTCGCAAACTGGAAAATCATTCAGATGATGCTTGGTATCTAGAACAGTGATGAGAGGGACACGTGATATTGGAGAAATTTTTGCATGGCCTTCCATAAAATGCTACAAAAATCATGTAAAATCCCATTCAGAAAAATTTGATAAGAAGCAAAAACGATGTCCTATGAATGATTTGTCTCCTAACATGTGTACTGTGCTGTTCTTGTTAGGATATGGTTAATCACCATTTTTATTTTTATTTTTGCATTGTCCTGTTGGAAATTTTCTTTGGAATATGCTGTGTGGGATGAGAATTAGTTCCATCCAAAGTACTGGAATCAGCTTCTCTTTAATAAATCCAGAGGGTTTTAGTTTTTGTAAAGAAGCTAAAATTCAATGCAGTATTGGTCTTTGCTGTCCTCAGATGTCTTTAGCTGGAAAGGAATGACTGACTTTTCAAGGCGTCTTTGTGATCTCTACGCAACATTAGGGAAAAGGTAAGACTTATGGCTTGTCTGCCGTGACTTACTCAAGGAATGTTTTAGAGGTGTTTCTCTGTTAGACATGTAGAGATATTGGCATGCCTTGTTACATGACTAAATGTCCTAATCTCTACGTGTTTCTTCAGAATTTCCTTCTGAAGATGTCTTATCCTTAATGCTTTTCTGTTATTTGTTAATGAAATTCCTTTCTATATTAGAAAAACATATAAAAAACACAGGCTAGAATGCTAAACTAGCTCAAGCGTCTGGAAACCTTTAAAAAAAGTTAGGGAATTAAATGAAGTGCAGTAAGTGATTTGAGTTACATCTGCTTCTATTTCTTTGCGTTCAGGCTTATCTTAGCATGTGACGATAAACGTTTATACCATAGCAAAAAAATGAAGAAAACAATAAAGAAACATACACTGTAAAGAAAAGCCTTCCTTGCAATGTCTGATATTGTAAGATGACTGCGGCTGCAAGAAAGAGTGCAGATGTCAACAATGATATAAGATCATTATTAAGTGCAACAAGTGATATGATATCTACTAGTCAGAAATATAATATAAAATCATTCACATGTCTTCACCCAACAGCTTAAGCTTTTGGGATAGTTTGTTCATGACAAGGTATCCAAGCTCCTACAACCAAGTGGTTTGGAATTCGATCCTCGTCCCTATAATCTAATAAAAAGTTGAACTTCAGCACAAGGCATGTGGGTCTATGAATCGTCAACCCAAGAGCCAACTGAACATCCATTGATGAGAGGCAACGGGCTCTTGCATGAGAAGGCATGCTAGAAACATAACAATTCATGTATCTTCACCCAACAGTTTAAGCTTTCGGGATAGTTGGTTCATGACACTATTCAATATATGCTGAGTAACAAAGTAAAGGAGAAAATGATCAAGCATTAGTAATTAGTTACAATGGAATCTGATCAGTTTCACATCTCAAATTAGTGACTAAAAGATTAATCTTAAAGTAAAGTTTCCCAGAAGTCCAATTCTTGTCTATAATTTTATTATCAAATCATGGATAATCTTGGACCTTACAAATTGATTGGAGCAGATAATTGACCTTTGATAAATCCATAGGAATTTTCAGATTGCTTTACATTATATAGCATATAAACATGTACTCAGTAGTATCATGACTGTGATTTACATAAAACTGATTTCAATTTAGGATTTAGAAATTTTCATCAGGTTCCTTTTGGAATTATCAATTTTAATTGTTTAATGTAGGAACATTGAAGTATCAAGCACTGTCCGGAGAAGTTGCAAGCATTGGAACTGTTCTTTGGCTATTAACTATGAATGTCTCAATTTCATGAATTTGGAGTGCCTTTTTATCATTATTAACCATTTATGTGTATAATATAATTTATATAAATATATAAGAAAATTCAATACAGCGGCCGTCCTGCTATACCGCTATAGCGGTTTTGGGGTCGGCCGCTACATGCCGCTATCTGGGATTTGACAACACTTATTATATTCAATCAGAACTAGTGTGCTTTTGGCCTTCTGGTGGAAGCCACACAGGGGGACCAAACGTGCACCTAGTCAGTGTTTAAGCAGCTGATGAGCACTTCAAGATGATGGTAAGTTCTATGCCTTCTCCAGATCTTAGAGTATCAAAATAACACTTATATAGAAACCAAGATTCTCTAGAAGTTTAATTTTGTGTTTCTCGAAGACTATGAAAAAGTTTCACATTACATGCAGAAAAACAATCACTAAACTAAAATTTCAGAGCTATCTGCTAATTGGCAAATCAATCAAATGGTCAAAATGAAATATAGACACCATGGGAATGAAGCACCCCAAAACCTTATCACAAATTAACCTTATACCCAGGCTTTGTTGTTAAACCTGAGACTTCAACAATATCACATTTTTGCAACTAAAGTAAACCCATATATATATATAGGGGAATGCTAACTTACTCCCACTTGTTTTTTAGAAGGAGTAAGTTAGCACTCAACACCTTTTATTTTGGACAAAAAGCTCCAGCTCTCTCTTCAATACAAATAGTTTTAGTCATGGGTACTTAAGTAATTTAAACTATCATTAATTACCATTTGTTTTGATTTTTGAAAACCTGCAGCCTTTTTCTCTCTCCTTTCTTCATCTTCAACCTTTTCTCTCTCCTTTCTCCAAGACACATCTTGAACCATGGTTGCTATGAAGAAATTGAACAAGGCTTTCAATTAACGCCACCAAGTCTTCCCTTTTATTAGTATAACTTAATCTTTTGGGCAGAAATTCAACAATTACTATGATACCTCGGCCAGTAAGTTCATGAAAATGTCACTCTGTTATTAATCAATGGAGGATTGGAGGCCAAATTGGTTGTTCGTTGGCGTTGGTTTAGGAGTAAGGAAAAAGGCTTTGAAATGGGTTCGACGTGGGTCTACGGCAACGATGGCTCCAATTTGGGCCCTGTAGGTGGTAATCGGTGATAGTGTTTTTGCTGGCGAAAAATCGATTTTTCTGCCGTTGGTAGGGTAATCAGAATTTCACGATGAAGGCAATGACCTTGCTCCATGGTAGTCTCGACTTGCTTGCTCTAGATGGATATGGGAGATTGAACAGGAAAGAACTTTGGGAAGCGAAACAAGAGAGAGAAATTAGAATTTTTTTTAAATAAAAGATTTAAACAAAATTACATAAGTAACCTTCAATTTGAATCAGAATTTAAATCTGCGTTGAAGAGAGAGTTGGAGCCTTTTGTCCAAAGCAAAAGGTGTTGAGTGCTAACTTACTCCTTCTAAAAAACAAGTGGGAGTAAGTTAGCATTCCCCATATATATATACATATAAGGTATATCATTCAAGTGTAGTTTCAGATAATACATAATAGGCTGTACCACCCAATTAATACCAAAAACTCAGAACAAGAGTAGCAGGGGATTTAGAGTCCATACAGAATTATATAATTAACTTCATGGATGCTAAAACCACTTTATCCATCAAAAGACCAGTAACGAATATATATTCCTTTAACTAACTGCAAATTCTAACTCACCCTTTCAGAGTATGCTCTTGTAGTTTTGCTTGAAGTTGATGGTCCGCTAGCACTCCTGATGAACCCAAGGCTGAAAGTTTTTCCCTTAAGACAGATGCTGCATAGCACCTCTACCATCAGCATAACTGATTAAAAAGAAGAATGGAAACAGAAGAAATATACACAAATATGACATGCAATACACTAATAGAAAGAACAGTGTGGAAGATACAATGCCAAAAACAAATGCAACAAATGAGTGGCAAAAAAATGCAACAATAACAACAATCAAACCGCTTTCCTACGAGATCAATAAAATGCACAAAAAATGAACAAATTACAAAATAATAACTGTTGAGAAGGCAATCCTCACCTCCAAACTAGCTTTTGGGGTAGAGTTAGGCCTCCCAAATTCTAATAATTACGAACACAACCTACATAACTAAATATGTCATCAATCCACAGTTCATGTCACTATTTCACAGTACCATCAGCTGTAACTAGTTCAACCTCTGAGGTTTGGAAGAGCTTATTTAAACTAATATTATAAACACTAATGCAAGTGTTTTGGGGTAAGCTTACAAAAATAGTCTATGACCTACCTATAAGCTATTTTGAGCTCCTTTTCATAAGCTCCTCATATTAGCTTATGAATAAGTGTTTACACCTACCTGTTAGCTATTTTGAACTTATTTTAATAGGCTTCTCAAATAAGCTTATGAATAGGCGCTTATTGTCATAAGCGCTTAATTAGCAGTTATAGAATAAAACAAAAATTGCAGCTTCTAGAAAGAGCATTCAAAAAGGACATAATTTCTCCAAAATAAGTAGTCGGTAAACATGCTATGAAGGCTTGTTTAACCATGATTCTAGATAAAATGAAAAACATCACCTGAAGATCCCCGTGCACTTTGTAAAACTGCAAAAAGTTGCTTTCTCCCTTCTCTACTGTATGCGGCCTTATTTTTTGAAGTGTCTGCACTTGTCACATTCTGTCAAAATAAACATCAATTTTATAACCCATATTCACCATCATGTAAGGTATAAATAATCCAAAGTAGCAAGAAACCATATCCACCATAAAGTTAGGTATAAATAATGCAAGGTACCACATAACTGCAAATACTAGTGCTGCTAGATTAGATTTTGGATGAAATTCTATAGCTTTAATTCGCGGCAATGGATAAACTGCTTCTCCACCCTGTTGGGAAAGGAGGCGAGGGACATCAATCGATTCAATTGCTGCACCAGAATGTAATACATATCAGCCAAACACTTTTAAATTAAAAGAATGGTACACTAACAAAGCAAGATAATCATTGGTATCTCTGCCTCTATTAAAAGATTCTGGAAGGGTGGGGAGGGGGCAGCAGCAGAAATCTTCTGCAATATACTTACCATAAGCAAGCTATCAAAACCAACATAAAGTCATTAGGTATGCAAGGTAAAGGTAGAAAGAGTCAATATAGCTAACCTGCAGGCTCAAAAAAATTAGCTGCCATTGGAGGTCTATTAGGATTAACTGTAATACGTGTTTCCCAAACTTGCAGATTTCCATCCTTGGATAGAGTTACAAGTAAACGCAACATGGGGAGCCAAGCCACTGATTTTATTGGCTGTGAACCAACTTGTTTTCTGAAATTTCAATAACAAAACATCAGATCTAACCAAAATAACAAGCCGAAACCTAAATATTTACAAATGACAACAATATAATGACAAATAAAAACTTTAGGAGACAATGATACTAGGGCTCAGTTACAGAATGAGGAAAGATAGATCGCGCATAAAATACACTTACATTCCAATCATACTAGGTCTTTCAGTTGATACATCCCATGCCAAAAGTGTACCCCGTCGATCCCCCACAAAAACCCATTCCAGAGTTGGATGAAATGCAAATGCACCAGCACCAACAAGCTTTATGGTGTTGTCAACTGAACAGAAAACAAAATATAAATAATACTCCAGATAGGACATACATGAGAAAGATAAACCATATCAACAGGAAAGTAATGTGTACGAAATCATCTCACGTTGTAGTGTGTAATGAATAGCATAGGACTGAATGTTATATGCTCGAATCAAACCTTCTGCATAAGCAACATACTGGGATGGGAAAAAAATGAAGTCAATTCCAGGAAGGATAGGGTAGAAGTATGTCATTAACATAAGAGACTCAACAATAGACATGTTCTCCAGCAAAAATACAAATCCCATGAAATATTGATAAGAAATACACTGTACACATTACCAGAATAGGGAGGCGAGGATGACAAGCAAGATTTACAATAGGCTTCTTCAAGTCTGTCTTAATTTTGGTAGGTGCTCTACCACCTTCAACAGTTCCAACAACTTCATTTGTGGAAAAACAGACATTGAAAATTAATCATCACCATCAGTAATCAAACCACTACAAATACATCATCTACACTATGATAAACCAGACCAACCTGTCACGCTCATTCGTTTATGGAACCCAAAAAACACAACAGGTTGTAGAGGGGTCAAAGCCATATGAACTTCTGAATCAGAAGAAATTTGTTCAGTCTTCTTTTCTGGGGAATGCAACACACATGTTTGCTCTAAGTCAAAATCACAAGACCGTATTGTACAATCCTACAAATGTAAAAGTAACAGATGTTATATTAAGAAATGAAATTGACAAAGCAAACAGAACAAGTAACCAAAAATAAATAAATAAACAAAACAAAAGTTCACTGAACAAGAGAATCTTTGCTAGTGCATCTTCGAATCTTAAAGAATGATAATAGTTGAATCAAATAACAATTATAAGCATTTAAAAATAGAAACTCCTAATGTATTATGGTTTTTTCTGTACTTCATCAATTAAAACACTTCAACCCTACAATATTGTCTCCATCGTCTGAAAATACATCAATCATGATTATATTTTCCTATAACTTCCTCTATAACCAAAAATACAAAAGATTTCTGGACATTTATGGGCGTCAAGATATCAATGACAAACACCTGATTATGTTTCTGATTAAATCACGATCTTTTGCAACACTAAGTCCTTTTATAACAACAAAAATATGTGTCAACTTTCTATTGAATAATTAAGAAACAGTAAAACGATTAATTAGGGAGGAGACAGTCAAATAAAAAGTTCAAGTAAAGCAAACCTGGAGAATTGCAATCACAGTATGCCCACTTGTAGGACTGTAAGACATTCGAACAACGGGCGCACCAACGCCAAGAGCAGAAATCTTGCTCCCTGTTAATGCATCTAATTCTGCAAACATACGTGGAAACAAACCAATAAGTAAAACAGTTGTGTCAAGACACAAAATCAAGTCAGCAAGCAAAGAAATGCATCATGCAACAATGCATCTAATTCTGCAAACATACATGGAAACAAACCAATAAGTAAAACAGTTGTGTCAAGAAACAAAATCAAGTCAACAAGCAAAGAAATGCATCATGCAACAATGATAGCTCCAGCTGACAGAGAAACTCAAAAGATTTATAATAGATCACTAGTTCCTTAAGAATCCCTAGCCAAATTTTTAAAAAACGACAATGAAAAAAAAAAGAAAACTAAATCTATTATGCTAAGTTGCTAACAGTAGTCGACAATATCAAAGCTAATCATAACATATTAAATAAAGATAAATCATCTTGGAGCCGTGTCTGCATGGCGCACGACGATTCCGTATCTGACACAACCCTGTAGGATTCACTAATGACACGTATCCACCACACATACATGCAAGTCTAATTTTAAAATTTCCTAGCTCCGAAACAGTTATTAGACGACATAGACAAGGCCATTTAAAATTTGAAAAGGAACAAACAAATAAAGGTTGGCTACATTATAAACATATAAGCAATTTTTCCTTAGCCACTATTGTAGTTAATTTTTCGTTTTACATGGACAGTTCGCCTAGGACAAGTTTTGAAAGGAAAGTGTTTCGGAAAATATCAATAGAAATGATGCCCAATGTTTTTCCGTAAGGGCTTACAAAATGTCAAGTATCGACACATGACATATACTAAGACATTATAAATCTCTAAGCTCACACACAACACACACACAATTAGGTATGTCCCAATGTTAGCTTCTGCTTCATAGTTCATAACTAGATGCTAGTCAATATCTATAACAAACACCATCAACTCAACACAGAGGATCGCTTTCATTCGTAAACGCCTTCTAAACCCAAAGCTTCACATAAGCAACATACATTTAACAAGCATTACATAAAAATTAACAGAAAGTTCAACTCTATTTCTTCTTCCTGTATCAATCACAAGTTTCAAGTTCCAAATTGGCGAAGCACACAACCGTCAAAGTCGATTCGACGAAACACAGTGAACTAACTAAGCTTACAGAACTGAAGGCACAGAGAGAGAGAGAGTTGAGGTTAGTGGCTCACCAACGATGTAGGTACCAATGGCGACGGCGACGAGGGCCTGGTGGTGATGGAAGCAAGCAGCATGAGGCTGCAAGGGTCTGACGCCACGGCCAATGTGGCGGAGATCCAGATGCTGCAGCGTGGTCCACTCCATCGAATCGCGTCGCCAAATACGAAGGAGAATTCAGATCTTGCTCCGAAGAAGCTACAGCGACATGGAATCGGTGCTATCAGATAGTGTTACTGTCGATCTGAAATGGAACGAGAGGGAATTGGAAGAGAAAATGGGAATTGTGAGATCACGGAGCAGAAGGAATAGCTTGGATGGAAAACTGGGAGAAGAAGATCAAAGAGGAAAAAGAGTTAGCAGAAGAAGGAGCTCTTGCTTTTGTTTTTTGATTTATAAAAATGAGAATGAGACTCGGAAATTTACGCTGCGTTTGGTTTGATGGAAAAGGAATGGAAAGATTGATGATGGAAAGAAAACTGGCCCAAAACTTTTATTTCCTTTGTTTGGTTGTATTTCTAAAAGGGAGGGAAAAAAACAAAAGCATCATCAACAATAATGATCAATAAATGGCCCCACCATGTAGGGTTGTCCATACTGGACCGGACCGATCCGAACCTGGTCAAACCAGCGGTGTTTTACTGAATGGGTCGGTTCGGCCGTGGGTTTGGCCGAATTAGTTTTATGGGTTCAAGTTGGTTTGACCGTCGAATTCGGCCCGACCGAAGTAACTCTATTTATTAAAAAAAAACAGCTCAATCCATAACATAACCCTAGTCGGTGTCGCTCTCACTTAGAGATGGCAAGAAAACCCACACCACGTGGGGCTCGACCCGAACCCAACCTGAAATGTCGGGTGAAACCCGATTTCTTTGGGTTTGGATTTCACCCGAATTTTAAAACTTGTTTGGGTTTGGGTGTGAAATTGATTAAACCCGCACCCAAACCCAAACTCAAACCCGAAGCCTTATGCATGTAATTATCAGCCCTTATATATATTACTAAAGTTACTAATAGGGTTTTTTTTTAACGTAAAAAATTCATTAATTATGTTGTTTATTAGCTTATGTTCATGATAAACTATATTTTTTCCTTTGTATTGGAAAGATGATGAGGTTTAATCAGCTTATGTTCATGTTGTTCTCTTATGTACATGTTGTTTCCGGGTCGAGTTTTTGGGTTTTTTTGGGTTCGGTTCTCACATCGGGTTTTGGGCTCGGGTAGCCCGAAATCAAGGGGTTTGGGTTTAACTTTTACACCCGTATTAGGTTTGGATTTGAGTGTTAAGTTCGGGTTCGGATGTGGGAATGGTCAAACCCACACCCGCGGGGCCTGTTGCCAACCCTACTCTCACCCTCACTGTATGCTCTCACTAGTAGTCGTCACCCTCTTCCCTCTCTGAAACCCCTCCTCCCTCCCCACCGCAACACGACCACACTCCTCCTCCTCCTCCCGCCCCACCGCAACACGACCACACTCCTCCTTCTCCTTCCTCCCTGATCTCGACAGAGTTTTTCTCGAAACACACCCTTATCACAACAAAGAACATTCATAGCTTCCACTGCTTCAATGGCTGTCATCCAAGCAACCCGCCGCCAACGTCGAAGTTCTCGAAGTTGGAGTGCCAGAGGGACAAGCAACGACGGAGTGACAACTTGTGGATTCAGATCTAGGCATCTAGTTAAAGCTTTGTTGTACATATATGTCAAGATTTAAAGCTTTCTTCTCTAGTGTTATACAGATCTATTAACAATCTATTTTCACCTTCTTCTCTCATGTAATTTTTTCAGATCTGTTAAAGATTTTTCTTATCTTCTTTTTTTTTGAATTTTTCTGGTTGTGTAAACCGAATGAAACCACCAAGGTAACCGGACGGTGGCAGCCTGGTGGTTTGATGGCTTTTCAACTGACCAAAACCGGCGTTTCGGCTCGAATCCGCCCGTTGGACAATAATACCACCATGTGTGCTTGTCATCATTTACAGTGACGTGTTGTTGCTTCCGCTACGTTCAACAGTAGCGTTTTAAAAACTGGACCGAACTGGTGACCAGTTTAGTCACCTTCAAAAATTGACAGAATCACTAATTAAAACCACGTCGAACCAGTCAATTTTTATTTTACTTTTATTGTTTTGAAAAAATTATTTTTAACATTATTTAATTTTTATCATATAAATATATAAGATGCACAACCTATAAAATTCGAATTGTCCTCGAATGATAGCTCAAGTGGTAAGAGCTGGTGGACACATGAGTTGAAATTGAATTAATCTAATTTTTTTAGTATCGTATGTAAATATATTACATATTATACTAATTTAATGGTAATAGTATTATTTAATTATTACCGATTTAATTGTGGCTCGACCATTGAACCTTGAACCGATGTCTAGAATTGAAAGTGCTTTGCTTTAACCATAAAATACATTGATTGTCAATGGAGATCGTACAACAAACGCGCAACTAAGAGGTCAATTTTTTTTATGAAAGATATGTACTAGAGGTTGAATGAGAATGAGACGATAAACGATTTTGAAACACTCACACTTCTTTATCTCTTTTATATTATTTTCATTTACTTTCTCTTCCTATTACATCACATATCATATGTATGAATCATTTTTCTTCATATTCACTCTAACAGTTTGTTTGCTAGAAGAGAAATATAGAAGAAGGTGTTATTGTCCCCAAGTGTTAGCTCAAGTGGTAAGGGTTAGGGGACATAAGAGTTGGGTAAGATGAAGGGTGAAGGGTCCAGGGTCTGAATCCTGAGGATGGACTAATTTAGTAACATTACTAACAACTAACATTTGTTTAAGAAGGAGTTACTAGAAAGAGATAGCAAAGATAGAGGTTGGTTTGCTTGTTTGGTGAAGAAGAGATAGAGAGATAAAAGTGATGGGTCTTTCCAGTTTTTTATATCACTTCGATATTTGAAAAGAGTCTAGAGAGAGAGAGAGTTAATTTTTATTTCACTTTCCCATTTTAGCTCTTCATTATTATTATACTTATTTATAAATATTTATATTTTTATGTTAAAATTTTCATTTTAGACAAATTAATATTCTCCTTTTCAACTTTCTATTCTAACAAACGATAGGAGAGAGATTTCACATCCTTCTTTTTATTCTCTTTCTCTTTTATTTCTATCATACCAAACAACATATAAAATCTTACTCTATCTTTTATCTCTTTCTCTCTACTCATCTTCTCTCTTTCTTTCTTTCTCTCACCAACCAAACAAAGCATAAGGGTAAGTGAATTTAGAGTCTGAAGAAACATTGACAATGAAACTTGAAAAAAAAGTTATATTCATACATGAAATCCACTTCTGCATGCCTAAATGATATGTATGGCAAGTGTTAATGTGTGATAGAAAAATAAGAGAGCACGGTACGGAGAGAAAAAGAGCAGAATTGAGATGAGAGAAAAAAATGATATGTGTATGTATCAAAACTTACACATGAAAGGAGTATGATGTTCAGTGGTGATTCACATACCACTTTTTGGTGCCCAGACACTTATTTTGTGACAATTTTAGACCGCCACAGAGTGAAAAATTAAATAAAACACATTCTATGGCAGCTTAAAATCGCCGCGATATCGAGGTATCCCGTAATGTAATGTGGTTCACCAAACATTTTTTATCCCAGTGTCGCGTAATTTCAGAGCCACGTCGTTAATAAAGTCCACATAGACGATTTCCGTCTGAAATTGGATGGCAACTTAACGGAAGGAGTTGATTTTCACAAATTGGAACATAAGGGATTAAATTCGCTCATTTTAAACATGAGGGATGTAAATCACACATAGGTGAAAGATGAGGGACCAAAACTGCAATTAAGCCTAAAGTTAATTAGATTAGAAAAGTGAATATGTAATTGAATTTTATAAATCTCATACACCTAAAATAAATTCTAACGTAAAAATAAAAGATGTTCATTTCTCTTAAAAGGTATTCAATACTCCTTCTTTTGACAAGTGTTTTATTCTCAAATCTATTTATACTAGTATAGTAGCCCGTGCTTTGCACGGTGAGTAATTTTTCAAAATTTTTCTTACCCAAACTAAATTCTTCACTTATAAAAGGTAAGATATACCATTGCCCAGGTCCATAGTATTAAGAGACAACCCAGTACATCATAAAAGTCATTACATGCCAAAATGAAGTTAACAGTACAACATACAGTGCATCCTAGCTATTGGGTGTCGTCGTGTATTAATACATCAATGAGGCCAACTTCTTCACTGGTGAAAAAAAAGGTTAAAGAGTCACCCTCTTTCAATGCATGTAGTTTGCAGAAAGCTCTCCAACCCTACCAATCCTCGCATATGTCCGTTGTTCTGGAACACCAAGAATTTTACAACGAACTTCTTTGCCAGTTGGACCTCTCAATAGCCAGTTGTATAGTTCACCCTGGAGCAGATAGTCATAAACATGAGCAGGCAAATTCTGCAAAACACAACTCATACTATTAGAATCATTGTTTTAGAACTACAAATGAAAAGTAAATTGGTTACACCATACCATCTGACTCGAAATTGATTGATTAAGTGAGAGTCTGCAAGAGAAGAAGCATGGATACAATATCCAATCTCGATCCTGAGGAGTTTGTATCTCTTCGCAGTCGGACTCTGTGGAGTTTGCAACACCAAGCGCAGAAGAAGGGGGAGTTATAACTGGAGGTGGAGGTGGAGGAAGGTAACATACTTCCTCAATACCTTCATTGTGTATAAATAAATCAAAGTTGGAAAAACCCTGGTATTTAAGAAGGCACCAGTTCAGCCCTTCCAATGAATAATACTTGCGGATCTCCAATAACCCTTGAAACAAAAAAGACTTTTCATATTTGCTTTCATATAAAACCAAATGCATCTTTCCAATGGGATCAAACAACTTCCACTGCTTGGTTAGTTCATGATCAAATTCGACAACAAATCTGGGTGAAACGAATGCTAGTTCTTGAACAATGAAAATACGTAGTTCTGTTGTCAGATCCTAAATAAATTAGAACATAAAACAATTAAGTTATACAATGATAGTTACCTGCTCAGGTAATGAGAGAATGGCAATTGAATCTCTACATCCTAGAAGATCATCTCCGAAATTCAGCTCCATTTACAGAGATGCGTTTTGATCCTTGCAAAGAAATTCACCGCAATCTCGTTTGTCTAAAGCTGCATATAAGTACTCGACAATACACTTAGCTATTATATTATGGCAGAATTTAATATTCATGACAATGTTGTTCAAAGCAAATGAATGAAAGTTTCCATAAGTCAATGTTATTCAAATGATATGCTTGAATTGGCTGACACGCATTGAATTCACAGAGCCAAGTTTGTCATATTAATCTATCTAGTTTACCATAATATAGAAAACGCGTTATGCGTATCCCTCATTTGAAGTTGATTTAAACGGGTTTCTTATTTAGTACTTGTAACCAGTTTAATTCCGTTGTTTACCCAAACATAGTGAATATATTCTGAATATTTACTTTAGTTGTTGTCTTATGCATCACAAATTATATTTCCCAGTAGTTGAACGTATATATAATTTGGCATGGGTATAGTGGATTAATTTGGCTAGATTAAATAACCATGAACGAAATTGATGTCAACATCAATAATGGCAGAAGATAAGATTACTATTTGCTTATTGATAAATGTTGAAATAGAAGTTGTCAAAATTGAGTAGAAGTATTTATCTTTGTGACTGTGTATACGCAAAATTATTGAGTAATGATCACAATAGAAATGGGTGGGCATCATATATGAATGATAGTGACCATGGAGCTGCCATCTCTATACAATCACTCTTATTACATATTCCACGAAAATTGTATCTTCCAGGATTAAGTCTGCAAATAGAAATGGACATGTATAAGGTTATTTCATACGATGGGATCATAACGGAAATACATAATTATGCTGAAATAAAAGTTCATTGCAATAACTTACATATTTTAACTGAAGGATGTCCATCAAAGATTATTAAAAACATCCTTGTATACCACATTTTTTGTTACACTCGAGATTAAACCGTCTTCATCCAAGATCAAAATTTTCAAACATTTTCTTGACTTTACCCTTAATAATGACACATATAACTGACCATGAGTAAACACTGGTTTGGGTAGATACAGACCGACATGAGATAGCGTCTGGCCTTGGCTTTTATTAATCGTCATTGCAAAACATAAAGAGATTGGAAATTGTCGCCTGACAAATTTAAAGGGAACACCGGAGTCGGAAGGAACTAAATCCATTCTAGATATAAGCACCTTCCCCCCTAACTGCTTCTCAGAAACAACATTTGCAACAATAACATTTTTACCCAATTCTTTAACAATCATTCTTGTGCCATTACAAAGTCCACCTGCTTGGTCAATGTTGCGCAACAACATGATAGAGACACCGACCTTCAAAGTCAATTTGTGATTTGGTATGCTGGAACATTGAATATTATTCAAGAACTCACTTGTGAACCACTCTGCTTCAACCTCGGAATCTTCATCTGACTTGCAAGTAGAATCACAACTCAAATATTCTCTAACCTCTCCTGATATTTTAGACAGCATCTCATTGTTGATAGCTTCTACACTTTCTAAAGTGGGGGCCAGAATAGCACGTTCTTCAAAGAACTTGTAATTCTTTCTTCTCAAGTTCTCCAACATATGAGGGTAAGAAAAATCAATCAAACTTTGAATTGGATTATCAGAGTCAAGAATAAGAAGGTCGTCTGGTATCTGAATGATAGATTCCCCATCCCCACTTGGATTCACCTTTCCATCACCAATGAGTAGCCAATCAACGAACTTTGTAATCTCCGGGTTTTCATCAAGGGATTAAGAACTTGTCAGCCTCATGTTTTTGGTCAATTTAAGAACAGAACACTTCTTTCAAAGATATGACGAATTTGTGGTGGCATTAACTATATCACAGCGACTTCCTCTCTATATAACTGGTAATATTTGCCTGAAGTCCTCCCCCCAACACAACAACTTTACCACCAAAAGGCATGCCATTAGTACCACTTGGATGCGACTTCATTATGTCATTTAAAGTCCTGTCCAAGGCTTCAAAACAAAATCTATTAAGCATTGGTGCTTCATCCCATATGATCAGACTTGTTTTTTGTAACAGCTCTACTTTTAAAGAACCCTGCGCCACATTGCAAGTTGAGCTCTCTTTTATAGAAATGGGAATAGAAAATCGAGAATGCGCAGTTCTTCCCCCAGGTAGAAGTAATGATGCAATTCCACTTGAAGCAACATTTAATACAATCAACCCTTGTGCCCTTACTGCAGCAGATAATGTATTCCACATATACCTTTTACCAGTACCTCCGAATCCATATAAAAAAAAAGACCTCCAATAGTACTTTTAACAGCATCCATTACAGAATTGTATATTTGATGTTGTTCTGCAGTTAATGAATTGAGTAATGAATCGTGCAAACCTCCCATCTCAGTTGGATCATAATTCAACTCATCAGTTGATAATTTGTTCTCATACTGACTGACATCAAATAAATCAGGAAAGGGTAGGCCTGAATAATCTTTTAATGACCTTCCATTCATATTCAGCAGCTTCTCCAGTTCTATTAAACAAAGATTTCTCAGATCCTCATCATTTACATGTAGATCTACATAAGAATTTAACCAGTTAATGTTTCATGCTACTATATGTGTATTAGTTGAAATATATTGGTTTTATTAGAAGAACCTAGAATGCGTAGTTTTTTCCTCCTTTCATAAACTATCTCGTCAGACAAAATCCTCCAACTTTTCTCCCACACGAATTCAGGCTTGCTCATAGTGTTTGTAGTAAGCCACATGACAAAGAACTTCTGAAGCTGAATACCTACATAAAAAATCCAGCCCAATATATATTACACATGCGTGGATAAACTCTAGCAAACACAAAGCATGTTGTGTGTTTCTGAAGGTATAAATAACGTGAATTGTATAGTACTAACCTGATGCTAGATCATTTGCTTCAATTATTGCATCTATAAATTTTTTGTCATCAGCTAACAATCCTAATGCATAACATGCGTCTTGAAATGATGGACATACAACACCATCAATGGTTCGAATGCTCTCCCAACTTGTGCAACCTTTCTGTATAGTTAGTAGAACTCTCAAGTAGTAAAGTTCTCCAACTCCATGAGGGATATATTGGAGTCTTCCAATAGATTGACCTTTTTTCCTTGGATGTCATGTCTGGTTGTCCTCATCATAAACAAAATATGATGCGAACTCTGCATATGTAAAGGCTTTACCCTCTTCATACCTACCATTGGCTTTCATCCAGGCTATAAACATAGTGTCTTTATCAGAGGCTTTTTCAACAATGTGGTTCAAATCACCATGATCTCTAAAACATACACTTTGCTTATTCGGTAGGTGAAAGGTCATTTTCTTAACCGAAGGCCACTTAACATGAATGTAATATTTGAAGGTCCTCCAAACAGCTTCACATGGAGTCAAATATCTGCAATCATAATATTGCTTAATCTCGTCTTTCACCTCAGGATCTGTGGAATCATTTTTGTGATTGGAAATCTCAACATTTACTCTATCAGGGCCTTTGCTGACATATTTAAACAGGTATTTGATCGCATTTGACTTGTTGCAGTATTCTACATTGATGTGACCATTGTATAGCATCAGAAGTTGAGGATTATAAGGGACAACGTAACTATTGTCCATACGAATCCCTTTCTTCTCAACATAAATTCCAGTGTCTCTCCTTTTATATACAGGATAACCATCTTCATCAATTAATGTGGTTTCTTGGAATTTTTTAGGAAAAAATTTGCTGCATTTTCCATTAGCCATGCAAGGAGATTTACCATAACCAGGACCGCACGGGTCATGCAACATATAAGTAGAGACAACTTTGTTTAATTTAGGACATACCTTCTTGTCAGGAATCTCAGCGCATATGCATTTATCAATGTCAGATGTTGTAACTAACTTGTTCTCCTTGCTAAGCCATAACAAAATATGCGCGTGTGGTAATCCTCTTTTTTGGAATTCAATTGTATACATCCCTCTAAGTTAACAACATCGTCAGTGATTACACAAAAATGCTTTACAAATGACATAATTAAATAATTACGAAAAACCGCACCTGCTTGTAGAGGACCAAAAATAATACCACTTTGCAATGTTGCTATTAAGTGGTCTAGCTTGATTTTAAACACTCGACAACAAACATCGGGTCTTTCATCAGCTCGTAGGTTTCGTTTTCAAACAAACCTGTCAATTTCTTTCCACGCAGAATTGGAGGTCATAGTAATGAAAAGATCGGGATAACCATAGCGCTTGCGTATAGCCATTGCGTCTTGGAAACAATCAAACATATACCGTTTCCCACCAACAAATGATGTCGGTAACACAATACACGTCCCCAAAGAACTTGGGCCAGTTTCACCACTAGACATGGCTTCTTCAAAGACACTCAGAAAATCAGCTCGAATAAGGTTTTAGTTGTTGCGAAGATATGAAAGCCTTTGAGATTCTAACATTGTATAACAATCAACCACAAACTGTTGAAAAAGCCGTCTGCATAATAAAACATTCCCATTCTCATTATTCCTCACTTGTATTCTGAAGCATAGGAATTCCCTCAATGCGACGCGAGGTTTCACTCGAGAGCTAGTTGATGCAGCAATACCAGATAAAGGGATATCTTCTTGCCAACCATCTTCACCAAAAGGAAACATCAACATATATTGTAATGGAATAAATGAAGTGTGAGTTTCGTGAATCCTAGTTAGAACCCCTTCTTTTTTTACAATGATATCTCTGCCAACTTCTACTGTGTCAAAATCCCCTACAATAAGTGCAGCTATCTCATCAGACGTGGGAAGGTTATATGTTCGAGGGTCCTTACCTCGTTTGCGAAAAAGTCTCAAAGCAAACATTGAACCTTGTGGAGAATTGATATAATCTCTCACTTTGCGAAATGATTTTGCCAAAACATTACTCTCATCAATCATTTGCTTCAATTCATCAACTAATGATATATTCAATTTATCAGCTGTGTTTAATGAACTGCACATAGTACACACCACTTGATAAATATAATATCCAACTTCAAGATTGACAAATAATTCAATATTAAAGCCATAATTAATAAAACTTACTCAAACGGTTTCATTCTATTTGCATTTTCATTATGAGTGTCATATATATATATATAGCTGAGCAAATTTCGGAATTTCACCGGGTTGAGGTAATAGGGTACCTATCCGGTGATAATTTTGGCCACTGAGGACAAATTGTGGGGGGCCCCCTCCATTGTTGACAGTTGTTTCCACCTTTCCACCGATCGAAGTAAAGGCAAACATACTATTATATGCCCTAATATTTTCCTTAAAGTGTTTCGATAGGGGATCTATACCATGAAGCAGGGGTGAATGGTCACTTTCGTCCCTAAAGTTACTGGCGTCGGGCATATTAGTCCATATTCTTCAAAAATGCCTCTCGTAGTCCCTAATGTTTACAAACGTCGATCACGTTGGTCCCTGGGTTGGCTTCCGTTAGTAAACGTTAACGAGAATGATGATTTGGCACGTTATATGCCTCAGTGGACCTGCCACGTGGATTTAAGCACTTGTATTTTCTTTTCCATTTAAATTTAGAAATTTCCACATCATTAAAACTAAAATAACTAATTAAAATACAATATAAACAAAAACTCTTTTGATTTATCTCTTTATTCTTCATATTCCTGATTTTTTCTTCATCTCATCATCTTCATCTTCATCATCTTCCAGATCTACCACATGAAGAATAAAAGATGAAAAAAAATTGAAGCTCTCTTAAACTCATATAACCTCTCCTCTACACGCACAATCATCGGCCACAACCCTAAACCCATCACTTCAACACCTTGTTCTATCCCTTACCAGCCACCATCCCAACCCTAAACTAAGTTCTGGGTCTCGAACTGGGAGACATCCATGTTGTGGGAGAAGCAAATCTTCCAAATGCAGAATTTAATGATAGGGAGATTAACAGAGGAAAAAGTTTTCAACTCCAATCCCTCCAACTTGGATGTCTGGGTTCAAAGCTATGACCATCAACGAGTTCTGAGTCTCAATCTAGGTTCAAATCGATCTCTAAGCTCAGATCAATAGGCTAATTGCAAGATGAAGGAGGGATATCTGATTCTGGGTTTGAAGTTCCTCCTCCCCTCTCTCTCTCTCGATCTCTTTTTTGGGTTGGGAATCATGGGTTTTCTCTGTTTTCATTTTTTTGGATGTGCTTGCAGAAGTTGATAAAGATGGAGGATCTTATGAGGGAGATTATGCAAAGGTGTGATGAAGTTATGAAAAGTGAGGAAGAAGGAGATGAACAAGGTGCAGTTGCTGAAATTGACAAAGTCCCATCTCATGTATGGAATTTGAATGGTTAAGTCTTCATCTTGGACCTTTAATTGGCTTGTGGTCCTTGATTAGTGATTTATGTCCCATGGTACTATATCTGGTTGGAGAAAGCGTGAGATTTGTTGCTGCAGGGTGTGTTTGGGATTCTAATGCTACAACTTTTACCAGTAAATGGTTGGAAGGTTCATGAGGGGTTCTATCTTGCCTTGGTTCTGTTTATTCTGTTTTTCCCTCCCCTGCTACTTGCTATTGTGTGCTCTTGTATCTCTTTTTCTTTTTCTTTTTCTCTTGTTGTTTGTTACATGGATGGCACCCATTGTGCCTTATTATTAATAATATAATGGCTTATCAAAAAAAAAAATTTATTGTTGGGTGGATTTCATTGCTTGCAAGGTGTCCAAGCTTGAAGTTTCGGTGCTGGGTTGGCTTTATCATGGAATTGTGTATTGGCTTGGTGGGTTGTCTTTTTGTGACTTTTGTTTTGGCTTGTTCTTGTTTTTGCTGGGTAGGGAATTGTCTTTGTTGCTGTATTTCTGCAGTTTTATTTCTTTTGTATTTTTGTTTAGTCTTTAAGGTAGAAATGTTTCTAGAATTGATTGTTTTTTGGTAAGATGATGAGGAGGAAGAAGATGATGAAGAGATTGAAGATTTTCTGATTTTGGGCTAGGACTAAATTGAAGTTTTTAAGTTTTCCAAAAATTTCCCAATATTTAAATCCATGTGGAAATTCCACCAGGACACATAACGTGTCAAATCACCATTCCTGTTAACGTTTACTAACGGAAGCGAACCCAGGGACCAACGTGATCGACATTTGCAAACATTAGGGACTACGGGAGGCATTTCTGAAGAATATGGACTAATATGCCCGACGTTAATAACTTTAGGGACGAAAGTGACCATTCACCCCATGAAGCAGATTATATAAAAGAAGGGGTGGTTTTGATAGAAATGGCAACATTACCTTCCCTTTCATACAGCACCTTGTGAATTCCGGATTTAATGAGTGCTTACTTTTAGCCAGCCGTTCGTCATACCACATCAAAGCAGAACAGTAGCAACATACAAATGAAGCATCACCGAGATCGACCTCTTCTACAAAAGTTAATTGGTAACATCATCACGCTGGTTAAGTTTGGAGGTTACGAATGTATAGACAAAAAAATTGAAATTTCTAACTATTTACCTATTAACTCAGCGACTTCAAATATGTCTGAAACATTCGGTTGTGGGTCAGCTGCTCTATCAAACTCACAAACCAATTGACGATACAAAGATACTCCTCAGGCGTATGGGCAACGAAGGGATCTTTTGAAGATGTTGCTTGATTCCGGCTTAACTAGTTGCTTTTACAGAAGATCCTTTTATCAACAAGTTGTTTCGGAAGGACCTTAGTTTTACCACCTTTAATGTACCTTGAGTTAACTGAACAACATAAAGACGTTTCAGCTGTTGACCCCTTGAATATTAACCAGTTAAAAAAACCAAATCAATGAATTTTGGGTGTACACACCTTTGTCGGTATAAGCTCCGGCCAAATTCTCCTTGTCCATAACAATGGATTTTTTTTTTTTCTTAGATATAACCACCTCTTCAACCTTGCAGCGGTTGCTTGTTGGTTGCTACTAATATTTGTACCTGGACAATGGGAGACAAAATCCTGATTTTGTCAACTGATCAACTGACCATACCAATATGTAAGTTAATTTGTCACTAATCAGTACATACCTCTTTGTTGGGAATGAATTAACGGTCCATCTTGCAAAATAGATAATAGATTCCTATTTGTCAAAGAGCTTGAGTTTAAATCACCTGCATAAAAGCAGGATGTAAGTCCTCCTGGTAAAATACTCCCATTTTATTATTTCAAGAGGTCTACAATATCTAATAATGGTTCTTACAAATTGTGCTATTAGTGGACACGACATTAGGCGTTGAACATGGAATTCTAACAGCTCTATCCAAACTCATGCGACTAATGCGTCCACCAGTTCCATCCGACTTGATATTAGTTATGTCTAATAACATGGAGCTTTGGATCATTTTCCTGGACTTTGTTACTGTTGTCGAAATAGGGTGAGATTATAAAAACTACTACATACTATAAGTAGTAAGACAATATATACCCATTGTGTTTAAATTTAGTCATATTTTACCAATTATATGCAGAAGCTAACCAGACGATTGTCGCTACAATTCAATACAATACAAATTAATGCAGGGTTCATATAACAATGCTTGCCTTGTCCACTGCTCCCACAACCTTTGTTCAGGTCTAGACCTTCGGAATTTCTCTTCCGTTGCATAAGTTGCTTCCTATTACTCCTGCATGTTCTCCCCAAAGCTTCTGCAGCATATAGACGAATACACTATTAAATCTAACACCATCGTGATGAAGCACACTTAAATGGAAACTTCAGGACCATTAGAAACAGAAGTTCGATTTCGTTTTACGAAAGATTACATTTTTTTCACAATTAACAGGATTGAATACGTGCCCAGGTGGAAACTCCATGAAGCAACAATGGTGTTTATTACCTATTTGGTGGAACAAATAGGCAAGCAAAGCTTACTACCGAATACTTATGACAACATAACACTGAATATATATATGATCATGCTCCATAGATATTTTCCCCCACTCTCTTATAATAACACATGACACCATGAACGACAAAACCCAAGATAATATTATCAGTCCATCTGAAAATTCATACTAATATATCAATGTATCACTACCGTGGTATTCTATATCATATGCCACTTTGGGCACATTTATACAATGTATTGTGTCTTAATTAATTTTCTTATGTCATTTTATGTTAACTTGTTGACATGTTCTCTTAACCATATATTACATATTGTCTTATTAAATTTTCTGTTTTTGTCCTAGCGTGCATATAGGGATATTATTCGGCTGGAGCTGAAGATCAACCCAAATTAAGTAATGTTTGAAGTCTGAAATATTAACCATAGATGGAAACACTTCACATATGAGATATGGTAAACCGGCTTAGTTTCGATGATATTTTACAAATACCCTTGAGAGTGCAACCTTGAACAAAAAGAACTAATAGAACAAACACACACATTAAACACGAACTACACTTGACAATGAGAACTTCACTACAGGCAGTCCAAGACTGGTTGGATAACATATTTTTCTTCCCAAAAACATTCCAAAAAGATGCCCCAGCAAGTACCGTAATCCCATTCCATTTGGCCAAACAAAACAACTACTTTAGAAACTCAACATCAATCAACCTGGTGAGCCCATCTGTGAAGTTCATAGACACTTTTTGACCATGTTGGACGCCTTGGCTCTTGCAGAACTTTCTTCATCCCCTCCCCAGCTTTGTGTAAGGTTGCTTATGTTTGAAGAGGACGTTGATTTTACGTTTGACACGGTTTGGGCCTCTTATATACCATGGCTGCAGCCCATTCTCGCGCACAAATTTAGCAGCCTTCCCGGACAAGCACTACATAGCAAACAAATATGCTCATAGATTATTTTTTAAGAAACACGGGTATAAGCACTATGAGAAGTTAATTCCATGAAAGCTGATTGCTTTTCGATATAAACAACGTCGATAAAGTTAATTAGTTTGACTTACAAACTGACATGGATAAGCACGGTGAGGAGTGAGTTCCGTTGTGAGATTGAAGACATACTGAGGTTTGGCTTCATCACCTTCCACCAGTGATCCAGCTGATCCGGTGGCAGAGCCAATTTCATGATCAGGCTCAACGCGTGGCTCCTCCATGGAGGGCTGGCCGTCGTAAAGAACCAAGGCCATTGCTTGTGACAACTCTTCTTCATCCGACATGGCTATAGATATGCTCTCACGTAGAGTCTCCTCCTCGTGTACAGATCCAGATCCTTCCCTAACAACTCCCAATGGTAGATAGCTTATCTCTTGTTGGTACAAATCGTATACTCTCAAATGAAAATGAGAGGGAACAACCATGTTCAGTATACACACATGAGTCTGATCCAATCCATATGCGTCAACTATAGAATTCCATCCTTGGGCCAGGACGGGCTTAGCGAAATTCATGTTAAAGTCCACCACGTAAAACCTCTGCAAAGGGTCCTCAATTAACCACTTCTGTCCAAGAAGACCAGGATATGCAAATGCTTGTTCAATGACCACGAAATCCTACAGCAACAATCATAGAAGTAATGAAAACTTACAACAGATCATATTTCTAGTTGAAGAAGGTGTTTTCCAAACAATGCCAAAAACAAAGGGCATCACGCCATAACTCTATTGCGTGAGTAACCAAAAAAAAAAGGGAATCTTGTCCATGAATATACTCTACACAAAGTCTTGTAAAAGATTTGTAAGACTAAAGCAAGTTTAGAAATTCTGGCTGATTATATTCCATTAACTCAACCTTGAAAAATGTAACTACAACAAAAGATATAGAGTTGGTATGATAATCAAAGTTTTCAAATCAAAGTGTGAAACATGCATGATGTATGGTTTTGCCAAGTTTATGGTAAGGTTATATTTACTCCAGTTTGTAAGAAATCAACACAACAAAAGCTCTAGTTGAAGACAATGTAAAAGCCGTACATCATTTTTGCGCGGCAAGATGCCTATCATATCCATGTACCCGCCCCATGGCACCAAGTGAACCATTATGGAAGGGAAATAGGATGCAGAGTTTTATTTGAGATAGGAAGTGTATCAGACCAAATTCATGAAATGCATCTTAACAAAGGGGTATATTTATAGCAAAGTGTGCAAGTGAAGGCCCATTTTTTGCCGCTTCGAATGCTATTGTTACACCTAATTTGCCACTTCCACAATAGATTTTAATGTTTTGTATCTAGATTGCAAAACACTGCTTGTTCAGAACCCACCATAAAGGCACTATAGTAAAACAAATAGCATTTGTATATATGATGTGAGACATTGGAGTAATGGTACCCAAGTACAAACATTTAATGGATTTTACAAAAGATCTTCCATGTGGCACGTATAACTTTATTCGGGGTAGTATACACTACTATTATTAGATGATTCAACCATCTGTGCATTCGAAGCTTTCCCTACAGTAGAACTAAATACAAACTGCATATAAACTACATATTCCCGTGCACCTACGAAGGATATTTGTGGCGCAAGGTTCCCTTAAAAATTGACAAGGATTTGTGCGTTGGACGCGGGAATGGAAAAGAAAGCATTAAATGCATTCGTCTCACATCAACTACCCTTCGTAGTTGTAGGTGGATTTCTATTGATATTTCTTTTCCTTCATGAATTATATGATATGATGCATAACCATATTTTGCACCTGCAATGGTGGTAACCACAAATATTGCCATTAATGGTGAAATTTATTATGAATTTTATGTTAACTATGGTTGACTTTCACAATTAACGTATGAGTCTATTATAGAAAATAATACATGCACTTTAATGACATTATTTGAGTTATTATCATGCATCGCAACAATAGGTGCAAAATAATATAAGATAAGTGATTTCTTGCTACAATAATGTTAGTTCAATCTGCAACAACCTTTAACTGAAGTTCTTATATATTATAAATTATATGAATTCCTATAGAGTTTCCAAATCTATACACATATACGTTCAAATGGAGTAATTTTTATTTTCCATAATTCGTTGTGAAATATATTGTACCATACCAGGATTTTAAATAAAATAGATTATACCATAGCAGGATCTCAAATAAATATCACTTGATTTTGAACTTAAATATGGAGAACTTTACAGCTCCCACTGAAAAGATATAACTAACTCAACGCACACATTCTCAGCTCCCACCGAAAAGATATAACTAACTCAACGCACACATTCTCATATGTTTTTGCCACTTCAATTAGCAAGGTAACTTGTTTTTTGAGATATGACTCATACATTGTTTTGACATTAAGTTTAAATGTTTTCATAAAAATTATATTACGACGCGACACGAATTTAATAAAATCCTGTCAATATTCCCCTCCAAGTGTGCTTTAAGAAAATCATATAATTAGTCCCCTCCTTGTGTGCTAATTGCTTTTTAAAATTATATTCAACATGCTTAAATTTACGGGTTTGTGTTTCTAGAGGAATTAAAGTACTCAAGATAATTAGATTGTTGGAGCAATGATCTTTGAACTGAACTACTCATAATAACTTAAAGGCTTTAACAAAAAAATCCTTAACTTCACATCCTATGTTCCTATTCAAGCTTAAGGATATCAAGATGAATCACCAACCGATTACCTGTAGATATTTCTAGTCAATTCATTTTTTTTAGTTAGAATACAGGTATTTGAAGTTAGAATTCAGCCAATTCAGTCTTTCTATCCAATTCATTTTTTTTAGTCACCCAACATGCTATTTAGTTACGATACAGCATGTATTTAGTATCCACCCATCTGTTTAGAGCTGATCTGAACAACTCATAATATCTTAAAGGGCTTAACCATAAAATTTGTAGATTCACATCCTATATGCAATTATACCCGAAGGAGATCATAGTATCAGCAAATTTTTTTTTTGAAAATTCAAATATATTAATATATATAATAATAGAGAGGCTAAGCTCGAGAATAGGACAAAGAGGAAACAAAAACAAAAGTCCTCAATCATCCACAAGAATACACAATCACTTAACCATCCCTGAAAAATATAAACAACAAGAACCTCCCTAAACAAAAAGAGAAAAACAAATCGATGCAAAAGCGACGACCTAAACCAAAACCAAAAGCCAACATCAAGAGCATATCATTGCTCAAGGCGGCCACCACTCCTCCATTTCTTCAGCCAGACCACGGATAGCGGCCTCGTCCCCACCGTCAAACGAACAACCCACAAGCTTACCAAGCATCCACGCCTTCATGGCCCGGGTCCAATAACGGCCACGATGAGTGCTCTCTGAAACCAGTGGAGTAGAACAAACCGAGGGCAAGATCGCACTCGAGGAAGGACCTCCACCATCAGCCGCAACCAAACCCACACAACCCTCCAGAGGCTCCTGGCGAGGTTTGCGACCTCTCTTGACCTTTTTTGGGCGTCCTCTCCTACGAGGAAGAGAAGCCAAAGGTACCAAAGACGGTGCAACCAAACCAACAGACACATCAGAGAGCTGATGACGAGGGACCTCATCAACATCATACGGGGTCAGACACTCAGTCTCAGACGGGGGAAACGAGTTAGACTCAAAGGCTCCCCCATAGTATCAGCAAAATGAAACACCAACTAATTATTTTAGTTGGCTACACCAAGCTGTAATGGATATTATGTTAACGCTGTACGAAAAATAGTATTAAACACGGATACATGCTAGATCTTTTTATTAAGAAAAATATGCTTCAACTATATTCATCAAGCTTGTGACAAACTTGTGTCACCAGTTCTTAGACAGACTGGTGACGCTAATCCAGCCAGCCCTAAAAAAAAAAATGGAACCCAAACTTTTAGGCTTTTAAATATATAACCCCTTTTGATTTTATTCACGCCAAATGAACATAACGATATTTTAATAACACAAAGTTGAAGATGCAAACGACATTAGTGTTATTCATAGTCATAACCATGTTCAAAGGAACTGGTATTTTTTGGAACACACGATAGTTTTTTTTTATATAGGCAAAGAATTATATTGAATAGAAGTACAAGGGGTACTTCAACCCAATACAAAGAAGAGAGGAAAAGAGGAGAGACTAGAACAAATACAAGGAACACAAATCTTACCAAAGACATATCTACCCACCCCCTACCTCCTTGAAAAAAGACTTTATAGAGATGACCTCATTAAAACCTTGGAACACACGATAGTAAAACACAAACGCCACATGAATCTTAAAAACAAACGTACGTAATACGGCTAAACAACAAACTGCAAGCATACACTGCATTTTAGCAACATAAGCATGGACTTAATACTCTGACTTCAAACAGCTGCATCGTCGATATGATAGATATCAAATCTTATCCTTCTTCGCCTTTGGAATCACCTTCTTCTTCCTGTTGGACAGAACCTGAACACCTTCGTTGTCAGGGGAGGGACTCCTCTTCGGACTTATGGTCTCCTGAGTATTTGCATCCAGGTCAGTGGTTGGAAGTTCAGAAGACAAATCAGGCATTGTAACCTTCTCACTGGAGACCACGACAAACTCATCCAGCAAATCCTACACAAATTAAGCAAATAAATTATTTTTCAAGCTTGATGTATGCCAATTCACAAATATGACCCAACAAAAATGAAACTCAATGAATACCTTCCCTATGTCTTCATTCCGGAGGACTTCAGTGTTGAGTGTGGACTGAGGGGTCAGCAGCAAACGGCTAGAAGATGCACCAACCTTTATCCCGTATTCATTAAGATCAACCCCGACATTAGGTAAATAAGCATAACAAAAATAAGGGAGATAAACATGTACACTGAGATCTAACTGCAAATGTTTGAACTGCTCGATAATCAATTCATCAGTGCAAACGCTCTTAACACGATACGAAGTCTCAAATCTGGACCTATCAAACCTCTGACCCTGAAAATTCTTCACCTCGATTTTGAAAAGAGCAGATCTCCCAACCACACTGGTCCATTCAACAGGCATCCCAATACCACCTTCATTCTATAAATGCAACAAAATCAAATGCAAGGCTTGAATGAAATACATGAATATATAAACGTTATTCGGGATGAAATCAATATATCATTAATGTACCCTGTCACATGAATCAACCATCTCAGTGCATGTTTTGCCAATCAGTGTTGTGGCTTCCTTGGCAAAGAGGATGAAATTAGCACTGCCAGAGTTATCTTCCACCCTCACTTGAAGACGGAACCTATGTACACATTTTAGACACTGTCACAAATTGATTTATTTTCTTCTGCTAAAACAATATTTAGCCGAAAGGAACTTTGTATATGATTACAACTGAAATCAACCAACCTTGGGTAAACTGCCATAACATGCAGGGTCAAACACTATTTTTGTAGCACCATGCACATTCTGAAGACTGTTGTTCCCCTCGAATGATTTCACTTTGGCAAACTGAATAATGACCATCGGGTTGTTGAGTTTACCACCTCCAATAAAATTAGCTAACTCATGAACATAGGCGCCAAAGAGGGCACACTCAACCCTGAGGCTGTTAAAAGATAAAAATCAGTAATACTAAAAGGTTGTCTGCAATTTGAAATTAAAAAGCTAAAACTCATTTGATTAAATTACCCTGCAGACTCAATCTCAATGACATTCATCTTCAATTTCTTTCCATCAGTGACAATCTCCCTCTCAACTCCAACACCAGTCAAAATGCCAATGACATCTGCAAACATAATTCAAAACAGGTTAGATAAGCAAAAGCTTTGTTGTATGTACTATTTTACAAACACGTATACATGTAGCAAGTCTTACCAATCAGATAAGCCGAATCATAGCTAGGGGCTAAAATGTCAGCAAGAGATACAAAGCTGTATGGAAACTCATCAATAGTAATCTGGGGCATGTGGCGCACTTCAGTGTTATACATGAAACAAATCTTGTAATTGTGCCTCGTAGTTTTGTAATCCCCACTGCTATCCACTAAAACGAAGGAAGACAAACTGTAGACATTGCCCTCAACCAGTAACTTCTCAAACTTGTACATCAGAGTCTTCTTAATAATCCCATGGATCTTGGAACCCTGTCATGTATACCAACATCCTACAATTACCCTGATTTACAAAAAAAAATACCAAATATAAACAGAGGATTACTATCATACCTTGTCATCCATCAGCACCAACTCAAGAGAAAGGGGCAGCTTCGATGTGGCAAATCCTTGGCTATACCAAATTCGAACCACCTTCACCAAAATCCTCCAATGTTGCTTCCCAGAACGAAGCTCATCAACATTGTGGTAAACAAACTCCATATCGGATCACGACAGAAAAAGGTGAACTCAATATATGGAACACAACTGAATCAGTTAGGAAGGGTGTGCATTTTTTATGAGATTTACATCGTTATTTATAGTGCCAAGAATAATATGCAAGAGTAAAACTGAGATTCAAAAGTGAGACAAAACATATAACTACATTCCAGCTAGCAAACAGAAGGAAATCGAAACACATATGTATCTACAGTGGGACAAAACATATAACTCCATTGCCAGAAGGGTAATCGAATGAAGGCTGCCAAACTGACGCACGCGTGGCAAAATGTTGAGAGAAGGCCGCGTTGGATTTTTTTCGTTGTAAAGGGCTTGTGTTTTGTATCTAGTATAGATATCAGGTCAGAAGTCATAGTAGAATAATGTATTTTGCCCCAAAATTATCTTCAATTCATACATACAGATACGTACAGTACTCTACCTTGCAAGTTGACCCAAAACATAGTATAAGTGAGGTGAGGAAGTGTTGATTTGGAGGGACAAAGAAGACGTAAGAGAGAAGAAATTAAACTGTGTGTTGAGGTTCAAAAACAGACAGATCGAGAAAAGAGAAGTACTCCTTCCTCACCTTCAATTCTCCCAAATCTCCTCTCCTCCATCGACCTTCACTACTCCATTACTCCTTCCAAAATCCTTAGTTACTAATCAAAATATTCCACCTTAATTTTCCTCGATCGTGTTCTTAACTCATTACCAGAGAGAGACACTATACACAACACAAGAGAAGAGAAGAGAAACAAAGATGCGCAACATGGCAAGTTCTGCTTCATCACGAGGCATTGCAGCCATCGTTGGTGTAGGGCCCAACCTCGGCCTGTCCATCGCTCGCAAGTTCGCTCATGAAGGCTACACCGTCGCCATTCTCGCTCGTGACTTAGGTACCTTAGCTCAATATATTATTATAATAGTATTATTATCCAGCTTCTTTCTTATATCTACTCATTATCAGATCTCTTATTCTTATCTACTCAGCACACACATATATATAATAATATATATATATATATGTTCACAAAGTGACAGATATATGTATAGCTAGTTGTGTTGTGTCTCTTATTCTCTTTTCCTTAGCTATTTTTGTTATTATTCTCATTATGTGGAGATTAATTCAGTAACTAATTAGATATTTCATGATAGGGAGGCTTTCAAGATTCGCGGAAGAAATAGCGAGGGAAGAAATGGCACAGGTGTTTGCGATAAGAATCGACTGTTCCGATTCCAAGAGCGTGAGAGAGGCATTTGAAGGGGTGCTGTCACTGGGATACGTGGAGGTTCTGGTTTACAATGCAGCGCACCACCCACCATTCTCTTCCGCACCCACCTCCTTCCTACACCTCCCTCTTCAATCCTTCGAGAAATCGCTAGATGTTTCATCCCTCGGTGCTTTCCTCTGCGCTCAACACGTACCGGCCTAACTATCTATCATTTGTGCTAAATATATGAATATTATTCATTCTACTGTTTTTATTTGATTGATTCTTAATTTTACATGATTCTATGAGTGTTTGTTTGGTGAAATTAATTAAGGTGCTGCCGGGCATGGTTGAAAGAGGAAAGGGCACGATTCTCTTTACTGGCTGCTCCGCTTCTCTTAACGGCATTGCTGGATACTCTGAACTATGTAACCACCACTCCTTTTCTTTCCTTCATTTATCCTTATTATAGTATAGAACTATATATAGATTACTATTAAGTTTTATTTTCTAATAACATGTTGGTCAGTGCTAAACAAACTATAAATTTCGGTACATGTAATACAAATTAAATTCAAACCTCAGTGTAAATTTCACTCAGAGATTAATTACTTACAACTATAAAGACGAATAGTAATTTGTTTAAGAAAATGAGTATTGCTAGTAATGGTTTTTTTTTTCAAACATTTTTTTTGACTTTTTCATTAATTAAATGAAATTTACGTGACTCATATTAAATTAGAAGTGAAATGAAACTCGTTTTTAGTGGATACTACCTAAATTTTTTATCAATCAATGGAAAAACCGTTGGAAAGAGGGTGTTGTTGTTAGTATTCTTCTATAACAAATTAATTCTGATTAAAATAATATAACATTAAATATATTGATAATTACTTTAAGAAAAGTACTTCTTTTTACCTAAAAATGGCTTACCATGTACCTCCAAATAAATTTGACTTATAAAAAAAAAACCTAAAAAGTGGCTGCTAGTCTATTTTCCAACACTTTTCAACGCACTTTTTTATTAGTTTTTTTTTTCAAACAATTGTCTCATGAATTAATCATTTTCAAAGATGTATGTGTTTACCGTTTGGCTAAAATAGTGTATTTATCTGAGTTTGATTTTGAATTAGTTGAATTAATATGTGAGAATAACACTGCATTTCTGCTTCACACAATGGGGGGACATGAGACAGGCTGTGGGAAATTCGCTTTGAGGGCACTTTCACAATGCCTGGCCAGGGAATTTCAACCTCAAGGAGTGCATGTAGCCCATGTTATCATTGATGGTGTTATTGGCCCACCCAGGTTCGTTTCCTCTGTTTTTCTCCTAGCTAGATAGATCCTTTCCCTTTTTCTCAATATCAATCATTCATTCGGATCTTTTACTAGCTAGTTGTCAATGCCAATCCATTGAATCGATTCCGTTTTTTTATTCCACACAATCCACATGCACATATACCCCCAAAAGGGGCAATTAAGAACATATGTCAAGAATGTCATCATCATAGCATTTTACTATTTTAAGTAATGCGATGTTTGGATTGATAGAACGAAATATGAGTGGAATCAATTGGTTGTATGCTTCATTGCTTAAATGAGGATGAAATGATCATAGAAGTTAAACTAATTATTTATTTGCTTAGTAGAATGTCCTATAGCTAAAAGTTTTTTTTTTTTTTAAATCGGAAAGATAAATTGCACACTTCAGGGATTGAACTCTGCACCTCCCTCACTCAACCCATATACATATGTCCCATAACTCTTACCACTTGAGTTATCAATTGTCCTAAGAGTTTACTTATTAAAAAAAACAAGTGAGTAAAAGTTAATTTAGTTCAATATAATAATAAAATCATGTAAATTCATACTAAAACTATTTTAATTTCAAGGCTTAAATTTTTTTTTGCTTCGTCTCTAGTCCTTGCAAAAAAAAATTATGTTTTTCTTCCCTCTAAAACTATTAGTTTCGTTTTTAGTGTACGTTAATTTTTTCATTTTTTTAAATCAAAACTCATTCAATTAAGAAGAAGTAGGAGGCACTGAGGCCAGTACATCAGATTGGATAATGCCAATAAGCTGAGGAGGGACATCCTCAATCCACACAAACTCACCTTGTGACGCTAAAGCGTCGGCCGCACAGTTACCTGTCCGGCGGACAAACAATAAGGAGAAAACATCAAAGTCTGAAAGCGAAAAAATACAATCCCGAACAATAGTATCTAAAAAAGACATGGCATGTTGCAACTTTAATTACATTTAAATTGCACGAGGAAACATTAATTGACCCACCAGTCCACCACGCACACTCTCCCCCTTCTCCCACCACCTACTCCCACCCCTATCTTTGCCCCCCTCCTCAATCCACACTATCTCCTTCCCCTTCCCCTTCCCCATCACCCCTTCTCCTTCCCCCAACACTCCCCCTCCCCTCACCCTTTGCCCATCTTCTCCCTCTCCTCTAGCACTCATTTTCCCACCCACCGCTTCCCCTTCTCACCCCCACCTCATTTGCCCAAAGCAGCCCACGTCCCATCTTCTCTCCCCACCCCCTTAGAAATAACCTTTGGCCAAATAGTTTTGCATCTACTTCTTCGTGGTGCTAAACCATACCGTCCATGACGCCTTCGAGAGAGAGAATAGATGGTGGAGGGATATTAGGGTTTGACAAGAGGAAGTTCCCCTGCTCCAGTGGTCTCGTCGGGTCCAATGACGACATCAGGAGCTGGATCAGTGAAAGGTTTTCAATGAAGGTGGAGATCTGAAGTTGATTTTTCTTCCATTTTTGTCATTGGCCTCATTGGTTGTTTGAAGGGCGAAAGGTTCTTGTCATTGGTTGTTTAACATCAAAGACTAAAACCAAAATTGTTAGTTTTAGAGAGATAATTTTTTTTGTAAGGAGTAAAAATGAAAATGGGGATATTTGAATGACCAAAAACTTTTCAAGTTTTAAAAAATGCCATGTTAAGTCCATGTGGACTTCCGTCAAAGTTGGATGAAAAATTAACGTCAAATATTAATTAAAAATGAAACCGATGATTTTAGAGGATGAAAAATGATAATTTTTGTACGGACTAAAAATAAAAATGAAGTATATTCTAGAATAGTAAACTTTTTTAAGCCATATTTCAATATCTTGAATTGTTGTCTGATTGTTAATTTATACATTACGTCCAATAAATCATGCATGTTAATTCATATATGCAAGTTGAGGCACTAAATGATTAGCACATGCATGTTTTGGTGGGGAATGCAGAGGAACAAGTACAACAGCGTCGTCGTCGCAGAGAGGTTCGGTTAACATGGACCCAGACGCAGTGGCTCAAAGCTACTGGCAATTGCACGTTCAGGACAAAAACGCTTGGACTCAGGAGATGGATCTTCGTTCCTCTTCTTCTGTATTCTACTAGTGACTCCTACATTATATTAATTTTTTGTCTGCTCTTTCCCTACCTTCCGTATTTTATGTCCCTCAATTATAATTTTCTGTCTTTCAATCATTTCCAACACTGATGTCTCACCATCAATTTAGAATTAATTAATGATGTTCCTGATCAGCTAATGCACTGTGCTGAATTGTGTGTATAAAGATTTTACTGCATTGAAATGTTTGATTGATCATATGAGCGTCAAAGTGTGTATAAATATTTATCCTTGTCTTTTTCTTTCCATCATTCTGCCTTCTTCCCTTATTGGGTTAGGCCGGTTAGCCAATTTTGTTTCTATTCCATCTTGCTGTTTGTTCTTGGAATGAACATTGAAGAGAGGTATAGTACCTAGAGGTAGAGGATTGTGCTAAGAGAGAATGAGAATGAGAGAGAGTGCTGAATTTCATGCGTGATTTTCTCAAATGAGCCAAAAAGTCTCTTACACTTGATAACTACCTCCTATTTATAGAGCTTGGGTACTACCTATTGGGCCAATTGGGCCTCCGAGGTCAAGGCCCAACTGAAGGCCAGGGCCCCGCCTCAGGGCGGGATACATGTTGGGCGTTACCCCTCTAGGGGCTCGCCCAGTCCACTAGTCCACAAGACACCGAGCTCGAAGTATGAGAGCTAAGTGTGTCTTTTAAATGCTTTTACATATGTCTTACAGTACACCGGAATCTGCACTGCCAACATGGCTTGAGAAAAGAGAAGTAAACTATATCGCCAACATGGCGTGAGCAAAAGGAAACTAGCATTTTCAGTTACCCAGTCCACTGACTTGACGAGCAACCCGAGCTGGCAAGTCCACAAGTCCACGAGCGGCGAGAGCGATTACTTTGTATTGGCGATAAGTTGGAGCAGGTGTATGATCGTTCGCCGGCGGGAAAGGTGGCAGGCATGGGTCACGTGCTGATCATTCAATCATTGACTGGCGGTAACCCCGGCGAGCGACTGAACTTTGTTGTTGGTGTCACCTGTCAGGCGATGGTGTTTGATCTTTATAGTGGCGAGGCTTTTCGCGCTTTCCCTTATTTTAAAACCCTTTCAAATCCCTATCTGCCCCACGTGACTGCCCCACGTGATGTGTCAGTTACATCAATTTCCCTCTTTCTCCGGAACCGTCACTTCACCTTTCATAACCGCCCCATCGTGCGCAGTAACTCCCCATTGCACGCGACCCACCTCCCCAAAACCATCATGACTTCCAACCTTCCCCACGCGTCCAACACGCGTCACCCTTCCAGCTTCCCCCCTTCTCCTATAAAAACCCTTCTTCCCCACAGTCATCCCTTTCCGAGACCTCTCTTTACTTCCCTAATCGCTTACCAAACTCCCTCTGCCCACTTCCGTTCCGGAGCCGTCGCTTATCACCCTTTCCGCTACCCACTCTTCACATCCTACTCCGGTGAGTCCCACTGTCCTTATCTTTGCATCATACACATACTCATCTTTTTCTTTCTTTCACTTCACTGTCTTCTAAAAATGGCTTCAAACCCTACCTCCCCTAACCACTCCTCTTCTTCCTCCGGAAGCGACCCTGATGCCACCGCCGCCGGCGGCCTCCGTTTAGAGGTCCCGGAGATCCCACCTTACCGACTAAAAACCTACGCCACTCTGCCCCTTCCAGTCCAAATAGCCCCCACTCACGAGGCTATAGACCAACCCTTTATTTTCCAGAATAGCGATCTCATCGTGCAGTTCGTGAACTCCCTGGGTGGTTTGTCTAATGACGATGAGTTTAACGTCAAACTCAGGATCTGGATTTGCAGTCCTGGGGATCGCCCCTGGCTTCATAAGCCAGACGGCGACGTAAAGAGATCCCATTTTTTCTTTGCGTATGAATACATGTTTAGCGAGCTTGGAATCAGGCTTCCTTTCTCGCCCTTTGTCCAAACCGTCCTCCGCGACATCAACGCGGCTCCCTGCCAACTCCACCCCAACGCCTGGGCCTTCATTCGATGTTTTGAAATCTTAAGCGCCACTGTCGGCATCGCCCCATCCCCCACCAGTTTCTTCTACCTCTACGACGTCGACCCCAAGTCCATCAAAAACAAAGGATGGATTTCCTTGAAGGCCCGAGCCGGCCGGAAGTGCTTGCATCCCCACAAAAGTAACGCGAAGTCCTCCTTCGCGCGGAAGTACTTCCGTGTGGCGGTTCATCCCGCCTACCCAGAGGCATTCACCCTTAGAGACGGGACCGCCCTTTTTCCTCTTTACTGGACGGAGAAGCCCAATGGGATCACCGATCCCTCAGAGGAATCTTTGTCCGCCAACGACAAAGCCTTTCTTAATCTCCTTGCCCCACTTCCCATCCTTGACTGCACAACAGTCCTTGAGGGCGCTGACCTCTCAAGAACTCCCAAATACTTAAGCTCACTTTTATTACCACGTGGTCGTGGGTTCGATCCCCACAGACGGCGCCAAATGTTCTTGGAATGAACATTGAAGAGAGGTATAGTACCTAGAGGTAGAGGATTGTGCTAAGAGAGAATGAGAGGGAGAGTGCTGAATTTCATGCGTGATTTTCTCAAATGAGCCAAAAAGTCTCTTACACTTGATAACTACCTCCTATTTATAGAGCTTGGGTACTACCTATTGGGCCAATTGGGCCTCCGAGGTCAAGGCCCAACTGAAGGCCAGGGCCCCGCCTCAGGGCGGAATACATGTTGGGCGTTGCCTCTCTAGGGGCTCGCCCAGTCCACTGTTGTATGTTTAGATGGAGTTTTTTCACAAGATTTTTATAAAATTTGAAGGCTTTTATGAGCTATTAAGTGTAACAAAATAACTCGATTGGGTTGTGTCCTTTTCTTTTTAATATACTAAAATGTCAATTTTAAAATTGCACCAACTTTTTATTTTATATCATGACATGACATTTATCATTAAGTAATATATTTTGTCAATTATAAGAGAGGACACCAATAAACAGGGCATGAAAAAGTTTTGTTTAAGGAGATTCAGTTCCCTCACTTGAGGAAGGGGTCATTGGGGGAAGATTTGAGAAACTGCCACGCTTAACATTGAAATCAATAACTTCAATACTTGTAGTATTTCTGCCACCGTTTGAGATTTCACCATTAGAACCTGTTGCCTTCTCCTTTGCGTCCTCATTCTGAAAGATTCGGTACACAGCCTAATTTGCCATCTTCATTTTAAGTAATAAAAGTTCAGTTATCAAATATTATGATGAATAATACAAAAGGAAATAACTACGAAAATGACCCTACCTATTTTCCTGATAATTCAAAATACATAACTTTAAATCTCTGTTTAATCTTTTTATGATAATGAAAAAGGTTAGTCATAAAATTCGGTTTTAGCCTAACTCTACACAAAAAAATTAGCTTAAAAGTGATGATTGCTCTACAACTTTTAGGGGCTTATTTGACTGTATCTCTAGTCAATGTGAGATATTAACCATAGTCAATAAGTCTATTGTATTAATCTTTTACCTTAATTAGATTGGTTAGCTATTAATGCAAGACGGAACTCATGCATCACCCATTTGGTCCTCCTAACACTGGCTCCTTGCACTTTCCAGAATTTCAGAGTGTTCCTCTTCCCAATCACCTTTTTGTTTTGAGGGATAGGAACATCTTTTCCTTTCTCCATAACTCTCCACTCTCCACTTCCAACAACTCTCACGTCAAGGTTTTCAATGCCATGACCCATCGTGTTGTAGAAGAAGCACTTCCGCTCATTGAAAATCTTTCCATCTGCGAGGATAAAAATTAAATTTGAAACATCATCTTGGTTCAATTCACACTTGAAAGCAACACATAATATTCATGGGACATGGGAAATTTTTGATCTTGTAGTGTGACAGGGCTAATTCTCATTCTTTGGATACAAGGGCTATAAAAGATTAAAGAGTTTATAGAACATTGAAAAATATGGGTCAAACTTCCAATTTAGTTGAACTCACATGATTTTAACTCATTAAAGAGAGAATGTTGAAAAGAGAGTGTTAAATTGAATTCATAGAATGGAAAAAAGAGAGATTTAATTTAAAAATAAAATGTTTCACCAACCTCCTCCTGGCAGACCCCAAGGCTCGGTCTGAAACACATCAAAATCTGAGATGATTTGAAAAGGAAGAGGTTGAGCAAAGACTCTTCTCTTCAAGTAGAAATCCACAAGAACCTCATCAGTGGGATCAAACTTGTACCCCGGTAACAACCTAACACGTCCATCCTTGTCCTCATAAGTCATGATCAGGTCCCCCATCTCAAAGGGGCTTTGTCTAAACTCTTTGGGTGAATACTTTGTAAACGCATCTAGTTCATTGAGACATACACCAATTTATAGCTAAATAAAATGCAGCGTCATCAATGTTGTAAAAGAATTAAGATGCAAGATAGGAAGAATCATAACTCCTATAGAAGGAAATTCATGGTTTTTCATTATATTATATTTTATGGACGTGATAAATATATATAATTGATGAATAATTATCACATTTTAATGTAATTATATGCTTGGTATCTTCGATCACATTCTATAGTTAAATATATTAGAACCATTACTCATTCTTTAATTTTTTCCACTAATTTCAACATTTTCACTTTTTATTTTATTAAGACACCATTTTCACATTATTTTCCTAAATGACCTCGAGAAGCTCCTTCCTCTACATTTCTGGTCTAGACTCAAATTCCACATGTTCGTTGTGGAAGTGTGAATGCATTTTAGCTAGTTTGAAAGCAAAACTAATTAAAAATAGTATTATCATACGAAGTTACTTTAAAAGCTAAATAGAAAAATTAAACATGTATATTTAGATGTGGTTCAATAGTAAAATAAGACCATATTTATATTAATTTTATAATTTTTTTTGATAAGCCAAGTCTATCAAAAGTATCATGTAAGGTAAGTAAATAGTATTCTAAATTATATTTTAAGAAGGTTACACAAAGAGTCTTATTATTGATGATCCATTTTTAAATAAATTATACTCCATGTAAGGAGTATTACGCATGTTTGAAAAAAGAAATTATTTGACACAGATAAGCACAATAATTATTCACATTCATAATTAAATTATTCAATCTGCATTATGCTCAATATGCATATTTTAAAATTTATAACTTTTTATTTTATGGTTGGCTTATGACTTATATAACCGTTTCATGGCATTATAATATCTCTTTCCCCTTATGTAGGTCAAAGTTGCAATATTATGAAAGTATGAAAAAAAATTATTATCTTATTAAATTTACTACAAAGTGAATTTATATGAAGCTTTAATATTTATATAAATCATTTCCTAAATTAATATTTTTTTGGTTACATAGGAAGATCCGGCCAATATATTTTCTAAATTAATATGTTTGACTATTTCAACATATTTTGAAATTAAAAAGTAAAAATATTTCATTATTTACATGACATTATTATTGATTATATACATTTAATATCTATATATATATGAAAATAATGTTTCCTTCTAGAAGCCTATGCCACATGGCACCCCCAAATTCTTCCAATTTCCCTCCAAGAAAAAAAAAGACATCCCACTTTTTTGTTACAACATATTTCATCTCTCACCTATTTAATTTCATTTATTATTAATAATTCCTTATCCTATATGATACACTTGAATGTATATTTTTAAATATTATATTTTTGAAAGTTTGTGACAATTCAAGTAATATTACGAAATCTATTTCAAAAAAAAATGATTATTTCGAAATCTTTTTCTCACTTTTTAAATTTTAAATATAAAAATTACTTGAAATTATTTTAAAAATAAATCTAACATTAGTTTTTTTTATTACAAATTAAAAAATATAATACACAACAAAAATTGGAATCCTTTGTTTGTTCAACTCCAACAGCAATGTTGATAATAAATATTGAAACTTTTAATTTAAACTATCATTATTTCCTAACCTATAATTTATGTCTTTAACATGTTTTTAAAAAATATATTTAAATTTTTTAAAAAATTTATTGGAAGGAAATATTATATTAATTTTACATTTGAAATTTAACTTTCTTCATTATAATAATTGTTGAAAATCTAATTAATATTATTGGTTGTTGGTTTACTTAGATGAGAAAATGAATGTTTTCAAATCAAATAAATATTTTTTTTCCAGCATCATGATTTTTTGGTAAATTGGAAAATAAGCATCATGTTTTTATTAAGTTTGATTTATTCTTCCGAAATTTTAATCTATATTAAACATTTTATCCTTATAATAGTTATTAATGACTCTAATTAATAACTAAAGTCAATGGATATAATTAATTACCTTTTTTAAATTCAAAAATGAAAAAAAAATCAATTTTTTAAAAATTTTGCTTTTTTTTTTTGCTAAAACTTCTACAAATCAAACAAATAATTTATATGTGAGACACACATCATTAATAAACATTTCATTACTAAACAAATTTCCAAGGTTTTTTCCATTAGCGGACCTTATTATCCTATTTGATCCAAAAAGCTAGAGCATATTCTGGAATTTTTTCTCCAAGAAATGGAATATTCCAAAAATCTATATATGTGAAAATAAGGTTTATTCTAGAAGATCTATGACACATGGCACCTCCATATTCATCCATTTTCTCTCCAAGAAAAAAAATATTCATTCTACTTTTTTGTCACAACATACAATCATGACTCACCATATTTAATATCATTTAATGTAATTCCAATTTTTATGTAACCTTTATTTAAAAGTTCAAAAATATTTTAAATCCTTTTTAATTGAATTATCACAACAATTAATGTTTTAATTTTTTAATATTTAATATTTAATTTCGATTTTTTATATAACCTTTACTTTGAATTATATTTGAAAACATTACAAATATGATAAGAAAAATTAAATTCGAAAATAAAAAATAATAATCACAAATCGGAAAAAATACTTCTTAATTTAATTTTCAACGTAATTATTATTTTAATTTTTCATCTGTTTCGAAAGTACAGATTTTCAATATTTAATATTGATTTTAATTTCAATTTTTTATGTAACCTTTACTAGGAATTTTATTTGAAAATATATCTAATATAATAAAAAAAATTGAATTCGAAAATAGAACAAAAATAATAAAAAATCAGAAAATAAAATTAATTTAAATCCTTTTTAATTTAATTTTCAACGTAAATGTTATTTTAATTTTTCAATCTATATCTATCTATATATATATGAAAAGAAGGTTTTCTTCTAGAAGACCTATGCCACATGTCTCCTCTTAAGTAATTCATTTTCCTTCCAAAACAAAAATATATATTTCCACTTTTTTTGTCACATTAATTGCTAAGTTTAATATAGGTAAAATATTTATTAAGAATAAAACATAAGTAATACTTATAAAAACTATCAAAGTAAGGATATAATTCCAAATAATATTATTTTCTGCCCCTCCATATTTTCGAAAACATGATACAATACATGAACATCTCTAAACCTATTTCATTTCATCCATTATTAAAAATTCATAATTAGATTAATTTTTTTTGAAAATAATCAATTCTGATTAAAAAAAATAAAATTTTTATTTTCCCTGAAATTATTTTTTAAGATAAATCAAATATTTTAAAAAAATATTACAAATTTGAAAATACGATTCATAAAAATAATTGCAATCCCTTTTTTTTAATTAACAATATTCTAAATAGATATAATAAATATTCGTAATTATTTCAAATAGAAATAAATATTGGATCTTTTAATTTTTATTTTTCTAAAATTCATTTATTTGTTTTTCTTTAATATTATGGTTAAAATGATTTTAAAATATAAATTAATTTTTTTGAAATTCGAATTTCCTTTACTATAGTAATCGTTTAAAATCTAATTATTACTAGATTAGTTGTAAAATGAGTGTGATGAGCAAATAATTTTTTGAAAATAAAATAAATATATTTTTTAAAAAATTTTAGCATCATTTTTCTTTTTTTTTAATTTTTTGAAAATTTTGCAATTGAATAAATATTCCTATTTTAGATACTACAATTTTGATTTCTTATAATTGAAATTAATGGCTCTAATTAATTCCTACAATTAATGAGTATAATTAATTGTCTTTTGAAATTCAATTTTTAAAAACCTTGATGCTCAAGAATTGATAATTTATTGGAACAATGAAATAATTTGTAAGAAATAACGAAAAAAATTAATTAAATTAGACAAGATTAATTAAAGAATTGAAATTTCAAAAATGAAGTATTCCACAATTTTGAAATTAAATTGATATAATTTAATTAATGAATCCTTAGAACATTTAATACAAATAATTTTGTTGATATGTTTAATTTCTGATTAATTTTTCACTGACCAATAATGAATATTTTATTTTAGGAAAAAATTAAGCATAAATAAATCAAAATATTTCAGCATCATTTTGTGCATACCTCCTCGAAAACAAGGTAATGACTTTCATTTTCCTCCATTTCCTATTCAACTTATACTTCTTCCTCCCATCTTTGGAATTCCTTATGAAAAAAACCCATCATGTTTTTCTCTCCGTTCGTCTGCTCCATGGTAAGTATTTTCAACTTTCTTCCATATTTTTCATACTCCTCTCTTTCCTCCCTTTCATTTTTCTGTTTCTCAATTCTTTATTCAATTTCATGTTAAGCAACTTTCACCTTCAATTTTTCTTTCATTTGTAACAATTATAGAGAAAAATAATTTATCAATCATGTGCTAGGTAATGCTTTAATTTAATCTTAATGCAAAAATAATTAATTTTGCTATACATGTGCACTAGATATTATACCCGTGCGTTGCATGGGTTTACTTACAATATTTTTAAACATTATATATACATTATTATAGTTTAAATAAATAAATAAATATTTTTTAATTATAATTGTAAATAAACTGTGTTAAGACATTTCAATAAATATTATTAGATTTTTTTGTATAAATAATTAATATTACTCAAATTTTATTATTGATATTTAATTATTAGCATAGAAATGATTTTTAGAAATAAAAAAATTTATGAAAAATTATTAAGTTAATTTGAAATATTTAAATTACGTAAAAAAATGTTAAGTGCTAGTGTCATGAAATAAAAGTCTAGTAATAGCCTAATCCTTTAGAATAAATGCCGAATGATCCTTTGCAATGATCATAAAGTCCCCTTTTATAGAGGTTACATGAAACCCTAACTTTGCCACTAATGGGGCTTGTTGGGTCGTACCTCACTCGGCCCAACTCCCTTACATACATCAACCGCCCCTGGCGCTTGCCCTAAGGGGGTCCCTAATCTCCTAAGTCCTTTCTCTCGCCCCTAGCGAGTTCCTCTCTTTTAGGTCTTGTTCGTCCCTGGGCAAGTTCCTATAGGGTGTGGGGGGCTCGCCCAATCCAACTTTTTACGAAGAAAGTCATTTGTTGTGACTTGTCAAGGTCAAGAAGAATAAATTAATTTTAAATTTTAGAATTATGATAAGTGATAACATAAATAGCTTAAAATATTATCAAGCGAATTTAAATTTATTTAACTTATTTGGTTTCCGAATGTTTTCTCAAAGCCGATAGCCAAGAGACTTATAATCTCTCGAGGTTCTACGATCACATTAAATGGATATGCCTCTCACAACGAACATTTATTCAACTTTGACCATTATTATTTATCTCTATTATGCTTCCTTAAGTAATTTTTTTTACAACAAAATATGAATATTATTAATAGAAAATGATTCATGAGAACAACCCTCTCATGGATAAGTAGTTTTTACTAATATATCATAGATCAAAATTATTATTAGATATTTTTTCAATAATGCACATATATGTTATAGTTAACTTTAAATTCATTTTAGCGGCGCTTTTTAATTTTAAAACTATTTGGCTTAAAAGCACATTTGGTCCCCCACGAATGCGTTTTGTGCAAAAGTGGTCCCTAAACTAACTTTTTAGCATTTTCAGTCCCCCACGTTATCTCCTTTTATCATAGTTGGTCCTTCTGTCAATTTTCTAACGTTTTTCTCCCATGTGACATATCTTTAAATGACGTGGAGGCTTATTAGGAGAGAGGCGAAGCAAGATGGCACACAGATGAATTAAAAAATTAATTAAAAATATAAATATTAAAAACCCAGAAACATTCAATCTTGTTCTTCATCTTCATCTTCATCTTCAAAACACATGATCTTCATCTTCTTCCTATATCATCTTCATCACCTTCAAACCCAAAAACCCAGAAAAATCTTTTAAAACCCCAAATTAAAACTGTCATTCTTAATTAAAACCCATAACAATTCCTTAAATTGAGTTCAAATAGTTTACATCAATAGCACCACCACCCATTAAGCAAGATTAAGTAAGAGGTAGAATAATGACTAACGACCCAACACCAGCATAAAAATGGTTAATATTGTTTAATTGAGAAAGACAAACCAGGAGACATTAGGGCCAAGCATACGACAGTAAGGCTAACTTGCAGCCTCCCTACATTTCTTATTTAAAACCTTCATGCCTTTGATGGGAAAGCATCACGAAAACATGACAGGTTCAAACAGATCCAACTCTCTGCCTTTTAACAACAATAGATTAAGCCTTTTGCTGTTGAAGGTGCAGATCGGGTTAGATCTATCACTTTAAACAAAATAGATCTACATGTAAGCATAGCCCAAGATCCAGCCACAACAACATCATCCTGTTTCTGCTTCTTTCTCAATTTCTGGGTTTGTAGCTTGAATCGCACCTTGAGGTTTCCGGGTCGAGGAATAGCAGATCGGAATCTCGAACTCAAATCGCACCTCTCCCCAAATTCAAGCAATGCCTCTATCACTCGCACTTGGCCAAACGCACAACACATGCGAGGCACAGAACAAGATCTGGGTGTTGAGTGGGTCACTAAATAGAGAGACGATGCGGATAAGAGGGGGAACTAGGGGTTGCGCAACTCGCTGGCGGAACGGCATGGTGGACGGAGTGGAAAGAGCGGCGGTCGGCGTGGCGGCGCTGGCTTGCGGAGGTGGCGGCGCTGGGGTGGAAGGATGATCTTCCTGCGTTGGCTAGCAGAGCCTCCTTTTTTTTGTTAATTGAGTGATAATTTTTTATTTTTTATTAATTTTCTCTATTCAAATGTTATTAAAAGATGACACGTAAGCTTAAAACGTTAATATTTGACGGAAAAAGAATGAGGGACGAACAGTATTAACGGAGCATAATGTGTGGGATTGGAAATGCTAAAAAAATAGTTTAGGGACCACTTTTGCACAAATCGCATTCGTGGGGGACCAAATGAGCTTTTAAACCAAACTATTTATCTACATTATTTATTAAAAATATTATTTTATTATTAACTAATTTTAATTTTCAATATTTGTCAAATGCAAAACTAAAGAAAATTTCAGTTTTTTTAACAAAATTAATTTTTAATATTGACAATAATTTTTTTTAGTTTTTAATTTGAGAATTATATGGTTTAATGCATTTAATACTCTTTGCTAATGAGTTTAATGCAAAAGCTCAAGTGAGCTTTACATATATATATAGATTGGTTAGAGAATTCATTTGCTCTTTTGAGACATTTCTCACATTATTTATTTAATCTATAACATTTTGATATAATTTAATTAATGAATCCTTAGAACATTTAATACAAATAATTTTGTTGATATGTTTAATTTCTGATTAATTTTTCATTGACCAATAATGAGTATTTTATTTTAGGAAAAAATTAAACATTAATAAATCAAAATATTTCAGCATCCTTTTGTGCATACCTCCTCAAAAACAAGGCAAGGACTTTCATTTTCCTCCATTTCCTATTCATCTTATACTTCTTCTTCCCATCTTTGAAATTTCTTATGAAAAAAACCCATCCTGTTTTTTTCTCCGTTCGTCTACTCCATGGTAAGTATTTTCAACTTTCTTCCATATTTTTCATACTCCTCTATTTCCTCCCTTTCATTTTTCTGTTTCTCAATTCTTTATTCAATTTCATAATAAGGAACTTTCACCTTCAATTTTTCTTTCATTTGAAACAACTATAGAGAAAAATAATTTATCAATCGTTTCGGTTTTATAATTTAATTACCCAAATTTTTTTTCAAATCCGATCCAATTTTTATCGGTTTGGATTGGATTGGATTTCAGTTTTTCCAAGAAAGTAAAAATCTTGAAATACATAACAAAATAGAAAATAAAATCATAAAGCAAGAAGCATTGTAAAAGTTACAGAGACAAGATATCATGTTTAACACTAACATCAATACTGTAAGAAATGAATTATATACGCACTGATATGTTTCACTTTCGCTGAATGAAAAGAAGACATATGTCTCCTAACGTGGAAAATGTTAAACACATTACTGTAAAGGTTTGGGTATACATGAAATAAAATATTATAAGTATGGTTAAATGGGTAATTATGTATGTCAAAATTTAAATAAATAAATACTTTTGGTTTGGTTTGGATCAGTACGATTTAGAACATGGGAACTAAAAACCAATCCGATCCATTAGCGTAAATATTGGTTTTTGCTATTTTCGGTTTTTCAGTTTTTGGTTTTTTTGGATCGATTTGAGCGGTTTTAATTGGTTTGGTTCGGTTATGAACACCCCTATTTCATGATCCTATTATTTACTTATTCATCCATTTTTTATTCACCATCATATATTGTTTCACCCCTTTTTTAAATCATGAAGGGGAAAGACGAACATCCTTCAATTTATCTGCTTGGATTGATAAAATGAATTTTTCCTCCATCGTCCCTGGTAGGCGGTGGTTACCAAAGGTATGATCGAAGAGTCAAGGACAAAAAAGAGGAACGAGTTCAAACTTAAAAGTAATAGTCACATGAGAGTTTATTCAAAAATAAGAGAAGCCTCTGGATCTAAATAATTTTCATAAATTATCTATTATTTTGGTTTATTTAATCTGGCGATTTTCTCCTATGATTTGATTTGAGTTTTATTAGAAGTGGGGTTTTATTTTGTTGTTACATGTTTATTTTTTGTCCTTTGGCCACCAGTCACCACGGGGGAAAAGAGCCCCACGTGACTAATCTGGCTCGGGATACGGTAGTAATGTCCCTGACCACAAATGTATTATATTTTCCCTTAGAGGGGATCGAACCCGGACCAGAAGCCTAGGCGAAATCCCTTAAGGAAATGCACATTCACCAAACATTTTGAATCAAAATATATATATTATTATTAGTGTTATTGCTATTATAAATAGAAACATTGATATGAAAAATAATCAATCAAATATTAATAATTAAACATGTATAAAAAAATTAAAATACTGATTTAATGCATATATAAAAATTTGAGTGAATTTAAGTCTTATAATTTAAAATATTTAATTTTTTTCATATTTAAATAATTAAAAATTTATAAGTAAAAAGTTGTGGTAGATTAATACATAATTATCACTATTAAGAACTATTAAGAACATATAGTTGAAACAATTGTTAAAATATATTTACTAAAAAGATACAAAACATAATATTACATGAAATTTAAATTGTAAATAACAAAAGTCACCCGTGCAGGGCACGGGTAATCCCGCTAGTTATATTTGAAGTCAATGTTACTTTTATAAATTTAATATTTTTTCATTACGTCATTATATGTCTATTAATAACAATATGAGCGGTATTTCAAAAAAAAAAATTACAATATGAGCGGTTATGAATATTAACCACAATAATTATAATTCGGAGTATCTGTTATGATTTTTTTTTTGGTTACAAGAGAAATAAATACATTTGTTATGAATATGAAACAACTCTGTTAATTTATAGTTATTATCATAGCCTATTTGCTGTTGTTGTTTGCTTTGGGTTTGAGTACTCTTTTTTCTTACAAGGTTTTTTCCTACTGGATTTTTCTTAGTAAAGTTTTAATGAGGCTCACTCCCTTAGCTCGGCTTGGTTCCGGGGGGGTGTTAGTTTGAGAGGTGTTTTGAACTCATAGCCTTACCTTGAAAGGGGTGTTCTCTTGGATTTTTTTTTTTCAATCAATAATATTTTTGTTTTAAAAAAAATATGATTTATGGAGTAATTCTTACATTTAATTTGATATTTTTTTGAGATTGGATATCAAACATTTACATAGTTTAGATATCATAAAAATTTAGAAAATGCTTTTAAGTTATGATAGTAATTTCTATATTTTTACTCTATAATTATTCTATTGTATTATAATATATATATATATATATATATAAAGTCAATTTATATTAATCATTACATTTTTTTTTGGTAGGCAATAAAATTATATTGAATTATATTGAATAGAAGTACAAGGGGTACTTCAACCCAATACAAGTGAGAGAGCAACTAACTAACAGCATAATAAAAATACTTAAGAGACAAGATTCCAACAAATGTCAAATCTACCCACCCACTACCCACCCACTACCTTCTTGAGAAAGGACACTATAAAAGGGACCTCATTAAAACCTTGCTAGGACAAAACCCCCTTGAAAAAACCTAACAAGGAAAAAGAGTACCCCATTTATAGCGTCAAAAGGGATTCACAAGAAAGTTTACACAGAAAATAAAAAAGAGACCCAACCTACAACCCCACCCTCCTTTCCTCTCCACATTTCCTCTCCACATATTAATCATTACATAGCTTAATATGTTTGACACTACCACAAAAAGGGGGTTGGGCAGCAGCTATGGGGTAGCGGTTCAATGTTAGTGCTGCCCAAGTGTTATAAAAAAAAAATTACATAAAAGCAACAATTTTTAAAATTAAAAAAAATATAAAAACTCTATCTTATATGGAACCGCTACCCAAGTTGCAATTCTGGTTGTTAGGGAGCGGTTAATTGAACCACTACCCAAGTTAATATATTTTTCCCTAAATTAAATTTCACAAAACCCTAACCGCGAATCCCTTTTCTCTTCCCTCACTCGACTGCACGCTGCAAACCTTGCTCCCTTGTAACCTCTCCCCATCTGAACCACAATCCTCCGCTGCTAGTCCACTTTTCTCAACCCTTGCTCGATGCCGTAACTCTTCCTTGCTGTTGTAACTGTCGCACATTCAGCAGGTGTTTCCTTCACTTCCGCCAGTGCTCGACGCTCGACACAAGCTCGACAGTCCGCCGGCAGCGCACCCACCACACCAGAGGCTCCCCTTCAACGACTCTTCCTCTGTGATAAGGTCAGTTTTTTTCTTGTTCAGTTTTCTTCCTCGCCTGCTGTATGTTCCCTATTTTCTTTGAAAGAAGATGGGAGTTTCAATTTCCATCTGTGGGTCTTGTAAAATTGTGAAATATGACTGATCAAGGTTGTTTGTGTGTTGAAAAGAACATTGACTCAAATTGAATATTTATTATTGTTAGAATTTTACAAAGGAAACAACCTAAATGTTCTTGCTGGTGTTTTCTGGTGTGGTGACATCAAAAGTGTTGTGTTGTGTTCTGGTTTGTGTCTCTAAGCTGGCCAATTCAAATTGGGGCTGAATGCTATTTGGTTATGTAGTTTTTTAAATGCTTTTCTTTTCATCTTGGGTAATCTAGCCTTTAGTTTCTAGGAGTTTTATCTTTAGCAGATATATGGCTTTGTAATTTGGGGGTCTAAAACTTGTTAAGTTTTTTGGAGGGCTGTTACTGTTTTCTTCTGCATAATTCTGAGGCAGATGCAGATACCTTGCGGATTGGTAATTTGAAGGCCCTTATGTTTCCTTAAGTTTCTTTCATTTTTCATCAATTGATTGGAGTTCAAATTCTCTTGTCTGTTTGGGATCCCTGTAGTTACAGCCATGGTATTCTCTCTTTTTGGACCAGAATTGAAGACAGTGAGGCCTTGGTGTGTGTCGTTGCTGCACTGAATTTTACCACATAGATCTTCTAGTTTTTTGTTGGTTTACAAGCTGCTACCTGCAATTCTAACTTTCACTACTTGGTCTCGTGGTTTGGGTTTTGGAAGGTTATAAGCTTTGTTTATTTGCATTGGTCTTAGTTATTATATGACCTTGCTCTGTTCTGTTTTTTACTCTGTTCTGTCCAGTTCTTTTTCTTTTCCTCTCTCTTTATATGTATATGGGATTGAAGTTCCCCTTATACTCCCTTCAATGAATTTGTAATCTTTGGTGATAAAAAAAAAAATTCATCCTACTTGCGCTTACTTCCTCAAGGTTGAACGATTTGAAAAGTGAAGGTTCAAATACGCTTTCTTTTTCTGATGAAAAACTTTACTTAAATATACACACACACAGTGCTAGCTAAAAAGCTTTGTGAATGCCACATTGTTCTGATGTGTCTTCATTTTTGGGGGGTTTACAGATACTCTTTCATATAATGCCTTGTAACATTGGCTTCCAGCTGAAATTAAGTTAACTTTGCTCAAAAAAATAATGGCATGTTTATAAATTCCTCTGTCACTGCAAGGATAAGTCTTATACAAAAATGCTAGATGCCTTTAAATTCCTTTTTGACTAGGATGGATCTTTGGTAGTGCGGTTGTAATTTTGGCTTCAACCATTATAGTAACAAGTTTTCTTGGTAAAAACTGTAGGGACTTGGACTGGGCGAGCCCCTAGAGGGGCAACGCCCAGCATGTATCCCGCCCTGAGGCGGGGCCCTGGCCTTCAGATGGGCCTTGACCTCGGAGGCCCAATTGGCCCAATAGGTAGTACCCAAGCTCTATAAATAGGAGGTAGTTATCAAGTGTAGGGGACCTTTTGGCTCATTGGATGAAATAACACTGGAAATTCAGCACACTCTCTCTCATTCTGATTATCTCTTAGCACAATCCCTCTACCTCTGGGTACTATACCTCTCTTGAATGTCCATTCCTGGAACATTTTGGCGCCGTCTGTGGGGACTGTAAACTCTCTACTCCCATTCACGTGGATTGATTGTGCATGAAGTTACCTCTGATTGTGATTAGGCAATTCTCTGGTTTTCTGATTTTGATTCTGTGATTAGTGATTGGTTTTCCGATCGAGTTTGCATCGTTTCTGGTTTGGATGGAGACTCGACGCAGGAGGCAACATCATTCACCAATGCGACAGCGGATTTCGCCGCCTCGGCGGCCTCATCGTGTGGTCCTGGATTCTCCGGTACGAACGACAGGAGTACAATCGCCTTCTCCTCCTCCATCACCTCCTGTACCACCACCTCCTCCATCGCCTTCACAGGTGGGATCTCTGGAGCGCTCACCAGAGAATTCACCTGCTCCGGAACAACAACCGGCGGTGACGCAGGAGCAATGGCGCCATGTGATGCGCAGCATTGGCAACATCCAGCAGCGGAATGAGCATCTACAGGCTCAGTTAGATTTCTACCGCCGCGAGCAGCGAGGTGATGGAAGCAGAGAAGCGGATTCCGTGGCTGAGTTCCGTCCGTTCTCGGAAGATGTCGAGAGTGTGGCGATTCTGGATAACATGAAAACGTTAGTTCTGGATTCTTACAGCGGAGATTCCGATCCGAAGGATCATCTTCTGTATTTTAATACGAAGATGGTGATAATTGCGGCGTCAGATGCGGTGAAGTGCAGGATGTTTCCATCGACGTTCAAATCGACGGCGATGGCGTGGTTCACAACTTTGCCGCGCGGATCGATTTCAAATTTCAGAGACTTCTCATCCAAGTTTCTAGTGCAATTCTCGGCGAATAGGAATCAGCCGGTGACGATCAACGACCTATATAATATTCGCCAGCAAGAAGGAGAATCACTGAAAGGGTACATGGCAAGGTACAGCGCAGCGGCGGTCAAGGTTGAGGACGAGGAGCCTCGAGCTTGTGCTTTAGCATTTAAAAACGGTTTGCTACCGGGAGGGTTGAACAGCAAATTGACACGTAAGCCGGCGCGTTCGATGGAGGAGATGCGTGCTCGCGCCAGCACTTATATTCTTGATGAGGAGGACGACGCTTTCAAAAGAAAGCGCGCGAAGTTGGAAAAGGGCGACACGTCGCCCAAGCAGCGATAAAAGGAGGAGTTTCAGATCGGTGGCAAGGCGGAGGGGAAAGAACAAGGTGCGTTCACGAGAGAATGACAGATCGAGATTCTTCAAGGCGCATCCAGCGATGGCAGATCGGAGCAACACGGTTCAGACCGACAATGAAGAGCGTCAACAGAGGTGAAGCTTCAGATCGAGGAAGCATGTAGGCGAGGGAGAGCAGATTGGTAATGACGAAGAAAAGAACGAAGGCGAGGAATCTGTCCAGAGCACAATACACGAAGAGCAGAGCCAATCCCGAGACGTTTTTTTTTTTTTATGAGGCGTTGGAATTCTAGCGATCACGTTTGCTTTGGCGAGCACGCGTTGGCTTTGGCGAGCACGTTTTGAGGTTAGGCGGCGAGCAAGTGTTGTTGGCAATGGAGTTCGGCGGCGGGAGAACGTCGCTGGCGTTGGAATCTGGCAAGCACGTTTTACTCTGGCGGCGGAATTCTGGCGGGCACGTTTTGTTTTGGCCGTGGAAGTTTGGCGAGTAAAGCGTTGCTATGGTTAAGATCGCTGGCAACAAATTTTTCAATTCCTTCAAACTTTTCCTCCATCTTTCATTTGATTCCCTTCTCAGTTGTTGTATTTCCTAATTTTCTTATTTTGAAGTTGATATTAGAAGTTACATTGTCTTCACTGGTTTTGATTCAGACAGAGAGGAGCAAATCGGATCAAAGAGAAGGAGTGGGTGAATTGAGGCACACCATTAAAGTTTTATGAAACTTGGAAGACTCTTCCATAAGCGGTTTGTTATTGGGTGGGACAAGCTCCTGATGGCGCGATTTAGTTACAAAGTGAAACAACTTTCACGATGAACTAAATTAGCCCCGGAAAAGCCCACGTAACCACCGGATTCATTGGCGATGTGTGGGGTACAAATTGCCCATTCTACTGAGCACCGCTTTGGTAATCCAACTGGCCATTGGAACCCAAAGCACTTTGAGTCCCGAAATGGGACGATCACACCAAGGGTGGCGACCTACCGCTAGGGTGGTGACCTCATGCCAAAGGGTGGCGACCAAACGCTATGGGTGGCGACCTGTAAGACTCAGTTTTTAGACACACAAAAGTCGCCAAAAGGGTGGCGACCTCACGCTAAGGGTCGCGACCTACCGCAAGAGGATGGCGACCTACCGCTAAAGGGTCGCGACCTACCGCCAAAAATGAGGGTAGCGACCTACCGCAAAATGGTGGCGACCTACCGCAAGAGGGTCGCGACCTACCGCAAGAGGGTTGCGACCTACCGCCAAAAATGAGGGTAGCGACCTACCGCAAAATGGTGGCGGCCTTACGCTGAGAGTGGCGAGCAAGTCAAACTAATTTCTTATAAGGCTAAAGCAAGATGGTGATGGCGATGCGGCAAGTGAGGACACTCCTACTCCTCATGACTTGGACACAGAGTCTGGTGGACTTGTAGACTATGGCGAGTGAAGGAGCATGCGTGCTGGGCGGATCTTCTCCTAGGGACGATGCGGCGGCGACTTCAGCTTGAAGACACATTGTGCTCTCATGCTTCGAGCTCGGTGTCTTGTGGACTGGTTGAGTCCCTTCGCCATATTAGGGGGCTCGCCCAGGAAGCAACTTGATCCATGAAGATGCTACGAGGGGCGGATGCGGGGGAGATTGGCGGGAGACCGTGTCATCAGGCGAGCCAGCTTCTATTCAGCGAGTCACGTCATATAAGGCGGGCCACCACGACTCCTTAATCTTGTAGGCGTTTGTACACCATCTTTCTAGGTCCCGCGTCAATCGGAGATTCATGTATTTGCGTATTTCCTTGCGCTATTGGCGGTTTGTGTTTCATTTGCGCCATGTCGGCGACCTACACACTTTATACATCCTTTGTTGATCCCGCCAAGTAGCGTGGCTAGGTGATCTTCTAGGCGGGGAAGCTATTGCAACTAGAAACTTGGGAATAGTTCCTGCGCGTTGGTCGAAACCGCCAGCCGAGGAACGCCGTACCAAGTGGAAAGTGGCAACGGGCGACTTGCTAGGGAATCACAAGGGGACAGAGATTGACGGTCACAGTTTGGAGACACACTTCGCTCTCCTGCTTCGAGCTTGTGGACTTGCGGACCAAGGGCGCTCGCCCTTCATCTTTTGGCTGTCAAACCCAATTGTTATTGTTTGTGGGAAAGCGCGAAAAGCCTCGCCATTATAAAGATCAAACACCATCGCCTGGCAGGTGACACCAACAACAAAGTTCAGTCGCTCGCCGGGGTTACCGCCAGTCGGTGATTGAATGATCAGCACATGACCCATGCCTGCCACCTTTTCCGCCGGCGAACGATCATACACCTGCCCCAACTTATCGCCAATACGAAGTAATCGTTCTCGCCGCTTGTGGACTAGTGGACTTGCCAGCTCGGGTTGCTCGTCAAGTCAGTGGACTGGGTAACTGAAAATGCAAGTTTCCTTTTGCTCACGCCATGTTGGCGATATAGTTTACTTCTCTTTTCTCAAGCCATGTTGGCAGTGCAGATTCTGGTGTACTGTAAGACATATGTAAAAGCATTTAAAAGACACCCTTAGCTCTCGTACCTCGAGCTCGGTGTCTTGTGGACTAGTGGACTGGGCGAGCCCCTAGAGGGGCAACGCCCAGCATGTATCCCGCCCTGAGGCGGGGCCCTGGCCTTCAGATGGGCCTTGACCTCGGAGGCCCAATTGGCCCAATAGGTAGTACCCAAGCTCTATAAATAGGAGGTAGTTATCAAGTGTAGGGGACCTTTTGGCTCATTGGATGAAATAACACTGGAAATTCAGCACACTCTCTCTCATTCTGATTATCTCTTAGCACAATCCCTCTACCTCTGGGTACTATACCTCTCTTGAATGTCCATTCCTGGAACAGGACTTAATGCATGTCAAAGTCATAACTTATGTAGCTTTTGAAGGGAGAGAAAATTTGTATATAACTTTTAACTTATAGATGCATTCTATTTTAGTGCATTTTCAGACTTAAGAGGAATATCAAATTTTTCTATTGAATTTGTGGAGACCAAAAAAGGATGTGTGCATGTTGAAGGATGTCTTCCATTTTGAGATGATGTCTTGATTCCTTTTTCACTTATGCTTTGTAGTTCATGCTCGAAGACTACAATCCTTGAAGGCACTTACATATTCTCCTTCAACCAACTCTGAAATTTTCTCCATATTGTATAAAATTGTATTTGGGATACTAGAGAAGGTTCGTGCTTTCCTACTAGAGAAGGTTCGTGCTTTCTATGTATATTAGATATGGACTTTCGCACATTTATTTTATTTTTCCTGTATCTATGAAAATTTAATTGGTTTATGATGTTTAGTCATGGCTTCTACCTAAGAGTTCTATTGGCTGATATATAAAGGAATTGGAGAAATTCATTATTTGGATAAAATTTTGTACCTTCGTTCCTTGAAATTAAAAAAACTAGATTATTATAGTATATGGGCATTCTTCAAATTTTCAGGTCGGTGATACTCTGCAATTTTCAGAAAGTTATTTTGTTTCCGATTTTCAGGTTGGTGATACTCCACAAAAGAAAAAGAAAGGCATACTTGGTGCTAAAGGTGTGATAAAGAAGTAAGATCATGGCTTTGAAGCTTTCTTTCTTTTATCCTTATATACATGTTTCCTACTGGTTTTGTCTCTCCTCTTATTTCTTTTTTAGTGTTTTTTTTTGGAAAGAAAGAATTGTATATTGAAGAAAACTTGTTAACACTCCTGATATTCGAGAGATCTAAGCCTTTGCTACTGTGAAGGAAGACTAATTGCAAGGAATGAAAGGTGATTGATTTTTATATATCTTTATCTAATCTAAATAATTCTATCAGAGATGTTTTTGATACCAGGAAAGAAAATAGTCTGCTGTTGAATGGAAGTTCTATGTTGCCTTTACTACTGTGAAGGAAGACTAATTGCAAGGAAACAAGTTCACTGGTTGTTTCATTTGGAGAAATGGTAATAGACTATGCCTACCATGAGAGGAATGTCACTGACAATGTAGTTGTTGGTATCTAGTTTCGAGGATCTCAGATCTATGAAATTTGTTTTGGTGGACGATTTTTAATTAATTCGGTTGCTAGGTGTAGTTTACAATCAATGTCTGCTTATTTAGTTTATGGGTAGAATTTATTTGAGATTTCAGAACTATGAAATTTGTTATGGTTTTAGCAATTATATGGATTGAGTATCAACTGTGAAATTAGTAATATTGCTCTAATTTTATTGGTTTCTTTTGTCAAAAAACGAATTTATTGGTTTCTGTTAAAAAAATGGACTAAATTAAGAAGAAGAAAGAGTAAGGTAGCAGTTATAACCGCAGCTAATGTGTAGGTAGCGATTAAAAAAAAAAGAGTAAGGTAGCGGTTCTTAAAAAAATATTTCCGTATTTGCGTAGCGGTTATAACTGCTGCTAATGTGTAGGTAGCAAATGAAAAAAAAAAAAAAAAAAGGAGTAAGGTAGCGGTTCCGGAAAAACAAATTCCACACTTGCGTAGCGGTTATAACGGCTGCTAGTGTATAGAGATGGGAACCGGTTCACGGAACCGCTACCTTAATTTTAATTGCGTAGCGGTTCAGAACCGCTACCCAATTTTAGCAACGCTGAGTTTAGCACCACCCCCTTAACCGCTACCCAACGTTGAACTTAACCGCTACCCAAGCCCTTTTTTGTGGTAGTGTGACCAGTTTAACATATTTTTGGAATTAAAAATTTAATATTGAAACTTTTTAGTAATGCACATATCATCAATATATATACTATATATATGATTAATATATTAATGGTTCAAGTCAATTTTTCTTATACATTTAATATTTTTCCTATGTGTCATTAATAATAGTCTTAGTATAATGAGCAATTATGAATATAACCAGCTGTATGTGATAATTGATGAATTTTAATATAATTATATGCTTGGTATCTTCGATCACATTCCATAGTTAAATATATTAGAACTATTACTCATGCTTTAAATTTTTCCACTAATTTAAACATTTTTACTATTTATTTTATTAAGATAAATAAAAAATTAAACATGTATTTAGATGTGGTTGAATATTAAAATAAGACCATATTTATATTAATTTTATAATTATAATCATATATTAATTTACTTTTTATCTATCAAAAGTATCATGTAAGGTAAGTAAATAGTTTTCAAAATTATATTTTAAGAAGGTTACACGAAATGATGGTCCATTTTTAAATAAATTATATATAATATATATACGCATGTTTGAAAAAAGAAATTATTTGATATACATAAGCACAATAATTATTCACATTCATAATTAAATTACTCAATCTGCATTATGCTCAATATGCATATTTTTAAATTTAAAATTTTTTATTTTGTGGTTGACTTATGACTTATATAACCGTTTCATGGCAGTATAATATCTCTTCCCCTTATGTAGGTCAAAGTTGCAATATTATGAAAGTGTGAATTTTTTTATATTAAATTTACTACAAAGTGAATTTATATATGATGCTTTAATATTTATAGAAATCATTTCCTAAATTAATATGTTTGACCATTTCAACATATTTTGAAATTTAAAAGTAAAAATTAAAATTTTCATTTTCTTTTGAATGGAAATTAAAATTTTCATTATTTACATGACATTATTATTAATTATATACATTTAATATAATATTTGAAGTCAATGTGAATTTTATAAATTTAATATTTTTTTATTACGTCATTATATGTCTTATAATAACAATATAATTATGAGCGGTTATGAATACTAACCACAATAATTATAATTCGGAGTATATGTTATGATTTTTTTTGTTACAAGAGGACTACATCTGTTATGAATATGAAACAACCCTGTTAATTTTTAGTTATTTTCATAGCCTATATAATGGTGTTTACCCTAGGCTTTATATTTATTGATAGTACTATTGATTAATAATTTGTAATATATTGGTAATTTAAGTATATAATTTATGGAGTAATTATTACATTTAAATTATTTATAAGTTTGATTTTTTTTTTTGAGATTGGATATCTTCAAACATTTACATTGTTAAAATATCATTAAAATTTAGAAAATGCTTTAAAGTTATGATAGTAATTTCTATATTTTTACTCTATAATTATTCTATTGTATTATAATATATATATATATATGTGTGACCATTTTAACATATTTTCGGAATTAAAAATTAGTATTGAAACTTTTTAGTTATGAACATATCATCAAAATATATACTATATGCTTAATATATTAATGGTTCAAGACTATTTTTCTTATACATTTAATATTTTTCCTATGTGTCATTAATTATAGTCTTAGTATAATGAGCAATTGTGAATATAACCAGCTGTATGTGTTAATGCTTAATGCCTATTAAGAAAAAATTTGTGTTAATTTGTAGTTATTATTATAACTTAACATTTTTTACTTTTGGGTCCAAATTTATTAGTAACAATATTAACTAATAATAAATATATGGATTGAAATAATTTGTAACATGTTGATGTGATAAATCTATGATTGGTAGAGTAACTATCAAATTTAATTGTATTTATATGATTGCTATATTCAATTAGTTGTAGTGTTGTACATCATATAGTTAAATAAATAATTGTTGGGTTCCTATTGAGAAATGTTGTTTCTCATTCCTTTTTCTATTGAATAAATCTCTTTTGTTATCGAAAAAATATTCTTACACGCAATTAATAATTTAGTAAATACTTTCACTAAACTATTTTTAATGGTATTAATATGTAGAATGTTATCATTTTTTCTACTCAATATTGATGATTACTTTTTTTTTTTGGTTACATATTGATGATTACTTTTGTGATAAAATACCTTGATTTTACTATTTAATAATTTATAGGTAATATATTTAATGAGATTAATTTCTATGCACCGACGGTGTAAACAGGTTTTATACCATCATTCAATCACATTCCTCCATTTTGTTAGCTCACACTTAATTTTGAATTTAAGAATATCTAAAAATAGGAAATTGAAGGTTGTGATTGAATGACGGTGTAAAACTTTTTACACCGTCGGTGCATAGAAATTATTTAATAGTATGACTTAATATTGAATGAAGTAATAAATTAAGAATGCATGTGTGAGGGCTTGTGCATGGGTTCTTTAATTGGATTTTTTTCACGATTTGTGGGGGTTCTTTAGCGTTGCTTGATGGTTAGCTTTCTTTTAGCTGGGGCTGATTTCCGTGTTTATTTTCTTTCCTTGTTTTACAAGTCTTTTAGCTAATACAATATTTTGCTTTCTAAAAAAAAGAATGCACGTCCATTGCACGAGTTTATTTATGTGTTATTTTCAATATATTACTTAAGAATACATTCTGTAAATTATTTAGAAATTATTATAATTTAAACATGTAAATAATGCGATAAATAATTAAGTCATTATTGATAAAAAGTATAATGATATTAAGTGTAATTAAATAATTATCAACTCTTTACCATACATTTGGTGTAATTTATGATTTTTTTGTTCAATATTAAAATTATAATTTTTGATAAAGTTATTATTCAAAATGAAATATAACAAAGACTATTGTGCTTAAAAAGTTCAAACTCTAGTCATGATGATGTACTAAATTAGTCAATACTGTCATTAAATTATTTTTTAATATATTTTACTGTCATATTTTTCTATATGATTAGTGACGATTAACGTTATGATAAATCACTTTTTCAATTCATTATTTTTATAATTAATGTATTTTAAATTTTTGTTTTGAAAATATATTTTAAATTATTTATAATTTAATGAGTTTAATTTTTTGCTTAAGTAACAATTATGAATTTGATGGTAAATTAATTTATAAGTTTCAACATATGTCTTGATTATTTTTTTCTTTTAATTTTTATGAAGATAATTTTATTAATATTTATCTTTAACACTTAATTATTATTTTCTCATCATGGTTGACCCCTAGGAGGACTGAGTCGCTGGACAAGGGATGTCGCTGGAGGTGCAAGGTGCCATGATCGACAAAACATTAAAGAGAAATCGCTAAAATAGATAGAGAGGCTATGAAGGGAGGGATCATCCAGGTTTTCTAGGGGAAATGAACTACATGGACGTTGGTATTGGAGGAAGATTTCGTCGACACAAAAGTTTTTGGCTTATCTAAAAAAAGCATGAAGACATAGTGTTGCGTCATGAATGAAGGCCAGTCGAGAACGTTACTATGATCGCGAGAGCCATCATCATATTTGTGGATGTTTCTCATCTATCAGTAATCAGTCCAATGCTGCATGGAGAGTTCAGCGAACCAGAAGCAAGAGTGAAGATCGATAGTTTAAGGCGAGACCGCGGGGGGAGAAGCAGATGGAAAGGAAATGGATTCATTCTCAGTATTCATTAATGGATTTAGAGACATGGTTTCTGCAAGACTAATAAAGGTTTTTTCCTTGATTGTACTGCCTTGGAACCAAACTCTTATGATTCAATCGTAGTAAAGCAGATATGGGATTATTGTCCTCAAGGATTGTGTGAACATTAGTTCCACTAGTTAAACATTGATATGAGCGGATATAAATATGTTTGATAAATTGTTTTTGTGATTTTCAGTATAATAAAAGCGGTAAAAGAAGGTTTACAGAGGCAACGAAGAAGAAAACATACTTATAATGCATTCACCTAATCCGCTAATTACTTTAAACTCAAACACTTTTGTAATGATTCATTTCATTTATGATGCCAAGACTTATCCACCTAACTATCTCTAACCTAGGTGAATCTATTAGATGAAATTCCTAGACATAATTCATTACCATCTAGAAAACCCAAAAGGAACAATATAGCTCGAATTCTCTCTCAAAACATTCTCAATGATAAATCTATCCTCAAACAATGTATCCTAGGCTTGCGAATCCCTGTTGTCACCCCGAAAACTCCTATTAGAACTCAAAACCCCACCTATCACGTGGAAGTCCACTAATATTCCTACCTAAGATAATATCACCCTTAGAAAACTAGTTCATTGAGTGATTTTTCTCTAGAAACGGACCCGCAATTATTTCCCGATATCATGCTAGTCCATAGAAATCTAACACAAATCACTGATACTTGAAGGGCAGAAAGTAAAACTTTAACACACGACATGACCTAAGACATAGGAGTTCTACGTCCATTGAACTAAGCATACACCAATTTATATCAACCTCTCGATTTATTTATGAATTAGTGAAGCTCTTTGATTATCAATTGAATGGTTAGAAGAGTTAAGCATAGAAAGAAACACCATACATGAAATATTTCAATTTATATCAATGAATGAACTTACAACAATCAAAGAATCAAGCTATACAATCTAAATACACAAACATAAAACAACAACTACAAGGGAAAGGAAAGAAAGAACTGAAACCCAAGAGGAGAAGACGTAACCACGGCCATGGAAGCTCTCCCAAGCTTTCCGTGGCTTCCAGGAGGTTGTCTCTGTCCTCCCATGGCTGCCATCAACATCTTAAAGTTCCAATCCATCCAATCCTAGCCTAGGGGTCCTTCTAGAGTCGTGCCTAACTCTCTTGCTCTGAATTTCGAGAGAAAATGGTGAAAGATCCTTACAAAATCTGATTTCTGGCCATTTATAAGTGTTTGAGGCGGCTGACGGCGCTTAGAGCCCTTCAAAGGCTGCTCAACGCCCAACTTTCTTCAAAATTGAGTTTTTTGGCCGCCTTAGGCGCTTTGCTTCTCTAAAAATGCAAATTTTCACTTTAGACTTGGATTCTTCATGAATTTCTTCCCTGCATCAAAAGTCCAAGTTAAGCACATGAAATAAATAATATTTACATTATTCCAAGCTCACATTAAGTATTTACTATTTTATCTACTTTGAGAGATAAAATGATTAATAAGTTAAGCATACATGTCAAATAAGTGTATAAAATGATATCCAAATATAAGTAAAAACGACACTTATCAAAGACAGATTCGAGATATTTTTTCCAAGAAAGGGAATCTTCACCATGTTTTTGAACAACAACGACGCAAATAAGAAAGTAGATTTAAAGTTGGATATGCGACAATTAGGAGGCTTGGACATCAATTAGGCATTTCAATGGGCTGCTCGTTAAGGAGCAGCTTAGAGCGCCATGGGAGACGCAAGTGGTGGCAAGATGGAGAAGTCAACATCAAGAGAATCTCCAGTGCAGGAAGGATGACCAAGGACGTATATGGCCTCATAAGACTTTTCCGGAGCGACATATCGAGAAGATAGAGGGAAAGAGAAACACTAACACTTGCAAGGAATTTTCAACAGAGGACAAACAGAAGACGTGAGTGTAGAGATGTGCTTATGCATATATTTGCATGAAGTCATAGGTCTTGAATGTCTCCGGGATCAGGGCCGATCCCGACATTTTGGAGGCCCTGGGTAAATAATTAAAATGGACCTCTAATTTTTTTTTGGAGAAAGTTTAATGGGAACACTACGCCAAAAAATGCCTTTTATAACGGTTAAATTCGGCCTTTTACAGTGGTTCGGACCCGCTGTAGAGCTCGCCACTGTAAAAGACTATACAGCGGTCTAAACTGCTGTAAAACAAAATCGATTTTTTTTGGACCCCTTCTTTTTGGAAGCCTTGGGCTGTGGGTCTGCTTGCACAGGCCCAGGGCCGGCCCTGTCCAGGATTATTTCTGCGCAAATGAGCTCTCAAATTTTAAGATGAAGATGTTTTGGAGCAAAGGATGCGGTGTTGGTGTTCAAATCCAAGGACAACATGGAAAATACGCTTGCGGATGCAGAGATCTTCTTTATGGAGAGGTTTGTAGAGATCAAACAACACAATGATCTCATTATGGGTTCATGTCAATTGATTTGGTTGGGAGAATTCCTATCGAATACGTAATTGGTGTAGGAGAAGTCCTTGATATATACATGTTTAGTGAAATATTGGTTAAGCCAATGACTGGACGTAGCTCCATCGTTTGTGGGTGAACCAGAATATATCGCCTGTGTTTTTATCGTTTATCTTTTTGGTCTTTTATCCACTGTACCAAACGAGCTTTAGTCATCATCTTGGACTACAAAGAATAAGCTCATTTTGCAACGAGGTTTAGTCATCATCTTAGACTATTCTCAGTTCGAGATAAAGATCAAGAAGCAGTGATGACTAAGGCAGTAATGACTAAGGCTCTAGTGCAACGAGAAATGAACCCCCGACGCATTATCGTCCACAGGAATATCGTATCGCCTGTGTTTTTATCGTTTATCTTTCTGATCTTTTATCCGCTGCACTAAACGAGCTTTTGTCATCATCTTAGACTATAGAGAATTAGCTCATTTTGCAACGAGCTTTAGTCATCATCTTAGACTATTCTCAGTTTGAGATAAAGATCAAGAATCAGTGATGACTAAGGCAGTGATGATGACCAAAGCTTTAGCTCATTTTGCACACATTAAGAAAAAGAAAAATAGTATAGTATATAGACTACAGAGAATTCATTCCATGTGATAGCATAAGAAAATTGTGTGAACTTGTTTCACTTATATACAAATGGACATAACATGACAAAAGCTTAGCAAATTAAGGGAAGAAGGAGAAACGAAGAGTGATAGCTCGTGGGGCAAAACATAATCAACTTCGTGTATTTATCGAAGTAGCCATCAGACATGTACAACTGCAAAGGACAGCTACTAGGAATAGGAATAGCTAGGTTGATGACGATGAGAGGGCTCCATCCCATGAAATGGTGGGTGTGATAGTGTATTAGATGATTGGTGAAGCTTGTGATGTATATAGTTCATAGTTCATACAACCATATGATGATTGGTATGACATTTCATCACATCATTACAGGCTCAGCCAAAGTGGTCCACAAGTCAAATCTGAGAAGTTTAGTTGCAACAACTGTGTATTGCTACTCTCACGATCGACAACCCCTCATTAATGACTTTGTTGGCTTGTAATAAGAGTTTAGCATCTTAGGTCATGCTTGATAAGATAGAATGGCTGTAAAAGAATTCCAACAAATTATCAGTTTGTTTGTTTCATAGTTTAAGAGGTTCTAAGGAGAGATTTGGTTGAAGAAAAAAAAAATAGTCCCCTTATATACTATAAGAAAATGGTGCTTGCTGTAGTACCTTACTTCAGGTCAAGGTATGGTACCCTAAATAAGTTAGCATAGTAATAAAGACTCATGTATCACATGAGTTAATTACTAATTAGCATCGGCTTAATCCTTTTACGCTATAAGAAAACCGTTGATTAACATTGAATTTTAGCATTAGCTTAGCGTCAACATTGGAAATGACGTTAAATTAAATGGTCTGAAGCTAACTTTAATTAAAATTTAATTTGAACTCAAAATTTGAGTAATATCCAATCTCCATTAGCCATGATTTGATGATTTGGATGACTATATCATTCTTTATTGCACCAAATCCAAATCTGAAACAGTGATGAGTTAGAGTCAATGGTATCAATTGGATTCAAGAGCTTATAGTGTACAATGGATTATGCATGATGAGTTTTGCTAACTACGAAGATGGTAGAAGAAGAGGGTATGATGACAAAGGGGTGGGGCCGGCAAGAGTGAGTTTATCTGTTCTCACCTCCACTTTCACTAAGAGCTAGCACGACAGGGTTGGGGATAGATTTGAGGAAGGCGGAAATTCAAATATGATATTGAAGCTTATCCTCATAGGGTTTGAGAAATCATGTCTTCCTTACTTTTAGATCTTTTTATTCTTTTTCAAAAATCAGATCTTTTTATTCAATCTTATTCACTTTATTTATATATATATATATATATATTAAATAGAAAACATATTTTAATTAAAATTAAAAAAAGTAAGAATCTTAAAAATATAAGAAACTTAAAAATTATATTATATTTTTACCAAAATATATGAGTTATGAGTTAGATGTTGTTATTTAACTACTATTACAATTCAAATTATATAGTTATTCCATCAAGGTGGGTATTTACGCTCCGCTTAAAGCCTGAGATAACTAACAGAAATATTCCACAAAATTGAGGGTATATGAGTTAACCAACCCTCGTGTCTGCCTCTTCGGTTTTGAGTGCAAATTTGCTCTAAATCTAGTTAAAGTGAGTTTCCCCGTTAAAGTCAGAGTCAAAATTGAGGGCACCCATATGTTCGAATTTGATTGGCAAAACTCAAGAGTTAATAAAAATATTTGCATTGCAAGGAGGATATGTTCATCTCAAGTGAAAATTCACTTATTTTCTCTCATGTTAAAACTTTGTGCATAAATAAGTATATATATATATATATATATATATATATTTTGGTACATCAGAAAGGTCATATATATATATATATGAGACCATTTAAATATTTATAAACAAAAAGATAGATACAAAATTTTAATATGAGAAAACACAAAATAATTTTTCACATAAGAGAATTATAATCCGTGAATCCGTTGGGGACTTAGTGTTGATGCCGTCGGTGGTTGTGCAAGTAGTAGACGTAAAGTAGGTGATGATCATAATGTGTATTGGCATGAGGTTTAACCCTATTAAGGGTAAACCCATCGTTTCATAGAATTAAATTATGCTCAACTTTTCATAGGGGAATTCTGCATTTTGCTGGCAAAATTGGTCTAATCCCAAGCAAGTCAAGCTATAGCTAGTAGCATGTCCAAGGAATCCAACCCCAAAATATGTCTTTGGGCCATGCTCTCTTGTCTATCATATTAACAATCAATAGGCTAGAAGGCCCACCTACTCTTCATATGATGAAACTTGAAAGGGCATTTTGTGTACCTTCATCTTAGCTCTACCAAAATAAAAATAAAAAAGCTAACTCATCTTGGAAAAAAAAAACGTTCATCTTCCAAGCATGTTTGTTTACGCGATTTATAACTAGATTTGCAGTCACCAAGATGAAAAGCTTGAGAGTAGTTCCTACAAGTTAGAAACTTAGAACTGATTCTAAGAATTGTAGGGGTTAGTTAAAACACACACTATATTAATGTGCGGCTCTATAACATATTCGAGTGCTGGAGTAAATGTATGTGCATGCTTGGATGCACAATACAAAAATCACGGTTAAGATAAATTATGATGAATAGAAGAAAGTTAAGGAAAATTGTCTATGTTCACCATAATTTTAGTTCACCATTGTGTTCTATCGTGTATGTAAACATGCACTTCATCCATCGCCAATGTAGTAAAACTAATATGTGATCAAGTAATTCTGAAACCCCCATCAGGCTAAAGACAGAACAAGTTCTATTTACTTTGGTTTGAAATGAACTCTTAATTGTTGTCATCATCATAACTATAGGTGTTCTTTGGAACTTGGATGCAAGGAGCATCACAGATTCACAAACGACATTTTTTTCATAAAAATTTTCTGAGTTAAATTTGTATGTCTTGACTCTTGTGCATCTTACATCTGAAATCGGTTAAGACTTAATTTTTTTTAAAAGGTCTTTTGGCACAATGTATGAACTTTATCGTGTGTTAGGTTCAAATAAGATGATGGATTTTAATGGGGTAGATAAGTGATTTTAAATATTGTCGTTTTTAGTTTTCGTTTTTAGTTAAGAGGAGAGAGGAGAAATAACTCATTTTCTGTTGGTTCAATGAGAGATTTTATAACATTTACTTTTGTTACCTTACTTCTTTTGAGCAACTAAACACTAGGAATAACATTTTGTTTGACGAAATATTTCCCCTTCGATCTCCCATTTTTGGAGATGACACAATCGAGTTAGGAGGGGTTTTGGCCCTCCATTAGCACTTTGTTAAAGAGTAATATGAACATTACAAACCAAGGGTGTGTTTGAATAAATAGTTTAACTAATCATTTGTGGCATTTATCACATAAACGCTTTCATAAGCTAATTTATAAGTTTATTGAGTTAAATTCAAAATAGGTTTTAGGAAGACATATGCATAAATTAATCTAACTGCATGTTTAAATACATGGTGAAAAACTAAAGTGAAGCTAAATCACGCTTGACATAAGCAACTTCCCTTAGAATTTGCACACCATGATTTTAGCCTTACCATAATTTCCCACCATATATCCAGATATGCACTAAATAGTTTATGAAGATGAACTCAAAACATCTTATTGACAGCTCATAAGTTATTTACGTAAATTATCTCAAACACGTGCATAACCCGTGGGTGAGATGAAGTTAAAGGGAATTGTTATTCAGACCCCCCCGATAGCTATTCAGACCCCTCAAATTGGTGAATTGTCCAAAATGCCCCTGTTTAAAAAAAAACTTCCCACTTTCCCCACTAACTCCTCCCCCCCCCCCCCCTCCTACTTCCCCCTTATCCCACTTCTTCAAACTTCTGAAACCCCCCTCCCCCAAATACATTTCACTCATTCAAAATCTTCCTCCCTCTCTCACGCATCTCCTCCACTGCCTCCGCCTGCCACCGCCATCGCCAGTGACACCGCAACCGAGTGGAGTCGCTGCCACCCCCATCGCCACCTTCTGCTGCAAAATTCTTCCAGAAACCCAGGTTTGTTACTCGACCCGACCCATTATGTTATGGTTTTGATCGCACCTTGTAGATGCGTCTGTGTCGCAGCTTGAAGGTGCGTGTTCAGAATGCACGCACCTTAAGGGTGCGCTTGAGACGCACTTTTAAGGGGCGACACAGAAGCACCATAAGAGTGCGTCATAGACCCTTATCTGTCAAAGCTTCAATGGCTTTATATTTTTGTTCTATTTTGAGTCTTATGTTTCCAATGTTGGTTAAGATATGGCAAGAACAAAAAATTTGAATGTGCCCCCGGCCAAAGAAAGGAGAATCCCCCCCCCACGACATCGATACGTAAGGAGCGTGAAGCCGCCGCCCTACGAAAGAAAGAAGAAGCACGTAAAAGGCGTGACGAGGCAACCCGTAAAAGGTGTGCAGGTAGTGCAACGACTGCTACCAGTGTAGTACAGGAGCCTGAGCCTGGGCTTGAACCTGAACCAGTACAGGAGCCTGAAGATGATCATATGGTTGATGCAGAACAGAGTTTTGGTGAAGGAGAGGAGGAGAGTTCTGGTGAAGAAGAGGAGGAGGGTTCTACTGAGGAGGAGGAGGAAGAGGAGGAGGAAGAAGAGGACAGGGATAAACAAGCAGAACAAGGTGAGGAAGATGATGATGATGACATATTCTTTCCTGGGGGGCCTTATGACAATACCTTGCTGAAGAGCTTCAAGAAACATATATCACTGGAGGTGTGGAAGCATTACAAGAAACCTGCTGAAGTGCTTGATAGGCGTGTCTTGAAAACCTACCACCATGGGAATGCTATGCTTGGGAATGATAAGGAGAAGCATAACGATGTGAAAAAATGCTTTTCGACTTATGTAAAGGGAAGGGTTGAGGATGCTGGTCTATTGCCTTTGTTGACATGCAACATTCCCTCTGTTGACAAGACCATGCTAACAGCATTTGTGGAGAGATGGCAGCCGGAGACATCCTCTTTCCATATGCCATTTGGGGAGATGACCATCACACCGGATGATATTAGTTCTTTGCTACACATTCCTGTGAAGGGGAAATTCTTCACTCTCCTAGTCCTGACTTGTGAGGAAGCAGCCACTGTATTGCATAAACAGCTTGGTGTTACACAAGCAGCTGCTGAAGAGGAGATCCGGAAGTCCTTAGGACCTTATGCTCGTTATACATGGTTGTTGAAGGTGGTTGAGGACATGGCTAAGGAAGGGAAGACCAAGAAAGCTGCTAGAGCCTTCTTGTTGCGTTTGGTGGGGATGACGATCTTCTGTGGGAAGACAAACAACAAGGTGGATATTGCATATTTGGGGATGTTCATGGACTTGGAGAAGGTTGGGGAGTATGCATGGGGCGCCATGGCATTGGCTTTCCTTTATGACCAGCTGAAGGACGTCACCAAAGTCTGCACCACTAGCCTTGGAGGATACTTAAATCTGTTTCAAGCATGGATATTTGAGAACTTCCCTGCTTCATTGTTTGATAGAAACCTGAACAGGAAATACAGTGAGAAAGACCCGCGAGCTTGCAAATGGGTCACCAAGAGGGGGACTGTGGACCTGCATGCGAAGAGGCTAATCCTAGATCACCTTATGGATAGCAGTGTTATATGGACTCCATATGACAGGCATAGAGTGGATTGGCCATTTCGGCATGAGTGTCTTTACAGTGGGTGGATTCGGCATTCAGGCATCATCCGCCAATATCTGCCAGAGCGTGTGTTGAGGCAGTTCCATACGCTCCAGGATCAACCCAATTTACCACCGGCAAACATTCCCCCTGTTGAGGATATTGATGAGAGGTTTGAGAACATGACTCATTGCGTGGCTGCTCAACGTACTGACACTCCAACGACAACGCCTCGCTACTTTGAGTGGTACAAGTCAATCTCACACCACTTTGTGGTCCCTCCTGAAACAAGAGGTCCTGTGGCAGTAACTTTTGTGGTAAGGATCAATAATTTAATGACTAGTTTGATTTTGTTTATGTTACAATTTATGATTCTGTTTCATTGTTGCTTGTAGGATGTTCTCGAACAATTACAGGAGTTGAGTGATATCACAGTTGACCCGAGTTGTAAGACCCTGAAATAAATAACTAGCTTATTTAATTAATTTCAATATTTTGATTTTATAGAGTTTATTTAAATACAAGAATAAAAATTATAATTATTTTTGTGTGTATTATTTTATTTTTAATTTTAATAATTTCTATTCTTTAATTATCTCTCCCTTTTATGAAGTGATAACCTGCTCTAACAGGTCACCTCTGTTATTTACTTGTGATAGCCTATCATAAATGAATATCCTTTATTCTTTTCTCACCTCAACCACCAAATTAATTCATTCTTATCTTTCCAACTCACCATCTCTATTTCCAACCACTCATTCAAATTTCAAATTTCTATTCTATCTTTCTCTCTCCGCGTGGGTCCCACCCACACCCAATCAGACTTAATCTTTCTCTCTTCCTCACTCATTCACGGTCTCTCTCACTTTTCTCTCCCCCACCTCTCGGGTTTGGATCCTCTCATGTGTAAAAAAACTTGAGAGTGTCAAGTTTCATCATCTCACCATTAATTTTATTTTATTTTATTTTTCATTTATTATCTAAACAAAAGTTAATGGTGAGATGGTAAAACTTGACACTCTAAAGTTTTTTTACACTTGAGAGGATCCTGGCTCCCTCACTCTCGACATCTCTCTTTCTCTCTTCCTCTCCAAACCTGTTTTCCTCTACAACCCTAAAAGAACACAACACCATCTTCTTCTTCTTCACCCATGGCCAAGCAGCCGCCACCCATGGCCAAGCCGCCGCCACCGCGCCCTCCTCACGCTAGCCCGCAGCCAACCACCGCCACCACCGCGTGCCAAAACGCCACCACCACGCGTTTTTATCCTCTGGTTCCTCAACCACGATCAGCACCGGTACCACCGTGAGTCCCTCTACTCCATGGCTACAACCACCACGAGCTCCAACCACCATGGACGCAGAAATCAGAAGAAAAAGGTTGAGAAAACAAAACCCTAAAACCGCCACTTTTCTTCCCCGATCTCCGGCGAACCGTTCCGTTTCTGGGAAAACCAACCACACCATTATTGAACTCCCCTCACTATCCGCAACAAAACCCATCAATCAATTTGTTGTTCCGGCGATCTCCGCCGCCGGCCGCTGCCAACCACCGTTTTCTCCGGCGAGCTTTGTTATGAGAAAGAAGACCAATTTCTTGAAGCTCTTGACCTCCTCATCTTGTATCCAAGGCCAAATCATTACTAAGAGGTGATTTTCCTTGTCAATTTTGAATCCCCCTTTTCAAAACCCTAGCTTTTGTCTTGTTCATATCCTAAATTCCAATCCCTGAGTTGTGTGTTATTCCTGTTCAGCTTTGTGGTCCTCAGAGGAAGGAAAAGTTGCTGCTAGAGAAGAGACAGAAGTTAAATTCAGAACCCTAGCAATGAGACTTGAGGTAGAGAGAGGATTACTTAAGTGTCTTGTGCTTAGTTTGATCATGGCAATTGCCTTGGACAGTTTTGGGGATAGCCCTAAGAAAATGTATATGCTTTCATGTATTAAGTTGTAGTTGTATCATTTCAAACCTTATAAGCTTCTTCTGTACTTGTTAGGTTTTGCGAACTTAGTGATTTGAGTGGATAAAAAAAAGTGTTAAGGTTTTTAGAATGACAAATCCGTCGCAATTCACGAACTATTGAACTCTTTCTTAGTCTGTGTTGTCGAACGAATTTGAAGAAGTTGTCTTCATAAGAATTGTAGATCTTTTCGTTAGAAAACGTTTGCCGCTGGTTTCATGTCGTTCCGACTCGTGTAGCTGAAGTTATGCGCATTTTAGTTAAGCTGTCCCGTTTCTCACGAACTACTGTTAGTGTTTTATTTTTCCTGAATTTTGTACTTCGAATTTAGACTTGAAAATTTATAGGTATTTACAAAACATGTACAGTTTATAATCGTTTGACAAAATTAGTTATTTCAAGTGCAAAGAGTTGCTTTGGAAAATAGACGAGAACATCTTTTATTTTAAAATGATATTACAATGCTTTAGAGTAGGAAAACCTCTTTTGTACTTTACTTACGTACGTTGTTTATTCGTTTATGAAAATAGAGAACATTTGAGTTTTACACACGGGTATTCGTTAAAAACCGAATGCGAAAGGTTTTGAAAGTCGAACAAGTTTTTGGAATGTTAGGGAATAAGAGTTTTGTTATTATCTCCTTAAGTTCATTTTATAAGTCAAAAGCTTTTGAAGCATCGTAAATTGTGTTATTGTTTGTTGTCATTATGACAACTTGTCTTGACTTCCTAGTATGATCCTAATGGTTTATAATCATTACGAAGATTACGTTTAACTTGTGTTTTCTTCGAGTCAATTGCTTGAGGTCGTAGCTCTAGACTCGGGAAGTAGGTAGCTCAATTAGTAATTACGTTATGTGTACTTATGAAGGGTACGAATAACGGAAGCGCTTGGCGACGAAGCCAAAGGACAAAAAAAGGAAGCGAGCCGACACGGGAAAGCAAGGGTGTGATTGGATTGGAGTTGCAGTTTAAGCATGAAATTGGCTAAGGTAAGGGTAACTCAGTTTTAGCGTGTCTTTGAGTCTTTCCTGCTTTTATCGCACTGCCTGCGTTTGAGATGAAGGTGTTTAAATTGATTGGCATTTGATTATGACTGTTGTGTTGAACTGGGAAAATGTTTTCTGGAGGCTTCGGCCGAGTGAACTTATTGAGACGTGTGTCTCCGTTTTCTGAGAGGCTTCGGCCGTTTACTGGTTTCTGTCATTACTGCTTTCTAGTGGATATGACAGGGTTATGTTTTACAACATTGAATTATTGATTCATCGCTCAATAGAGCTTGATGTGTTTGTGCTGGTATGGAACTGAATTGACGTATGCTTGTTGATATTAAGAGTAACATAGGGTTACTCTGTCTTGATTATTTGATTTGAAATTGTTGATATTTGTGTATATGCATTGTTGGATTGTACTGTGTGGCCTGCGTGGCGTATTATGGGGCCTGTGTGGCATACTGTGTGGCCTGAGTGGCGTACTGTGTGGCCTGTGTGGCGTACTGTGTGGCCTGTGTGGCGTATTGTGTGGCATACTGTGTGGGCTTTGTGCCGTTGTACGTGTGGAGCCTGTGTGGCATATTAAGTGGTATTCAGGAGTTATCGTTCTCCGTCTGTCCCGTCCAGCAGGGGCGTTATTAAGTGACATTCAGGAGTTATCGTTCTCCGTTTGTCCCGTCTTGCGAGACGCTTTTGATTGGACCTGTCTTGGTAGTAACACATAGTTGTACTACAGGGCACTTATATTGAGGATTGTTGATATCTGATTTAATGTTATGTTGTTGAAGTTTGTTGATATCTGATTTGATGTTATATTTTTGAGGTTGTTGATATCTGACTGATTGTTATACTCAGTATTATAAAACTCGGCTCGAACCGGCCGGTTCGACCGGTTGAGCCGGGAACCGGACCCTAAACCGGTTCGAGCCGAGCATCAGATCGGCCATGCAATCCACTCGCTGCGAACCGGAAAAAACCGGCCGGTTCAGTCAGAAAACCGGTGACTCGGTACTTACGGTTGGACCGGTTTGCTATTTAAAATAAAAAAAAAAATGAAAACTCTAATAACAGAAACAGAACTTCTCCATTCTTCTCTTCCTAGTTCCTACTGCAATCGACGAGTTTCAAGTCTTCGCCGCCGCTCCACCACGTCGCCTGCGCCGCCGCCGCTCCACCACGTAGCCTTCGCCGTCACCGCTCCACCACTCCACCACGTATAGGCCCGTCGCCATTCTTCTCTTCCTGGCACGTTTCAGTTCCAGTCCCAAGCCTTTACGCGCAGTGGCGGAGCCACCGCCCGGCGACCCTAGGCGCTTGCCCGGGCTCCCTGGCTTGGCTCCGTTGGCAAAATAGTTGAGGGGAGAGGGGTGTGGGAGGAAGGAGGAGGGATTTGTGGGCAAACTGATCATCTGTCTGCTATGCTTTCTGGGTTTCTTTCAATTTTGAGAGGCAAGCTTGCTGCACACATGAACAAGTTGAAACTTAGCAAGGTTTGTAAATGGAAGAAGACAGACAGATCCAGATCTGTTTCTTTTGTTTGTTGAAGAAAGCTACTTTACAGAAATATTAAATATATGTTGTTTACTTTACTTTTTGGCTGCCTTACTTTTTTTCAATGAACATTACCTTTTAACGGCTTTGGTCAAAGGTATTGAAAGGGCAAAGCCCAAACGGTTACAAAGGATATAGCTAAAATACACAGGCCCATATACATAAAACATTGGAAAATAATGGAACCTTGTCTTAATTTTCTCTAAATCACACTGTATGTTTTTATTATTATGGTATTTTGAATTTTTTTTATTATCAACCGAGTCAAACGGTTCAACCAGTGACCCAGTGGTTGAACCATTGACTCATTGACCCAGTGCCTCGACCGAGTCGATCACCGGTCCGAGTCTGATAACACTGGTTATACTGTTGAGGTTATTATTATCTGATTTAAATCTGTTGTTATGTTGCTGATATCTGATTTAAACCTATATTGTTAATATCTGATTTGATTTTATGTCATTGGATATATGTCGTCATCTATCTGGAATTAAGTTGCTAGCTTATGTGCCATGCTATGCACTTAAACTTTAATAACATGTTTTTCCCTTTTATACGTGGTAATTGCATGGAGTTAACCCTTTCTGTTTGCTATTTGTTGCTTGGGCGCTTAACGCTATTAGGCGATGGAGAATCTTCGATGAAGGTTGAACTTCGTGCGAGTTCGAGATGAGGACTTGAAGAATTATGGAAGACTCAAAGAATAGAGTCGGGTGTAGGAATAGAGCCTTGGGTTAGAGAGCTTACCGTTATTGGTTTAAGCTTGCATAATGATTTTATGAATTTATATTTGAGGTTTCGGGTAGTTTCCAATGCATTGCTTTCCTGCGGTTCCCCGATGTGGAGATCGTAGGGAGTATTTCAGATTTATGGTGTCATTGCATAATAGGTTCTTTGTTGAGTTGTTTCTATTGGTTAGGTTTTGTAGGTTGGGTGCTTTCGGGTTTACCTTCGGGTACTTGCCTTATTTAAGGCTCGATGTAAATTTATTTACAGTTGAGAGTATGCATGACATGTTTTGAAAATACTTTGAGAAGAAAAAAATAATACTCGTGTTTATAAATCCTTTTGGAAAACATTGCATATTTACTTTATCAGATTGTTACCGTAACCCCTGAAATTCGGGGCGTTACACCTGTGAGACGCCTCAGCGGATCCTCGAGGCAAACCAGCGTATGCGGGATATCATACTGCAGCACTTGGAGTATGGAGGTGATGATGATGACAGTGGCAGTGGCAATGGGGTTGCACCTCATGGTGGTGGTGGCCCTGATAGAAAGAAGAAAGGAAAAGCATCTACCTCGAAGACTAGTTAGGTCTAGTGTTTTAGGATTAATTTATGGAGACTGTATTGAAGACAAATTACTTTTCACCTAGGATTAATTTATGTTGACATGTTATGTTATGTTGTGATGTGATTAATTTAGTCTCCAATTGTTGTGTTTTGTACCATTTACCTGCTATGTTTCTTATCATGTTTCTGTTTTTGTACCATTTACTGTTTTAATGTTTCTGTTTTGCCTGAAACGTTTTTGTTGCAGAGTTCCTTTATAAACGCACTATCAGGGTGCGCGAACATCGCACACTCAGGGTGCGACTGAATTGTACCCTCAAGATGCGTCTTAGACGCTCCATGAGAGTGCGACGTGTAACAAAATCTATGTTCAAACAGTAACTTTAAGGCCAGGGTCCCTGTACATTACACAAGTTCTGAATTAATCGCACTCTCATGATGCGTCCTAGACGCTTCTCCATGGTGCGTCTCAGACGCATCATGAGAGTGCGATTTGTAACTCCAAACCAGAAACAGATCTGAAATAGAAACATGATGAAACAGGCATGAACATAAACATATCCAAGAAAAAGGACTTTATTCATAATTTTTTGATGGTACATTACAAAATTTTCGAACATACAAGTACAATGACCCCTAGACCCTAAGTCCTAACCCTAGTGTTTGACATATACAAGTACAATGACCCTTATATGGGATACAACCAAGAGGAGGCAGTCTTCTTCTTCTTCTTCAGGTCTCTTTCTTGGCTTCTGAGGTCCTCTTCATTGTCTTCTGCTCCTCGGCATTCCGGATGGATCCAGTGCAGCCTTGATGTTTCCATCACAAAAAGGAGACGCCGGAGGGCATTTTCTACTGGAGCGTGGACCTATTCTATTTAGCAACTTTGAGTACTTTGAACAAGCAAGGATGAGCAAGGATGGTCACCCCTACATTAGCAACTTTGGCACTCTGAATTTGAAATTTCACTTTCAAAGTACTCAAAGTTGCTAATGTTGAGGATAACATCCACATGACCTCAACCACTCAAAACCCCCTAAAAACAAGACATAAGAAAGTCATAGAAGAGGAGGGGAGGAAGAAGATAGATTTTGTGTGAAAATGAAGGATTGGGAAGCCCTTTTTATAGAGCTACGGTGCCTTAGGTTGTAACGACGCACTTAATGACTCATTTAATGAGTTTTACCGGTTGTTAACTCATGGTTAATGGTCGGTGCGTTTTTAACGCACTCTCAAAGTGCGTCAACAACACACTCTCAGTGTGCGTTAGTGTCGCACTCGGAAAATGATGTTCAAACTGCGACCATCACGCAAGTTAAAGGTGCGTTCGAAAGGGATAATTTCGAGTTTCAGAAAATTCCTTCTGTCTGAATAGCTGGGGGGGTCTTAATAACAATTCCCGAAGTTAAATGGGTACAATGTATGTTAACTCAACCAGTGGGGGTATGGCCAGGGGGATGATTTTGAAAACGAAAAAATAACACATTTCAAAGCGTTTTTTGTTGAAGTTACAAGTTACTACTTCAATAAATAGTGTCTGGTAATCAGTTAAGCTAATCAGTTAAGCTGTTGCAGTTCGAGTTGTTGAAATGGTCCGCAACCAATTAAGTGTGTATATGGATTTCAGTTTGCAAACAAAGTTTGAGTCAATGTGGGTATGCAAAACATAGTTTAGATGAATGTGAGTTTGTTGTAATGTGATTTATGTTTGGATACTTTTATTTTAAAAGTAAGTTTGATGAATTAATCATGTTTGGATAATATTAATCAAAAACACTTTCATGTGTATAATTTCTATAAAGTTTAACATCAATGTACTAACCAACATTCATCCAATGTAGAAGTAAGGGTTGTGTCAAGTTGGGTGAAAGTGAGTTTTGGACCAAAATTGACTTAGAATAAAAGTGGGTTTAAGCTACCCAAACATAATGGCACAATGTTCAGTGCAGATCAAAAGCACATTGAGGGGTGCAAACATAGCCTAAAGAGTTTAAGAAGCTCGACCAAGTGATCAAACATTATAAACTCATGATCTTATATTAAGGAAACCTGCAGTGCTAAATGACATGGGCGGAACATGCTGGATAGTGTTGTGATTGCAAATGAGATTATCCATGAGGCCAAGCGGCAAAAGAAACCAACTTTGGTGTTCAAAGCCGACTATGAGAAGGCATATGACTCGGTAGAATGGGATATCCTCACTTATATGATGGAAATGATGCAGTTCAGCCCAATATGGGTTAAGTGGATAAAGAGTTGTCTTGAATCTGCTTCAGTTTCTGTCCTGCTTAATGGGAGTCCTACACCAGAGTTTAGCATGGCGAAGGGCTTGAGACAAGGGGATCCGCTTGCGCCGTTCCTCTTTCTGATTGTGGCAGAGGGACTTAATGGTCTGCTTAAGCAAGCAGTGAGTCTGGGTAAGTTTAAAGGATACCGTGTAGGGGGGAAAGTAGAGGTGCCAATTCTTCAGTTTGCCGATGATACTATCTTCTTTGGGAAGGCATGTGTCCAGAATGTTAGGGTGGTGAAATGTATCTTGCGGTGTTTTGAGTTGGTGTCCGGTTTGAAGATTAATTTTCACAAGAGTAAATTGGCAACAATTGCTGTGGAGGAAAGAACAACTAGCAGAATGGCCTCTCTATTGCATTGTAAGGTGATGACTATCCCTTTTGTCTATCTTGGTATCCCGGTGGGCAGCAGGGCTTACTTGTCTTCTACGTGGACTCCGATCCTTCAAAAAATGCGCGCAAAGCTTAATCCTTGGCGGCGCCGTCACATTTCATTTGGTGGGCGGGTTTGCTTGATTCAGAGTGTCTTGTCTGCTCTTCCGCTGTTCTTTCTTTCTTTTTTCAAAATTCCAGTGGGAGTTGAGAAAGAATGCAGGAGAATCATGCGTGATTTTTTATGGGGTGGTTTAGGTGATGGTCAGAAAATAGCTTGGGTGAGTTGGGAGCGGGTCTGCAGACCTAAGGAGGTAGGGGGCCTTGGACTCAAGGACTTGACTAAATTTAACAAAGCTTTACTTGGGAAGTGGAAGTGGCGTTACTTGTTGGAGCCTGATAGTCTTTGGTGTCGTGTTGTCAGAGCTAAGCTTGCAAACAGGAGCAGGTCAGCGAAGTCTCCTTGGTGGAGGGAGGTTCAGGCGGCGTGTCTCAATGATTCAGGGGGTAATTGGTTTGAACTAGGACTGTCTAAAGTAGTTAAAAATGGGGATGCCACGCGGTTTCGGTTGGAGGACTGGTCAGGATGTGGTATGCTCAAGGATCGCTTTCATAGGCTCTTTAATCTGTCTCGGCAGAAGTATGCTACTGTTAAGGAGATGGGTGCTTGGGTTGGGGGGGTGTGGTCTTGGATTTTTCATTGGAGGCGAGGTTTGAGTGAGAGAGAGCAGGGGTGGGTCCTAAATATGTGTGAGGGGTGTGAGCTTGGTAGAAAACCAATGCGATAAGTGGTTGTGGTCACCAAACCAAGGGGGGGCTTTTACGACTAATAGTGCTTACTCTTTTTTGCAGGGTAATAGTGAGGAAGAACCTGATCAAGCTATGCAACTGTTGTGGGCAGCACCTGTGCCATCTAATGTCAAGGCGTTTGGATGGCGACTGTTGTTGGATAGACTTCAAACTAGACAACAATTGCTTCGCAGAGGGGTGATTCAAGTTACTGGTGATGCTCGTTGTGCCTTCTGCCGTCTGGAGTTGGAGACGGCTGCCTATTTGATGTCGTCTTGTCAAAAGGTTCGTGAGGTTTGGACGCTTTGTAATAGTTGGATGGGAGGCACTCTAACTCTGTATGATTCACCGCGCGATCATCTGATGCACTTTGCTTGTCATGGCTGGAGTAGAAATCAAAGAATGGGAGAGATTGTTGTTTGGCTCGCTGTGGTATGGTCGGTGTGGATCCTTAGAAATGACGTTATTTTTAGGGATGCATTGTTTGATAAGGATTATTTGTTAGATATGGTTCAATTTCGCTCTTGGAATTGGATTCGCCATAAGATGAAGGGGGTGGGGTTCTCATTATTTGAATGGAAAAACTGTCTGGACTCTGGAGGCTTGTATTCACTCCTTGTAGTTGCAGTGTTAATGCTTATGCTGCTGCTCTCTTGTATGGGGGCCTGCTGTCTAGCTTTCTGTGAATTATTTTGGGGTGCTGTTATGTCTTTCTTTGGTTGTGGGTGTAAGTTGGGGAGTAGGGAATTTCAATTTGGTCTTAAGGTGAGCATGGCGTGGAAAGGAGGAGTTTAGTAGCTGATTCATTGCTGCTACATTTTCAGGCTGATATTGTCACGTATTGGAGGGGATTTTTTTGCTGGTTTTTGCTGCTTTGGTTCATTACAGTGTCTTGTATTAGTTTGGTTTCAGTGTAGGGTGCGTTTGGGCTTGTCTGTTTGTCTTGCTGGTGTAACTTGCTACTATTTTGTAATTTTCTCTTCTCTCTTCTTCTTTCCTCTCTTTGTATATGGGTTAGCACCCCTTGTGCTTAATCAATATATTCTTTGCATATCAAAAAAAAAAAAACATGGAGTGTTTAAAGACAAAAGCATAATGAAAAAAATATCAACCAAACAAATTGTAACACCCAGGTCAAATGAACGCATACCAATCGTGCCTCATAATTTCTGTCCCCCACTAACAATATTGTTACTCTCCAACCCCCATCAATTTTACATCAGCATGTCATCCAAAGTCATTACATATGCTGAACACTCTTTTACTTTTTTGGGTCTTGGATATCTGAGTTTGATATGACACACACACAGAAAGAGAGAGAGGACATAGTTACTTCACATGCTGCTTCAGCTAGCTCCACAGTGTATTAGCAACTACCAAGTACCAACGCCTGAAAGCTCCAAAACACATAAGCAACTACCAAGTACCAACTAGCTAGCACCATTAAATGATGAGAAGATCATCCAGTAAAACCATATTCTCAAAAGGTACTACAACAACATTGAAAGCTAGAGCTCTGAAAACTTCTTTCATTCAACCGTCGACAAGAATGATACTCCACAATTGTGAATCTCAGAACATGTTAGAATGTTAATCGTCTAATAACAATCACAAACTATGACACACAACAGCTTTACAGTGGAAAATATATAAATGCCTGTGGGAGAAGGTTTTGACTCCTGCTCCAAGTGTAGAAGTGCTTCAACCTTATAAAACGCGGGAACGAACCCCAGATGATTTATATATGCTGAGTACAATCAAACAGTGGTAAAGATCCCTTGATGATAGGAATGTGATGTGTGGACCAGTATTTTATTGGCCACATAATCAGAGTATAATTGAGGATTGAGCATGCTTGGGTCTTGTGAATGGTTTCTGAACTTTCTACTGAGGTCTTGCAAGACTTCGAGATGGACCATGCAACAATTTAACAAACCCAAGGAAGCTCAACTTTCCATCTGTGTGCCTGATCCAGTCATGAAGAACAGCGTGAACAGGGACAGATGGACCAAGGCCAAGCTCCTGTTTATTTATTTAAAACCATACATGAGAAATGTATTTGCATAATCAGAGAAATTGGTGTTAAACTGAAACCCTAACAGGAATATCACAGGGTCTATTTGATTACTGTTTTGTAGAACAATTTTTTCTCAAAACATCACAGATGTTTTTTGAATCGTTTTTTAATCTTTAAGTCACCGGTCTTTCAACCTTATAAAACATCTCGTTCAAACAGTTTTTTTTTTCTTTTCTTGTTGTGAAAAACAGGTTTTAAACATTATTTATAAAAATAGTTTATAAATTCAAAAAACTAAAAAGGAAATCAAAGAAGTCCTATATGACTGCTGATAAGAAACCAACAACAAATTAGCCCATAAACTTTACAACAACTGAAACTAGTTTCTTGCAATATTTATACTCCAATGTTGAAATTTCTGCTTTATCAATTTAGAGATTACTAGGCTGCCAGAAATTGTAAGTTGCAACCCACCAAAGTTGAAAATTTAGATATCTCCATTAAAGAAACAGCTGACAGGGTAAGATTATCAGTATAAAGAACACCAGAGACATGCATGTATAAAGTATATCGCAAGCAATCAAGCATACCGAAGCTAGTTCCTCAATCATAATAGCCCTATTTCCATCTTTTTCAAAAAGTTCATAGGCACAGCGTGCATGTTGCTCCCACCGGTCAAGGGCTTCAAGTTGATGAACACTAAGTGCAGCTGCACAGAACTCATCAAAATCCATCCTTCTATATTGTAATGCATTAAGCTGCCACCCAAAAGCATTTGCATCAATCACCAAAACATGAAGCAAATATCGGTTATGCCATACTTAGAGGTATTCCACAGTAAAATCAAAGAACTTACTGATGCCAGAAAATCTGTAATGCGTGACTCCTTCATAGCATCTGTTGCATTCTTCATCAAGGCCTGGCCAATTCAAATTATGAGATTTCAAGCATCATCTTTTTATGAGATTACATGGTAAATAAAAAAAGTTCAAAAAAAAACCAACCGCTTTGATATTGTCCAAGCTAATGGTGCCATTTTTATTAGGCTCTAAAACTGCAAATTGCTCCCTCAAATAATTCAGCTCATCAATAGCTAACGTTTTAGACAGAGCCTGTCCCGGTCACCATGAAAATAAAATGCTAGTACATTATTGTGAGTAGCAAACAAAATTAGATAAAAAAGCAATCTTGAAAACTATGATATTGTACATGTACAATTTCCTACCATCTTTAACTTTGAACTTCCAAATAGAACTTCATAAGTACATAGATTTTAAGCCCCACTAGTTGGAAACATAAACGAAAATTGACTGACTGTCACCCAGATCATTCATACAACAATGAACTCAAACTGATTTCAAGCATTCTATGAAGTAAACTTTTGCATAAGCAAAACACTTATTAGTAAGGTGGAGAATATAAAAGCAATTGAAAGCATAGATCCATTAGTAAAAATCAGAAGAGAAGATACCAACTGCCGGCAGATATACAGTTCACCAAAGGCTGTTTTCCATTCAATATCAAGATTATTAAAGCAAGCTCTGGATAAATATACACACCCGTAAAGCTGCTTTTCGTAGAGAGGAGGAACGCATGTACACCCTCATGAGCTTGAGCACTATAATATCCAACGGTACTTTTACATCCTTATAATTTTTAATCCACGGATGACCTGCAGTATACACTTGTAAGGAACACATAGAGTCAAAGATAAACCAAGACCCTCCAGTGATAGATGAGAATTTCACCTAAGGCCTGTGCGGCAGTCATTCTTTTCCTTGGATCTTTATTTAGTAGTCGCTTAACAAAATCCTTTGCCTCATCAGACAGAGAGGGCCAAGGAGGTTCATCAAAACTTGGGTCAGCTTTCAATACAGCACGAAAGATCCCAGATTCAGTCCGTGCCCAAAATGGACGGCTGCCACATAATAAAATGTATGCAATCACACCAATGCTCCAGACATCAGCCTCTGAACTGTAAGCTCTATGCAGAACTTCAGGAGCCACATAGTATGCGCTACCAACAATATCATTTAGCCTTTCATCTATAAAGCATAATGAAAAGTCAAAATTTAACCCAAACCCATGTACTGCATGACGTGCAAGGTACAAAAGAGGACTCAAAACAGACCTGGTTTAACAAAATCTGACAACCCAAAATCTATGGCCTTCAGCTCTGAGTTCTCATCTTTGGATGTGAACAGGAAGTTCTGGTCCAGAAATCACCCATCCTTTGAAGTTAATACTAGACAAAAATTATAGGACAAGAACTATGAAGCAAATCAAACATAACCACAACCAAATTATTACATAGGTTATCAAAGACCATCGTGATAGAATATGGGGGTCTTCAAGTTGCCTTCCTTTTTTTTTTTCAAAAGAGAATTTATTTTGCAACTTCAGCCTTTTCCTTTCTCTCTCTGTCTTATACCCAGGGGGTCTCAATCTTATGATTCAAGAAAAACAAATTGCAATATACTTCACCTCAGGTTTAAGATCACGATGCACAACACCCTGTAGATGGCAAAATGCAACAACATTCAGTATTTGTGTCATTACAGTTCTTGCATCTTCCTCAGTATATTTCCCACCTCTGCAAGAGGAAAGAGATATTTCAGCCACAAATCATTTTATGTTTCCCTTATAATATTTTATCCTTATCCCCCAAATCAGCTTCCAAATATTGCACATTCAAAAGAATGAATGTTTACAAAACAAATACCTTGATAATATTCTGTCCAAGAGCTCCCCTCCTTCGCACAATCTAAGATGCATAAGGGTTTGAGAAAACTTGTTACAACATTGACTACAAATGAACTTAACAACAAGAAAGAAGATGACAACAAGAATCTTGACAATTACAAACCAAATCGTAACAAAAATTAAAATTAGCATGTAAGTTAAATAAGCACAGCAATCAGAACATACTCCATTACAATATAGACATTATCATGGTCTTCATATGCATCGTAGAATTGTATCAGATTCTTGTGTCCAGTCAAAGCTCTCAATATTTTCACTTCCCTTCTTACATCCTCAATAGCGATGGCAGTAGTCATCTACAATTCAAAGCATATCTATCAAAACCGACTACTACATAAATTAATTCTTTTTTTAAAAAAGGGCATGAAAGTTGTGCATGAACCATGTGAGTTTCCTTTATTTTCACCTAACAAGACCGTGTTCAAATCAACAAATTACAAGTAAAAGCTAAAGACAGCTATGCATGAAAACAATTTGACCAATACAAAGTAGGGTCTTTAGAAGGAAAACTGTAGAGTCAATTGGAAAATCAAAGACCAAATTTATGAGGAAAATCCATGCATTTTCCAATCAACAGTAGTAAATCCCCACCTTTTGTCTCTAAGAATGTAGGAGTACTTTCATTTTAGAAAAGTCAAATCCATAAGAAAATCAATGTGAACAAGATCTAAGACATGGTTTAGATATGGAGATAACAAATGGAATGAAACAAAAAAGAACCAAGCTGAACTACAAAATGATGAATAGCTTGAAAAGAAAACATTAAAAAAAATACCACAAATTTGGAGTATCTTAAATAAAATAAAACTAAAAAACAAAAACTTGTAAAAATGGAGAGAAAGATCACTGAACCTTGGATTTTGGGATGATCTTGACAGCAACCTGGTGACCTTTGAGATCACCCTTGATGAATTTAGCAGCACAAGTGTAGCCAAAGTGGCCTCTACCAACCTCATCCCCAAGCTGAAACTTGTGCCCAAAATGCTTGGAGAATCCAAAACTCTTGTCCAAAGCAACAGCAACCTCAGCTTCACTCCCTTCAGGAATGGCGACCTCATTCGGCTTAACGGACCCGTGCCGGCGAGCAAGCACGGCCCTTATGTGCTTGGCCGGCGACGGCGGCCGGAAAAACCGCCGGGGAGTTCCGGCAGCCGGAGATTTACCGGAGAATAAATGGTGGGCAGGGCTGGGACTGTAAAAGGGGAAAAGGGGAGATTTCTTACCGGTTTTGAGGTGGGTAGGTGTGTGGGGAGTAGGGTTTTGGCCATTGGAATGAGGCTTGGTAGTGGAAGTGGTGTCTGGTTCAGTGTGATTGGAAGGTGAATGGGGTTTGGAATTTGGAGGAGAGTGTGGTTTGGAAGTGCATAGACCCATTTGGAAATGGAAGTGTGAGTGTTGAGAGTGTGAGTGTGGTGATTCTAAGGTGATCCAAGCTGAAAGATGAAGCAGTTGTGGTTCTGGAACAAGGAGATTTGGATCATGGGATTTTGGAGAAAATGGGGTTTCGTGGGAATTGAGGTTGTTGATGATGGATTTGTGGAGTTTAAGAAATGGTGTTTGGTTTGGACAAGAACAGAGAGAGAGAGAGAGAGAGAGAGAGATGTGTATATTATGTAGAAGAAATGTTACTAATAAAGAAACGACGAGAGTTTCGCTTTTTTTGCTGCACGGAAAGGAAACAGCCAAATTAGAATTTGTTTCTTATGTTTGTTGTTGAGGACCATGGCTTGATGCGTGATATTAGAGTAGGAAGAACCGTTTTAAATTTAACTAATTAACCATAAAACACAATTAAGTAAATAATTGTAGTTTTTAATCAATGAAATACAAGAAAACAAAACTACACTACACAGCGCAGCAATGCCGGTCCGAAGCAAGGAGTGGATTTAATTCAACAAGCGGAAGACGCCATCAATGAAGATCGACCTGACAACGTAAATCGACAGAGCTAAGTCTATATGCACATGCATGAGCTTCTCTTCGAACGTCATGAAAGGAGACACGCCGGGGACGGTAGAAATATCCACAATATCCAACAACACGGCTTCCAAATGCAATGATAAAGAAAAGGGCTCCAACATCCTAATAGCACTAGTGAGTCGCTCTCGCACAGAACATGATAACTCAAATCTCAAGCTAAGAGAAAACTATGTTTGAAGGCCAAGACATCCTCAAGGAGGGCACACAAATCAGAAGAGGTCCCCGAAAAAGCACACAACCAACAAGCATAAGCATCTCGCAAGAGGCCACCATAGCCAATTTGTCGTGAAAAGGTGAGTTGAAAAGTAAAGTTATTTTGTATTTGAATATAGTTATGAGAAAAATGATTTTTGTCTGTTAATATTATAAAGTTTGGCTGAGATAATGATTCTGTAGGGATACATTAGTCGAGGTTGAACTTGGGATACTTTAGCTTATGGGTGTATCCACTAGGCTGATCAGGTGTATAACCCTTTAAGTCTATAGCATAGAAACGAGCAGACTTGTATGCCTTGATGAAGCTTAGGTTTGACTCATGACATAGTGACTGAAGGGTGTGTCCACTAGGTCGATTGAGTGAGAGGGTACACAACCCCTTAAGTCTATAGCATAGAAGCGATCAAACTTGTGTGCCATGATGAAGCTTGGATTGGACTCATGAACATTGGTTGAAAGGTGTGTCCCTTAGGGCAACGGGATGAGAGGGTACACAACCCCTTAAGTTAAAGCTTAGAAGTGAGTAAACTTGTGTGCCTTGATGAAACTTGGGTTAGCCCAAAGTGTGCCCTTTGGGCCGATTGGGTGGGAGAGTACGCACCCCCTTAAGTCTTGACTCTTGAGCTTAAAAGTGAGTACACTTGTGTGTCTTGATAAAGCTTGGGCTGGACTCAAGATTCCTTGGTTGAAGGGTGTGTCCCTAAGGTCGACCGGATGAGAGGGTATCGGTAAGTGACATCTTTTTCTTGTAGTGAGTTATAATTTGTATAACGTGCCTTCCAAACTGCAATGGGCACTCCTATACTAGGGACTTGAGGTCGCTTTGTTTAGTCTTAACTTAGATACCTAAACACAAATTAATGTTTTGATGACAGAAATGCAAAAGTGATAAAGTTTATGCAAGCAAGTACTTGATAATAATAGTTTGAAATATCAAGAATATGATTAATTCAAGCCTTACATTAACTATGAAAAAAAGATGCTTTGTCCACTCTAGGGCAACATCATTCGTCTCACATCTAGATCAAGTACAAGCCAAAGATTAATATTGACATCTATCATCGGATGTTTGACAAAGTGTGCACTTCCAAATGTGACTTTCCAATGACCGAAAAACATATACTCAAGGTCAACTCATTAGAGTGTACGAAAGTGGAATGTATTGTTTCCCACTCTCTGAAGTTCAAGATAAAGGTGCTAAATCATAGGACAACAATAGACATATGCATGTAATGAAAGACGAAAGACCGTTTGATGAGCTTGAAGACTAAGGAGAAGAACCCTAATTTCCCAACAACCAAATTACCAAGAAAGACCGAAGACTAGTTTTACAAAAAAAAAAATGATAATCACTAGTATATACAATTACATACCGCACATGGTGATTCCCTTTCTTAAGTCTTCCACTCTTTCATTTGTAATACTTTTAGTGTGCACTAGAAACTTAAACACTTAACACAAACACAAGACTCATTGAGTTTGACACATGATCGTGGAACCACGTAAGGACAACTTTCCTCAAAATATAGGGAAAAAATTGACACATGATCGTGAGAGGAGCTTCGAGATAACTCATCTCATCCTCAAAAGTGTTAAGCTACGACACCTTTCAAAATCCATTCAATAATTGTTGCAAAGCCTTCAAGGCATATATTTCAATTATTCAATTTTTTAAAGATTTTTTTATCAATAATTGCACTAAATCTTATATTTTAATTTTTTTTTTAAATTGACTTTAAAATCTTAATTTCATTCTATATATATGCACGATTTTATAAAAGAAATTTAAAAATATAACTTAATTACCAAACTATGAGTATTTTCTGGCAAGGAAAGCGGCGCGGGAGAGATAATCGCACCGTGTGTGGGGACAACCACCACCGGATGCTTATGCTTCGCTTTATTTAAACATGTGTGCATAGTTTAGTTGTCTGTTTAATTTTCCTCATGTAATCAAAAAAAAAATTGTATTTTTTGCTTTTTAATACATGAGAAATTAATGTGAGATTATCCAAATACCTGTAAGCTACGTGATGTTGAACCTTCCCTTCCCATCAAGCCTTTTTGAATTGTCGAATAACAGAAAGGATTTAAAGGACAGTTGAAGGACATGTTCGTTAACCCCACTTCTCTTTTTGCTTTACATCCAACTGGAAACCTCCATCTCCTTATAGATATAAGTATAACATATATATGCGTAAGGATAAGAGAATAATTTATTTATTAGACAAATAAATATAAATTCAATAAATATGTGGTTTGGCTATGTGCCTAGCTATTGCTTCCGAACCACCACAAACTTGTAACTCTGCATATATATTATCTTATGGTTTGGCTACTAATAGAAATTGTTGTTCGGATTAGCAATTAGAATTTAAGTTGTTGTAAATGAAAGAAGTCCGAGAGGAAGGAAGTCGAAATTGGAAAACTTATAAATTAACTCAAACATCTACAATCCAACTAAAGATTTAAACTTAATATAAAATATTTTTCATAACAATGAACCCGAAAGCCCTACAAAACTACATAGTGTGAAGAATATTTAGCAGAGAAAAGTACGTACATACCAGCATGTTAGAAGGGCGGGGCAAGGGCAGCGGAGCGTTGGGAACAGGGTAAGAGGGGCGTTGAGGGCATGGGAGGAGACGCGTTGAGGGCAGGGAAACATGGCATATGAGAGCATAGGCGACAAAGTCGTGGAGAGGGTGACAACAAATTGAGGGGGCGACGGAAATGTGCGGGTGATTGGTTTGAGAGTCTGACACTGACCATTTGAAGGGGAGTTGGCAGAGGGGGAAATGTGAGGTATGCATTCCATTGAGGGCAGGGGTGTCAGAGATGAGAGACACGACGATCCTGATGCCTCACACCTTGTATTGCTTTCATTGCAATTTTACTTTGGCATGCACCTTGACAGCGTGTTCGTAAGTAATCAACACTACTTGACAATAACTGATGCTAATCATCATCGGCATAGTTGACACAGTAGATAAGTGGACCAACATTTTAATTCGATACTTTGCGTCGGCTTTGAGTCGTCTAGTGTCGAGGAATCCTACGCTAGAGATCAAAGATTAGCTTCGACGTTATTTTTTTGACACTAAAACAACCTTTTCTTATAGTGTATGAAGAGAAAGATATGCACAAAATTTCAACTTAAAAGAATTTTTACATGATAGAACTCTAGTCTAGTTAGAAAAAACGTATACCTACTTTTAATTAACTGGACTAATTTCTTACTTTGACCTAAAGCATATTGGAAACTGTGATTTCAAAACATTCCAACATATTGGAATGTTACAATATGGAATATGGATGGTAAAATAGACAAGTTGTTGGCATCGAAAAACATGCAAGACTAGTAATGAAGCTGAAGCGTCTCGCCGGCCAGCATAGAGAACCAGCCGATAGGACAACTAGTCAAGGCAAGATTTTCGCCTTACTTTATTTAGTAGCCTTTATCACCAATACAAGCTTTAAATTAGTGATTACAAAGTGCTTTTTAAAGTGTCATAGGAACCTGCATTGATCAGAAATATAATCCATTCCTCGAATAATCACTTGATTATGAAACCGTTACGTTTGTTTTCTTCAACTGACCCATACAACTACCTAGTCACTTATTTGTAAACCAACACAAACTATATATGCATACTTCATTTTAGTATTATTAATTGTTTCATTCGTTTGAGTTGAAACTACATATGGTGACTCAACGTAGATTCAATTTGTATTCTTCTTGCTACCCACTCACTATGCCACCACCATAATTTAGCTCCCCACTTAATTGTGCTTGAAGTGTGCAATTTTATTTTTACTTTTTCCCCTTGAACTTGATTGATATATGTAAAAGGATAAATGTAGCACCTGCACACGTATCTATCTGACCCTTGTGTTGAAGTAATTGATGACCCACTTTGTAAAGTTTCTTCTTACTTATAACTTGATTTCTTTTCGATCTCTAATGAATACGAATGTTGTCACTTGTTTGAGGAATTGAGGGACGATTTCGTGTCTATCATAATATATAAATATTTTTCTGAAATTCAAACTTATAACTTAGTTCTTATTTATTGGCTACCTCTAATCATTATTTGTTTTTATTTTTAAAAACTATGAATACAAATTAGTATTAATTAAAGATGAAGTGACATTTTAAAACAAAACATCTGCAATTCAACTATCTCAAACTAATTTATTTTTAGAGCATCTCCAATGATAATATCTAATGTTAAATACATGTTAGATGTGTAAAATTAATATGCCACCTTTGATCTCATAGTAACTCAGTAATATTGAAATATGAATTTCAAAATAAACTTCAGTTAGTTAAGAAGCACGAATACACACGCATTTTATAATAACTTATGACTGACATAAAACCCAAAAAAGTTTTATCCAATACTAAAGCAGATTTATTATCATCATATTTAATTGGTAAAATCCTGCCCATTATGATTATGTTATATATTGCTCCACTCGATTCCTGTTTTGACTTAGATTTCACAATGATGATTGGTAAATGGTAATGCTGATAATGTCTTGCTGAAAGAGCTTTTTCGTATAGTATTTGGAGCCAAATCAGAGCACACAAATAAATTACTATTATTTTTTGTTACAACACAAATAAATTATTACTTTTGCACTGTTATTCCCAGTAATAATATATCCTATTCAATATTGTTTGTTAGTTTCAAGTTATACTAGTGTTTTTTCCCGTGCGCTGCACGACGAATTTTTTTGTTATATTTGATAAATTAATAATTATTTTAATTATAAATAATTTAATATGCTAAAAATGAAAGAACAATCATAATAAAGAAGTAAATATTCAAAATGCATAAATTCGGGCACTCAATTATAATGTTTTTATACTCATACACTGATTTAATCAATATAAAAATTTCATAACAAAAAAAAAATTAATTAGCCAAAAATCTTCAATTTTCCACATGTGATGTATAAATGATTTTTTCCTTGATGTAAATACATATATTTAAAACTATTAGGTTAGGGACTTACAAAGTGAAACCAAAATACACACACATATATATATATATATATAACTAATTCTAAATTTATTTTAAAACTATGGGCAGTGCACTTAAATTATTTGAAGCTAAATTTTTACAGTGGTTTTAACATGAAAGTGTTTCCATGTAGAATGTTCTGACCCGTACGTGACGGATCTTTCTATTTTTAGGCATGTACAAATACAAATATTCAAAAAAAAATTGATATAATAAAATCATTATTTACCAATTTTTTAGCTGTTAGAATTAAGAGAATAAAAAAATGAGCATTTAACAAAACAACACCACAACGAATAACACACAACCCGCAAAATTTCACACAACTTTTACATATATTTACTCATAAAATTATTTTTCTATAGATTTAACATGATAGTATTTTCTTGTTAAAATGTTATTCCTAGTAGAAGAATTTGATTGGTGTTTTTCCCCGTGCGTTGCACGACGAAGTTTACTACTGTATTTGAAAGTATTTTCATGCAAACTGATCTCATGCAGGAGCTTTTTACTATATAATTAATTAATATAGACTAAATATGTTTATTCTTCTTTAATTCTTTGTGGGAGCCATATATTCTCAATCAAATAAAAATACTAAAATTATAACAAAACATTTTCTATTAGTTTCAACTTGAAATCATTTTCATGCAAAATGATCCTCCCCGTATGAGTTTTTTAATATGTAACTTAAACATAAATAAGTATAACTGAAAATGTCCATCCCTCTGACTTCCCAATTTTCACAATTAAATTATAATGCTTCTATATATATATATTTCCTTAAAATCATTTAAAAAGTCTGAAAATAGCATATAAAATCTCACAACATAGAAAATTTTATCAAAAATGGCTGATTTGGAAAATAGCACACCATATTTATCATAGTTTAATATATTTTTACTTCTAAAAATATTGAATTATAACGCCACCGTCTGAATTAGCAAAAGAAGTATTTCTTTATAAATTCTTGGCAGCAATAATAATAATTAAAAGTTCTTTCCGGTCAAAACTGGAAGAAATTTTAAAAGTCAAAATTAATAAGATTAGAATATTACATAATATTACAATGATATTTAAAAATCATAATAATTATTCCTAACTTCATATGCTGAAATAGTTACGAACTATCAAATTTTAATTTTTAAGAAGTTTATTTGAAATTAATAAAAAAGTTAGCATTTCGGTTAGCATAAATATATTACCAGTTGATTAATTTATCAATACGCTCCTATACAAACAATATTTTATTTATATAATTCAATTGAAAATCTTCCTCCTTTAGAGCAATTTCTACCAACAATTATTCGCACCAGCAAAACCTCATTTCCCGTAATTGCTTCTGTTTGCCTATCAATGTAAGCAAGTAGATGTTCTAGCCTGATTCACGCCAAATAAAGAGAGTCTTTTAGTAACAATAGACTATCATATTGTTTATAAAACAAATATAGATCAGTAGATCAATCAATAAATAAAGAAAACCACATGAACTTTTAGGTGTACCAATTTAAGTGTTTTTGAACTTATAGCTCTGCTATTAATCTGTAATTATGTAGCCATATCATCATATCAAGGTTAGGGATAAAAGTGTACATATTAGAAATCATGAATGGGTGCAGGGTATTTGAAAGAGTGGATAAGCATAATCAACTCAAGGATTTTTCAAATCAGGTAGAACCTTAACTCTTACTTTACCTCACAATAGGTAAGCAAAATTTGGGATTGGATGGAAGAGGGTTGGATAGCTCTCCTTGCAAAAAATTTCTTGGAATGTTAGTGTTTTAATATAAGTATAGATGTTAGTCAAACTTAAGGTTAAAAGTATTTCGAAAATAAAATAAAGTGTGGGAAATAATGCATGGGGAAAGGGAATCATTAAAACAAATGAAGGAAAAAATTAAATTAAAGGAGAGAGGGAATAAAATAATATTATTTGAGAGAGGAGGGGGCCATCTGAAGAGAAAGAGAATAAAATATTATTATTTTAGAGAAAGAGCCTCATCAGCATAAAGAAAGAGAGAATAAAAAGTAATAAAATAATACATGAGGGGACAGGTGTAAGCTTGGGATTGGATGGAAGAGGGTTGGATAGCTCTCCTTGCAGAAAATTTCTTAGAATGTTAGTGTTTTAATATAAGCAAAATTTGTCTAATCCAAACCATGGCCATTATCCCTATAAGAGATAAATAATGAATCAAAAAAATATTATTATATCAAAGAAACACGATGCATATTCTAGTGGGAGGTCAGAAGAAGAGATCAATGAGTCAGTTTATGAAACTAAGGATTTTAGGTAACATTTTTCACAACTTTTTCTACAAATGTGGGTTAAAGCACTTTTATTATTTGTTTACTGCATCAAATAGTTATGTTTTGAAAAATCAAGTTATAATCTAGTGTATTTATCAGTGTCGTTGCACGGGGGTATATTTCTGAACATATAATAAATTATTTTTAATATATGAATTAATATTTTTATATAAATGATAAATATCAATAAAATAAATTTTATATTTGATCAATGTGTTTATGATGTAAGAATATAATAAATTAAATAATTTTTCATTTTTTTATTTCATTTTTTCTATCTCTAAATAATTATACACAATTTATATCATACGAAAAATGTAAAATATGCAATAATAATACTATTATATATAATATTATAATAATATATAATTAAAAATTGTCATAGATATCTTTGGTGGAAAAATACAACATTCCAGGGCAGCACACAAAATTGTTGGATTTAAAATCCAATTTATCCAATTTTTAACCACCAAGATAAATTAAAAACACAACTGCAAAAATTCCCATGATTGGATCCAAATGTAGGAAATTCTTTTACGAAATTAATTGGTTCAGGACTCCAACATGAATAACATGTGGATCATCTATATGAAGTCCAAACCAAACAGAATGATTCTCAATAGTTATTAGCTTTGATGAATTTCCTCCACCCATTCTTGAAGGTGCACTCAGAATCTCATTGAGTTTCAAACCAATTCACAGTAAAATATCTCGTTTTTCTGATCTCGCATAACCCAATATTTAGGTAGCAATGCTGCTTTTACAATCTCTGCAGGAAGTACCTATAAAATAAAGAATGAATTAAACACAGATACAAATCAAATCATAATGCTTCTTTATATCTACTCTTAAATTATTTAAAAAGTTTAGGAAAAATATTATAATTGTAAATGAACAAATTTCTGTTAGTTTCAATTTGAAAGTATTTTCATGCAAAATGTTTCTCATGTAGGCTACATTTAAAAAATTTCTATCAAAACTTATTTTTTTTCTTAATATTTAAACTCTAAATTTGATTTTTATATTTTCCACTAACTATCGTATAATACATGAAAAAAGAAAAGTAATGTAAAGGTCCAATATCCGCTGCATGAGATTATTTTAGTATTACCCGATAATTAATGATAATATTATATATATATATTATAATAAAATTATTCAAAAGAATTTCAAAAGCAGCTAAATTCAACTAAATTCGTTACATGACACATGTCCCTCCATACATCCCCTTGTTATCAGAGGATTATCGTAGCACTCTTTTCTTGAGGCCTTAGTCTTTTGGATTTTTGGTTTTTTAACCTGTTTTGTACCAAAAAAAAAAACAAAACCAAAACGTCAAAGGCAAAATATGAAAGGAAACAAAAACATCTTTGATAAATGTAAACTCTAAAATGAAAAGAATGAACCTTGATTAATGGAAACTTCCAATAAATTGAAACTCTAGAGGGAGAGTAAGGTGAAATGCTAACTTCCAAATTACCTATTTTGATCCTCTAGTCCCAACTGCAAAACTTGAAAGCATCAATGAGTGCAAATTATGTTTAATTAACAACCATATATATTGTGTCTACAAAACATAAATGAGTGCTTTACACAATTGAAACTAAGTGAACATCAAATTAAGTCACTAAGCTGACAAATTGTTCTTACCTATTGTTGCAACAGATCTGCAAATTTAAGTTTAAAATGGTATAAATTAGAAACATAATCAAGATCATAACAAACATATAGAAGATCCAAAATCAAAATATAGTAGTGAAAATGAACATGGAAAACAAAGGAAACTCAAAATCAAAATAAAATCAGAATCAAAATCCTTCAACCAAATAAAAAAAAAAGAAATAAAAAAAGAAAACATTTACCTTTCCCAAATAGTAAGCACGATTTTTAATCATCTCAAAGCCACAATCGCAACCATGGTGGCAAAGAAAAGTCGCACTTGAAATCATGGGCTTGAAAAGAAGGAGAGGTAAATGAGGTGTTATTGCAAAAGGATAATGGGTTAGTGGAAGAGGGAGGAGAGTGGGAGATAGATAGTAGTAAAGAGAAAGAAGCGATGAAAAACAGGGGAAAAAAGCAGAGGGAAAAAATTATACAGACTAATGTACGAAATAGAAATAAAAGAGGAAGTTAATATCAAGTAGTTAGATCAGATGCTTAGAGAGGAAGAGGGAGAGGCAGAAGAAAGGGACTGAAAAGAGAGAGAAGAGTTTGGGGAGGAAGAAACGGGTATAGAGAAAGAAGGTTTGATTATTTGAAACAAAATTCATGTGTTATTTATATGTAAAGCCTCATGAATCCACTAAATTATTTTTGATAGAAACTATAAAATTAAACTCTGAATCTTAAATCTTGTATAGGGAATATAGATGATGAATGTCATTGGAATTAGTTTCAATGCAATGCTTAGCACATGTTAACATAAATTTGACCAGATTTTGATTTCTCCATTTCTTACTGGTCAAATTGGGAGGCATTGATTTTTTATTTATTTAGAACAATATCGAATTAGTAGGTGGAGAGTTTGAAAAGACATTGCACGTGTAGAATTTAAATGAGAATAAAGGGCTGTTTAAATCTGATTGGTCAATGATTGAGGTGGTTTTAATTTTAGCTAAAATTATGGATGAATTTTTATATCAGAAGAAATTTGATTAGTCAATAAATGGGTAGTGATAATTAATGATAGTTATATTATAGATTAAAAAATGGTGAGTAATATCTGATTGGCTAGGTTAGTGGTGACATTAAATATTGTGAACAAATTTTTCAAATTGTTTAAGTTGTTAAATAGTGATTGGATGAGAAGTAGGTAGTGAATAATTAATGTGAATTAATAATGAATGTTAGTCAAATTTAAGGTTAAAAGTATTTCGAAAATAAAATAAAGTGTGGGAAATAATGCATGGGAAAAGGGAATCATTAAAACAAATGAAGGAAAAAATTAAATTGAAGGAGAGAGGGAATAAAATAATATTATTTGAGAGAGGAGGGGGTCATCTGAAGAGAAAGAGAATAAAATATTACTCCCTCCGGTCCTATTTATAAGCATGAAAGAGAAGAAAAATCTTTGTCCTTTTATAAGAACCAAATGAAAGTTTGAGCTATATTAATTAATTTTTTTCAATGATGCCCTTATTAATTCTAACTTGTAAAATGTGTCTCATTAATTATTCTCTCTCTTTTCCACTTTCCAACACTAATAACAAAGGGTAATTTTGGAAGTTCATTTTAATTTAAGACAAATTTAATGCATTTTATCTAGTTTAACTACATTTCTTAAACTATGTGAATTTTTTTTTGTTGCTTATAAATAGGACCGGAGGGAGTATTATTTTAGAGAAAGGGCCCCATCAGAATGAAGAAAGAGAGAATAAAAAAGTAATAAAATAATACATGAGGGGACAGGTGTAAACTTGGGATTGGATGGAAGAGGGTTGGATAGCTCTCTTTGCAGAAAATTTCTTGGAATATTAGTGTTTTAATATAAGTATAGATTTTACACAGAGCTTAATTATTCAATTTAAAAATAGGCTTTCCCTAGGTTGTACCATCTAGTTATCCGAAAATTAACTGTAAAATAAATAATTCGCAACATATTTGTATCAGTGTTTACATCACCACCTATATAGACAACCCCCTTTAAAATATCGGATGATATTTGACCTGCGAACATCCAACTGAAAACTACTACTTCCGGTCTTATTTATAAGCATGAAAGAGAAGAAAATTTTTGGTCATTTTTATAAGAACCAAATGAAAGTTTGAGCTATATTAATTATTTTTTCCCATGATACCCTTATTAATTCTAACTTGTTAAATGTGTCTCATTAATTATTCTCTCTTTTTCCCACTTTCCAACACTAATAACGAAGGGTAATTTTGAAAGTTTATTTTGATTCAAGACATATTTAATGCATTTTATCTAGTTTAACTACATTTCTTAAACTATGTGAATTTTTTTTTGTTGCTTATAAATAGGACCGGAGGTAGTATTTATCATGACATTAATTTTCCATTCTTAAGTTATCATTTTTGGTGTAATATTTTTTTTTGGTAAATTCTGTGATACCCATAATTATTTTTGGGTGTAATACCCACATTAAGTTATTTAATAAACGAGTAGTGAAGACGAACGATGATGGTGGCGATGCGCGCCAAATTACCATATTTTACGGAAGAACAAAGATTAAAAAGCACAACAAACAAAATTCATGTATCTGAGAATGAAATACTACATTACTATGATATAATAAAGTCAAACTTTTGACGAATATATAAGTTTTTACAACTAATTTAACTCATTTTGGATATCACGCCTTGAATTGACTCAAGGTACCACAGCCAGCACCTATTTTTTTTGCTGTATTCTTATATCTTAAGTTATCATGAGATTACTTTCAAAAAAAAATGTTATCATGAGATGATGTTAATGGGATAAAATTTATCTTGAACAACTAATTAATGAGCCCATTTGTTATTGCTTAAAAAATGATTTTGTCTTCAAAAAGTAATTAATTTTATTTTAAGTGATTTATTAAAAAAATCATTTGTATTTGTCAACAAAAATAATAAATGTTTTTCACTTTAAAAAGTGATTTTAAATTATTTATATCTCATAGACTAAAGCTGTATTTTTATATAATTGAAAATCTAGTATCCTCGGTAGAGAGTTAATTAAGTGGAAATGGAAGGGAGATCTACTAGGGCAGTGGCTCCATGGAAGGAGAGAGTGGAGGTTCGACATAGAAGGAAGGTAGTTCCTAGGGGGATCCTTTGCGGTTTTCGTTGATGGATTGAGTGGCAGAGTTACTCGTACAAAAATTGAGGCAATCTTTGTGGACCGGGCGGGCACGTCACAAGCCTTAACCCGCCCGGAATCACCAAGAAAGGATTGTGAATAATGCAAGGGCAACTACAAGGGCGGCACAAGGAACCCTCGCCTGATAAGTAGGTGCTAAGCTGAGCGACTATTAAAGTAGCGAATAAGGACATGCCTTATGTATGAATCTGGGCCTATTCTGTCCTATTTGTATTGGGATTTGAGCCTTATCTAAATAGAGCCCAAATCCAAGAATCTTCTAGATAAGGACTACACCCACTATATAAGGGGGGTCCATCATTGAACTAGGGACATTTTTTATCATTAATGAAAATATTTCCTTATTTTACATATCTTTCCATTTATGCTCTACTAGGGTTTACTAAGAATATTCCTTCATCCCTTAAGTAGACCTTAGTATGGAACACTTTGGAAAACAGGAGAATTGTGAGATGTTTTTGTGCCAACTCAAAAGAGGGCAAGGCGTTGTCTGAGGTTTGGTTTTGTGAGATTCAATTTAGATTAAGAAACATGGAGGGTCATCCGCATGTTCAATGGTATCAAGTTGGAAAGGAGCTTATCTAGAGGTGAAGAAAGCGAGGTACCAACTAATAAAAGAGCATGACAGGCATACCACCGGGGAGGGCATCACAAATGATTTTATGGTGCAAGGGAAGGCATGGAGGCCAAAAAAGAATATTAAACAGGTTCAGGCAGATTCGCAGGAGCGGAATATGAATGCAGTGTACCTTATGGATAACGAGGAAAAGATATGGCTTCAAAGCAGTGCTTGTATGCTACCTTGTATGGAGTTCGTTTGATAGAAGGGGTGAGGGATGAATTACGCATGCATGGGTTTAGTTCAGTGCAAGTTAAATTACTCGGGGCTCGTGGTGTTCTTGTGGAGTTTGCTTCTACTGAGGATATGAAATTTAATTATTTTATCCAAATTAGCTGCATGAGTTTAGTTTGATACAACCGATTTCATTGTACCCATGATTATGAAACACTATCTTTTATTTTATATTTTTTTCTGAACGTATCTCCACAGTCGACAGTCATGAGACTAATTTCTCGATGCTTGAAAATCACATTAAGTAGGTAGGTCACTCCCAACTGTTGGAAAACAACACAACTGGAGAAGTGAAATAAACTAGAAGCGCAATCAACAACACAAGAATATAACGTGGAAACTACAAAACCAGAAGAAAAAAAAAACCACGACCGTTGTCTAAATCGACAACCAGAGAATTATCACTATGTGAAAATTGTTACAACACACAGACTTCTCTCACTCTCACCCAATGCCTCAGTACAACCACACTCTCACAAAACAAATATTTAAACTAAGTCAGATATAAGCTTAAAGTGCTACTGACTGATACATCTAAAAACAAAGAACCTAGGTCTAATATATAGCCTTGGTCTTCCCCTTGCTTCACCACACTAAGCAATGTGAGACTTCTCCAATAGCTAATTTTTAACCTCATTCTTTATTTTAGAAACTTGGCAATGTGGGACTTGACAATCAACCCCAACAATCTTCACCTTGATTGTAAGAGTTACACATCTTCCGCTTACATTGTCTATACCGACAATCATACTCCACCATAAAGAGTACACATCACTTGGAAATAAATCATCCAATAATTTTCTTCACTTAGAACTAAACCATTCCAAGAATTTCCACATGTCGAAACCTTGCTGAAATTTTATGGCGCAACTCCCATGTTGGCTTCCAGGAAGTTTTTCAGCCACCGACACCTCTCACCACACACCTTGCATCAATGAGATCACCATCATCTCCCAGAACAAGGGAGATCGTGCTAGTACTTACCTCAGAGTCATTTTCAGATACTACTCCACCTGGACAATTTCTCTTCACATGCCCAGACTTTCCACACTTCCAGCACACCAGATTCTTTGCATGGATCTTCTTCCCATTAGCCCCACCTCCAGTTAGCAATATTGAGCTTGATGAAGTGCTTTCATCATTTTTCATTCTCATTTCTTCAGAAATAATTTTAGTTGCAACTTCTTCAAAACTCAAACTTTCCTTCCCATACATCAAAATAGGTTTCAGATGAACATAGGAAGATGGAAGGGACAAAATGAGCCTTAACGCTTTATCTTCATCATCAATCTCAACCTTAATAGATTCCAGCTCGGAGATGATATTATTCAAAGTACTAAGATGATCAGATATTTTCGTACCTTCATCCATGCGCAGATTGTGGAATTGCTCCTTCAGCAACAACCGATTTAAGATGCTCTTTGCCTGATATAACCCTTCAAGTTTCTCTCATAGTTCATTGGTTGATGACAAATTCTGCACATTTGCAAGAACATTCTTTTGCAAACACAGACGAATTGCACTTGCAGCCCTCAAACCTAGTTCCTCTCACTTGTCGGCCTCCATGTTGGAAGTGTTTCCTTTCAGCGCCTTGTGTAATCCTGATTGTATCAGCACATCCTTGACTTGTTCTTTCCACAAGTCAAAGTTGATTCTTCCATCAAACTTCTCTATGTCAAATTTCATAGCGCTTGAATAAGACATAGAAGCTGCAAACTTCTTCTTCAGCACCTTCACAATATCACACTTCTTTTCTAATGTGGAAGATCAGATAATACTACAACCACAGAGCATACTAAAAATTGTGATATCTCATCGAACCGAAGCTCTTGATACCACTGTTGGGAAACAACACAGCTGAAGAAGTGAAATAAACCAGAAGCGCAATCAACAACACAAGAATACAACGTGGAAACTCAAAAACCGGAGAAAAAACCACGACCGTTGTCTAAACCGACAACCAGATAATTATCACTATGTGAAAATTGTTACAACACATATACTTCTCTCACTCTCACCCCAATGCCCCGGTACAACCACACTTTCACAAAGCAAATATATAAACTAAGTCAGATATAAGTTTAAAGTGCTAATGACTGATACATCTAAAAATAAAGAATCTAGGTCTAATATATAACCTTGGTCTTCCCCTTGTTTCACCATACCAAGCAATGTGGGACTTCTCCAATAGTTAATTTTTAACCTCTTTCTTTATTTTAGAAATTTGGCAATGTGAGACTTAACGATCAACCCCAACACCAACAAATGTTTTTTCCATACGCACCGCTCATAGATCAAACCTGAACTATATGAGACTCTATCTCTTCTACAAACGAGAGGCTTCTTTTGTTGGTCAAGTGAAATATTTGAAAACCAAATATGACATATCTGGTCAATTTTGCGGGAACTTTAATTGGAACACACAACTGATCAACCTGCATGCACCTTGGTATAATTCAGATGGAATAGTTGTAAGGTCCAAGTTAACATCCATGAATTTCATTCCTCTTCCCTCTTTCCCTACTGTCCATGCCTGCCCCAACAGCAAGAAGTACAAATAAATATAAGCGTTGACCTTTTTAAAACCATAATGATGCATGTTAGAAAAAGAAGTTGTGGCAATCATGCCACTGAGAACCAACTGAAAGAAATCATTGATGAACATAAGTAATGCAATATCTTTAGTCTTAGTAATATTTTTTTATACTGAATAAATATTGGTAAACAATTGTTCGCTCACTATATTAAAAATTAAGATTATAAAAATAGTAAATATTTACTAAAACAAAAGAAGAATACTTCTTCAGTTGATTCATGCATGCATCCGATGCTGCATTTAATAAATAATTTTCATTACTAATAAATAAATTATATTTATTTTTTGTTTTGTTAACAAAATCTATAACTATGATATAAATCTTCAAAAATTACTTGAACTTATTCTCAATAAAATTCATCAAACAGTAAAAAAGTACTCAATGCGCGCAAGTCTAGCTTCTTAGGGAGTTGAGGTAGTTTCTTCGGTGTTTATTTGTGAATCTTTTAGACTTTTGAGTTGTTTTTGGCGTTGAGGGTCTCTTTTCCCTTTCCTCTGTTACTTGGTATTTTTTGGTTTTTCTTATTTAGTTATTTCTGTTTTTAGACTGAGTTATTGTCGGCTTACAAGTTTTTATCCCTTTCTTTTGAAAAGGATTGTATATTATTATATCCTGAATATTTTCTTCATAATACATATCTTTTACTTAAAAAAATGTATATTTAAAAACACATTGCTTGCACTTAACATTTGACACTCACATAATTGTCACCTATAAACTGAACAGAGCGCCCCACTATTAAAGCGCATGCTCACTCTCTCAGACCCCAACAACACAACTAAGAAGGAAACCTAATAATAAATTTTTGCACCCACAACCACTGCCACCATTAATTCTAACTCATTCATTCCTCACTTTCCTCCGCTCCATTAGGCAAAACTAACGACTTGTGTGTATGAGAGATGCCAAAGAGAGAGAGAAAAAAAAAGTTTGGTGAAGACAATTCTTTGTCAGCATTCACTTTTCATGCATCTTATTGTTCAATTCCTTGCTATGACCGATCGGCATCATATACAAAACAAGTTTGTACGCTTGAGTTAGACAGGGCCGTCTCAACAAATATTGATGCCTAAAGCGAACTCTAAAAATTGAGTTTTTATAAAATTAATTTTTTTATATAAATAATTTAAATAAAATTTATTTTCTCGGGCTTTTTAAGATGCAAAATCGTTTAGTAAATTATCATAATTTATTTTTCTTAAAATTTATTTTTCAATAGAGAAAGAATTGGAGAGAGTAAAAGAAGAAGAATTCAGAGAGACCAAATAAAAAATCACACTTTTCCTCTGCTTTTTATCAATTCAAAATACACAATAAATTGAATTTAATTAAAAATAAATATTGCACTTAAAAGATCCATTCTTTTAGGCACTCAATATGTTATTTAATTAGTCTATTCTTGGATAATTTCCTTTAAAATATATACTAGTTTAAAAAAACCAAAAAATTTGGGGCCTTAAGCAAGGGCTTTACTGGCCTAGGGGTTGAGACGGCCCTTTAGAGCATCTCCAATGCAAGATTTTTAGTTCTTATTTTTGAGTTAAGAACTAAAAACTGAGTTCTTAACCACTGGAGGGGATGGTGTGGAGTTCTTAAAAATAGGAATTAGGTTCTTATATAAGGAGTTTTACTTTTTGAGTTCTTATCATAAAAAATTAATTTTTTTTCTCTCATTCATTTAATTTAAGTATTGAATTAGCATTTACATTTAAACCAAAATTATATGGAAATAAAAAATATTAATATAATGGTATTGTGGGACCGGATGAATAGTATTAAGAACTAAGAACTCGTGATTGAAGCAAAATCTGCAAAGAGTTGCTTAAGCACATGTGGCAGTACGACCCACATAAATAGTGCTATGAACTAAGAACTAAGAAATACCATTAGAGATGCTCTTAGTGTTAGAAAATATTCAAATAAGATTCTAAGTTTAGACTAATTAATCGTAATTAATGACTTCTTAATACATAGTGGTTGTTTGAATCATTGAAGTGGGGTTGAAAGTTTCATTCTTAAGAGACGCACTTTTAGAAGATCTTTTTAAACATATAGTTTAAGATAGTATATCTTACGTTGATATACAAAAATCGGAAGAAGGAATCAAAATGAAAAGAATACAAAGAAAAGAGAAATTAGAGAGAAAATAGGAAAAGGAAAAAAAAGATGAAAAAACTTTATATGTTTCATGACTTCTAGGACCTAGTTGAATAATGTGGACAATGAAATAGTTCAAAATCATTTTGTTGGATTATGTTGCAAATTCGCTGTCATGATGTTGCGTAATTTATATTTTTGATTTGATGTTGGTGTAAATATAAATTGAGATGATACTATGATACTAATTCAAATTGTTCCACAGTAATGCAACAATTAGAGATTTTCTGGGGTGATAATCCATGAAGATGGTGTTGATAATGTTTCAACTGAAAGTTAAATAAATAAAATTGTGTTCAAATTATAACTATGAAATTGTTTAGTTCAACTAGTAAATGACTTGTTTTTACTCCCTCAAATTTCAGGTTTGAATCCCCTCAACCACTTTTTTGAAAAATGAGATTTCGTTAACGTCCGTCCCTTTTTTTAGACAGAAGAACTAAATTGAAAGATGTTTGCCACTTTTAGGAACCGCAGGATGATTTTTTTTTAGTTTAGGGACCAAGTTGACAGCGCCTGCCACTTTCAAAGATCAAAATGTGCATTTACCCTTCACCAGTCTACTAGCTGCAAATGAGCCACGTGAGTAGTGACGCCAATATTGCAATGTTTGCCTAGGACTAGTAAAAAAAGGGCTAGTGCACAGCCAGCCCACGTGGGTGGGATGTAGTATGCTATGTGACTTTGCTACCACATTAGAAATATGAGATTCCAGTGCGATATTTAAAAAGGCTTTGAGCTCTCAATTCTCAAACTAGCTGTTGTGATATGTTCATCCAAAGTTTCGTATAATATACTCAAGTGCTCAGTGTTATTAACTCATTAATGATTAGACCGAAGGATTAGTTTGGTGTTCGGCTTTGAAATGTAAAAAACCTTTAGGGCCCGTTTAGTGCGACGTATAGTATAAGACCTGATAGTATAAGACCTGATAGTATTAGGCCTGATAGTATAAGCCCTGATAACTTTCTTATACTATCCAGCGTTTGGCCATGCTCTGTATAATTTACCATATCGTTTAAATTAATGCAATTTTATGTTTAGTGAAGTATTGAATAATGTTATATAATAAAAATCAAATATGGAGGTGAATATAACGGTGGTGGCGGTGGTGATGGAAGTAGTGGTCGGTTGGTGGTGGTGGTGGCAATGGTGGTAGGTTGGTGTTGGTGGCGGTGGTGGTGACAGTGGAGATAGGTTGGTGGTGGTGGTGGCAACAATGGTGGTTGTGGTGGTGGCGATGATAGGGTGGTGGTGGTGGTGGTGGTGGTAAGGCGGTGGGGGTGGCGTCTGCGGTAGGGTGGCGGCTACGGTGGATGGTGGAGGCAATGGTGGTTGTGGTGGCGATAGGGTGGTGGTTGTGGTGTCGGTGGTGGTAGGGCGATGGTGGCAGCGACAGTGGTGGTGATCGGGTGGTGGCAGCGATGGTGGTTGTGGTGTTGGCGAAGATAGGGTGGTGGTAAGGCGGTGGCGGTGGCGGCTGCAGTATGGTGGCGGCGACGGTGGAAGGTGAAGGCAATGGTGGTGGTGGTAGCGATAGGGTGGTGGCGGCGATTATGGTGGCGACGGTGGAGGGTGGAGGCAATGGTGGTGGTTGTGGTGTCAGTGGTGGTGGTGGTGGTGGCAATAGAGTGGTGGCGGCGATTATGGTGGCGACGGTGGAGGGTGGAGGCAATGGTGGTGGTGGTGGCGATAGGGTGGTGGTTGTGGTGTCAGTGGTGGTGGTGGTGGCAATAGAGTGGTGGCGGCAATTATGGTGGCGGTGGCGATAGGGTGGTGGTTGTGGTGTCGCTGGTGGTGGTGGCGGCAACACTAGTGGTGACGGTAGGGCGGTGGTGGCGACGGCGGTGGTGATCGGATGGTGGCGGCAACACCGGTGGCGGTGGTGGTGCCAATGGTGGTGTAAGTTGGCAGCAATGGAGGGTGGTGGTGATGGTGACTTATACGTCACAACCTTATCATGCCTTATCCTTCACTCACATGATGGATTAAATTATACGTCATTTTAACGTATAAGGAGACTTTGATGGATAAACTTATACAATACAATGTCATCACCAAACAATGAATAAACTCATAATGTATTGTATAAGCTTATACTATCATGTCTAATACGGCGTGCCAAACGAGTCCTTAGATTTCCATCGTTTAAATTAATCTTGCTACTGAAGTAGCCTTACAAAAGGCTCACCCTTTTTTAAGTAATAATACTAAAATGGGAAATGCACACCATTGCATTCTCCACTACATTTAACAGTTTGAATAGATTTAAAAAGAAAAAGTTCTTAATGCCAGATTGATGCATCACCGCCAAAAAAAAACATTGTTTAGGCCTTTAGGCACATCCTTACATGGTGAGCATATATTTGCATGGTAACATACAAAATATATGTACTTCCCATGATAGGAGGCCAAAATCAGATTTGAAAGCACCACTTAATATCCTTTTCCGCTCTTCTTCCTCTAAACCTTAACTTGGGATGGGAAACAATCAAAACTTTATTACCTTTGGATGGGAAACAATGGCCTAACCAGAAGTTTTATCACCACCAAAACCAGACTCCAGAAACCCAGTTTGGCTCAGATGGCTAACATCGCCCCACACTTTTAAGATCCATTTGTCCTCACCATACAAGTGGAAAACACTGATGCTTGTGTTCAGTACCTTCCCAGCGGGCTTTCCGGTTGGGCAGGCCCGCCTGTAAAGTGATCGAATGAATGCACCATGAGTGACAACGACTACACGCTCCCCTGCAGTTAATTAATACAGATAACATAAGCCTAATGTAGCTGTTAATGGACTTTGAAATGAGATATATGTATTAGGATTTTCAGATAAATTTACGACAAGGATGTTTAAGCAAGACATCAAGTGCCATAGGGGCAAAGTAACTCGCATCTCAAGCCAATCTAACCAGGCAAGTCAGGGTGTCATGCAGAGTACTGAGATTATTGGATGAACTACAAGGTTCATAATCAAACCAATAACTAATAGGATAAACATAATTTCCATGAGATGTCATGACAGAAAAACTTTTACCGGTAGCCTACCTTGATGCTTTAAGGCGATTCTCTGCAATGCAGATGTGGAGCGATCAAAAAGTTGAACAAAACTTTCTCCACCACCCTGCACATAATGGTACATGGATAAATGTAATGTTTATGCAAAATTTAAAGCATTTATCATTTACATATTCATTAAGCATCCATAAACATAAACTGGATGACAAACATCATGCCATAGGAAGTTTTAATATACATGAATATACCCTTGTTTCCACATTATGCCACACTGCCACAGGTGTTGAACCTTTACTTTTACAATCTCATTTCTTTCAGCCATAGCTTATAATCGGAAACACCAGAAAAAAATATCTGAGGTACAAGAAAGACTACCTGACAATGATTTAGTTACTATATAAAACAAATAGGACAATTAGATCATGAATAAATAAGCTAGTTCTACATCGGAATTTAAAGCAGACTCCAAATGATTTGTTAGAATTGTCAGACAGGTTGTTCTTAGCATTTCTAGATTTTTGAAAATGGATAATCTAACAGAGCATAAAATGATTTTCTTTTTTAAAAAAAATATCTCTAACCGAAAATTTAGAAGATGAGCGAAACTCATCTGACTGATCTTTCATGTTTAATTATGCCATATGATATGACATAGTTTGGCTGATTCTTCAGTTTTCCATATGCAACCGCATATATGCACCTCCAGCAAGTCATCATTAACAATCATCTTCTAAATTCTTTGGACATGCTCCACTGAATTATTTTTCTGTTTATAGGTAGCATGGTCCAAATTTACCGCCTTGTAATTTCATTGACAAGGAATTTTATGCTTATAAGTAGGCTTCTATGGTACTTACTGGTATTTCCTGATCTTCATTCTTAGACATAAAAGCCTTATAAGCTGCGGGATATTTTGTCATTTCATGATACACAACGCCTTGCAGATCCCCGAGGTGTCTTTCCCGCAGGCCAGAATCCTTGACAACCTAAAGTTTCAATAAAAAAGTAAGTATTGCGGGGAAAATGAAGAGTATTTGACAGAACACTTGTACTTAATTGGTCAAGAATTAAAAACAAAAAATAGTAAACTTAAATTTTAAGAGTGACGTTATAGAAGAGATTGCATATACGAAATATTCAACTAAAGTAAGACTTGAGATATTTTTCTATTTCTATCTGTTAGAAAGTCTACAAAATATCTCAGAATATCTTTAGTATATATGTCAACATTAGAAAGTCTACAAAATATCTCAGAATATCTTTAGTATATATGTCAAGATTTTAAAATATCTTTACGTTATCTAAGTATATCTTTAGAACATATAGTGAAATGAATTAGTAATCTAATTGAGGAACCAACTTTAGGAGTTGTTGCCTATTCACTGTGTTTCCTCCCTTATTTCCTTATAAAATTAATATTAGCAGTTAGTATATCTGGATTAAGGCAACTAATAATACTAAACTAGGTCTTGATCAAATAATTTATAAAAGTAGGACCATTGGAAAAGTTTTATATCAAATCATCACAGATCAATTTTTATCTCATTCCCCGCGTATAGCTTCAACCCTAAGACTATCTAAGCAAAAAAACCATTCATAACTGTGCATTTCATAATTACCAAAAACAGCAAGATTATGTCAAGCATAGTCAACCATAGGTCCTGATAATGATAAGAAAGAACATTTGAATACCTATAAACCAAAGGAGTAATGACTTCAAGTATTGAACATATTAAACTAGAAAATAGAAATCCTTACTAGGTTATTATCTTATTACAATTAAATTATAAAAAATGCAACATTAAGCAAACATTGAGTTCTAACCTCTACCCCTCCACATTTGGATGCAATAACCTGTGCTGTTTCAAAGGCCCGTTGCAAGTCAGAAGAATATATAATGGAGACCTTTGATTCTCTGGATAGTCTATCAGCCACCTCAATTGAAAAGTTTACAGGAATTAGGGCAATGAAGGTATAAATAAACAAAAATGTAATGTAAGGATCAAGTCATGGCCAGTTTCAACTTACTGCAACTGCTTGCTGTCTACCAGTTTCATTTAATTCAACATCCAGCTGTCCCTGTTTACATATATTAAAGAAATATGAACATAATCAAGGCCAGAAAACTCTAAAGAAAACTGATATAAGAATAATGCACAAGAAAAAAAATCTTAGTAATAGCAGACACATAGTTGGTAGATATTTATATTGCTGTAGAAGGACAAGGAAAAACAGTTAGACCTAGAAAGCACTCTGTCATGGCCTCATAAGGGTATGTATGAAAAGAATAAGCAAACTATATTAATGGTCCTTTCTAAGATTCACTATCAGAAAATAGGGACATCCTAGACTCACTTTAAACATTAGTTTCATGTTTTAGAAGTCCATAACTTTTTATCATTGCCTCCGCAAATGCCAAAGTTTGTAACTTTTGGATATACGGTATAGTTGTTTTTACAAGACAGAGACAATAGTTACATATTTTCACGGGCGGAAGGGTACCTCACTTGATGGGTTAAGGGAAATGAAAGGATTTGCAGGGTGAAGGACCAGGGTGAACCCTGGCAAAGAACTAATTTACTACTCCTTTTGTCCCCTATTATAAGACCTTATTGTGAGACAATAAAAGGTCTTATAATAAGGGACGGAGGGAGTAACAAATAAGAACTAACATTTTGCCTATAAAAAAGAAAAAACACAAGACCCTTTTGGTGAAACACCAGAAGTTTATAAAATTTCATGTTGTAAATAACCTACAGCTACCGATATACAATTTTCCTAAAAATGTAGCCTAGTATGCCTACATTGGAATCCTAATCATATAAAACTAAGACTAAAAGAAAAGGTACAGAGTTCTTAAGCAGTTATTTCAGGATATTGCTGGAAACTAACCAAGTGATTGAAATTATTTCAGAATAACAACAATCTTTATTTGAATTTCATGAAAAAAAACTTGATGGTCATGAACAAATTTGTTTAATGCAACAAAAAAATGAGGTAGATTATCATAAACAACGTATTCAATGAAATGCACCTGGATTCTGTTTGCAGCATTCCAAGCTGTTTCACCATGGCGCACCACTACAATCTCAGCATAATCTGGATGGGGAGAGCTGAAACGAGCATAATCTTACTAATCAGTTCGAGAAAAATTGAAATTGAAATAGGAAGAGCAATGAAAATTTGGGATTTTCATTGAATTGGGGACATGGTGATGCGAAAATAGTATGAAGAATGAGTTGAGGAACCTGGAATTGGAATCGTCGATGGAAGACTCTGACATTGTGTGAGTCTGAACGAGAGAGCGAGTGAGAATGCTGCGTGCGTAGCTTTTCTCAATTTTTAAAGCGCCACCAAGAATGAGTTTACACACCATAAATAACTTAAGTCTATGTGGATGTTTGAAAGTTAATGTTAAAATTACTCCCTGAGCTTGCAAATAAATTTAATTTTAGTCCTTTAAATAAATAAAAAAAGATGTTTATTTGCGGTCATTTATACAATTAACGGCGGTTCTTGACTGCCACTAAAAGTACAAGTTTAAATACATAAACGACAATGGTTAGAATGATTTGTAACTGTTTTCCGAACTGTTGAAGACACACCAACATATTTGTTATCTCAATTTTAAAATTTTATAAAAGATTTAAAATTGAGAGTAGCTTATGTGCTGCAAGTCCTACGACGTTCTCTGATAGGTCCTCCTACGAGAACCTTCAGTTGAAGTTGGAGAATAGTATCATCGACGATGTTTATGTCGTTGGCATATCGCCTTCGCTATGTGCCGCACCATAACGACTAATTTCTCTTCCCTCTTTTTTGAATTCAATCACCATTTTCTTTCGAGGACTTGAAAGACGATGTTGACGCGGACCCGAGAGGTGGCACAAGTCCAAGAATTTGCTGCCATTGATGGATTAAGAGCTAGTTCTTCAATCATCACTTTCTTTCTAAAAGCTAAATTTTTTAGCTTTCAGAGTTTCAAGTTCTAGATATCTATGTGTGGGGAGAAGTTTTATGTTATTTATGGTAATATTTCTGACTTCCTAATCATATAAGAAACTTGTATCCCTATTTTTGTGTTCCTTCTTGTTCATTAATCCAAAATCAAGACAAATGATGATGTGCAATATGGTTCAGCCAAAGACCACCAAATGTAACCTAAAGCAGAAAAAAAAATGGCCAAGTAAGTAATACTACTCCTAGACTTCCTAATACGAGACCCGATCCTGAGATTTGAAACCAAACTTCATATGAAGAGGATAGATGAGGCGATTCAGGTTAGCTTTTGAAAGTTCAAGCTCCATAAGTGTAATATAACCACATTTTCCAGAAGTTGGATTTCCGCAATATCATATTACACTTTCACAAACGATGATTTGCGATAAAGGGATACAAATATATAAACCTCATAATTGGAAACAATTAACAATAAGTTTCATGCTAATTTATAAACCTCACAAAAATATATTATTGTCTAGCCGTTTGTACCCTTTAAACAGTGATGGTAACATAAATTTTGGTACTAAGGTACAAATCAAATATGAACAATTTCATGCCCATGATAGGGGCCAAATTATTCCTTTCCTTTCTTTCTTCTCTTTCCTTTAGATCTTCATTAACATCAGATAGGAAACAGAGCATTACAGCCTAGGCAGAAGTTTTGTTACCCCCAAAACCAGACTGCAGAAACCCATTTTGGTTGAGATGACTAACATCACCCCAAATTTTCAAGGTCCATTTGTCTTCACCATACAAATGAAAAACACTAATGGAAGTGTTGTGTATATGTGTAGACCTTTCATTTGGGCATGCCCACTTGTGAAGTGTGTGGATGGAGGCTCCATGACTGACAACAACTACTCTTTCCCCTGCAACAATTAGTACATATAACATCAATCTAATGTAGCTATGGGGAGAGAACCAAACTTTGAAAAGGGACACATTAAGTAAGTTTCATGACAATTAAAGCTATATGAAGGATCACATAAGGAGTCAATATGGAAGGACTATACCTTTATGATTTCTGCCAATCCTTAACAATGCAGATTTGCAGCGTTCAAATAGTTGAACAATACTTTCTCCACCGCCCTGTACATAATGCATGTGAAGCATTCAACTTCATTGTAATTACTTATTCATAACATTCATATATAAACTGAATTTTCCTTAAGCACTCAGAAGATACTGTACCCTTGTGTCAACATCAAGCAGTTAATAGATATTAAACTTTCGATAATCTCAATTCTCTCCTCAAAATTACTAGGACATGCGAACGATTGTTATAACTTACTGGAATTTTTTGATTTTCATCCTCGGACTTCAAAGCCTTGTAACCTATGGGATTAGTCTTTTCTAGTCCATGATAAACAAGACCTTGAAGTTCCCCCATATGTCTTTCCCTAAGGTCAAAATCCTTGAAAACCTGGAGTTTCAATCAAAGTTCAGTATTGTTAAAATAGACCAAAATATCACATGATCACTTGTAAATCATGATCAGGTTATTGTGATCTAAGTGATAAGTGAAGCTAGCACTAAAATGCAAAATTGAGCTTGGGGTCAAACCTCTAGGCCTCCACATGTGGATGCAATTATCTGTGCTGTTTCTAGTGCTCGTTGAGCGTCAGAAGAATATACAGCAGAGATCTTTGGTTCCCTGGATAGTCTCTTAGCCACCTATTCTCCATTGTAAAATTCACCGAAATTAGCTAGGTATATTGTATGGCATAAATAATCAAAACTGTGAGGCAAGAATTCAGTCATGGTTCCTATAAAGAAAAGAAATTAAGAATGCAACAATAACAACTTACTGCTGCTGCTTGCATTCTTCCAGCTTCATTCAATTCAATGTCCGCTTGTCCCTGTTAACATATATTAGAGAAAATTGAACATAGTCAAGAAAAGAAAACTTGACAGAACCATACATGTAAAGTTTGTTTTCATGTGAAAGAGACAAAAGGTTATTGGTGACTATTGAACATTATTCACTCAAGAAGAGTGCGAGTGACACTCACTCACTCACTCACCTTACTACACTCTCATTTATTGGTTGAAATTCAAGTAGACCTCACTAAAGTAGGAGTTGACCTCGTATTTTTAGTGAACCCTATATGAATTTAACCAGATAAATGTGAGAATGTACGTTGGAAAGAGAATGTTAAAGCGAGTGTTCCGTCCACACGGTCAATTCATAATGCAGAAGCTGAAAATTAGAATAAGTACCTGAATCAGTCCTTGAGCATTCCATGCTGTTTCACCGTGACGCACCACAACAATCTCAGTCAAATCTAGATGGGGATGGCTATAATTAAACAACACCATATTTTTTCAATTAGTTTAAGGACTGCCAAGGAAGAATGGAAATGAACAAGGAATAGGAGAACAAATTAACAGAAAACTTTCAATTATCATTACAATAGTTACATTCAAGTGTGAAAAATAAATGTTGACATAAATGGATTACTCTATTTCCCATGTGAAGTGCAACAAAGTTAAGGAAAGCCAAAGTGGGGAATTAACCTTGAAAATGAATCGTTGATGGAAGATTCAGCCATTCTGTGTATGTGACTAGAGTAATCAACTAACCAGTTGAACTAAGGTTCGTGGTTTGGTAAGAACAACTAAGAATTTGAAGCACAATATAAGAAGAAGCACGAGGGATGTAAATGATGTTATTTTAACATTTTCATTTCCTCGTTGCTTCTCTTTTTTGTTTTCTAATATATCACTCAACATGCTAACTATAATTTATATTTTCTGTGTTGACGGAGTCTATAACAACCATCAAACTTAATTTCATCGTTGCTTCGCTTTCTTTTATTTTAATAGCTTGCAACACAAAACAGTATTATATAATCTATATTTTCATCGTCTTTTTCACTCCCGAATTAGCTAGGCTCCTTCTGAGAGGAAAGCACGAAGCACGTTCAATTCGGATGTCTGTGCCCTGTTGCCACGTTTGTGCTTCATTCATCTCTGGAGTGACGTGAGGTTATTCTAATTTAAATAGAGATTTTGAGTTTAAGTCTTAGTGAAGGCAGCATCTATATTAAGTATTTAGTAGAGAATTTGGTGTGCTCCTAACTCGAACAAAATGGTCTTATGTGTGGTTTAAACCAAAAAGACTTTTTTATTAGTTGAGGCATTTCTTGGTAGCTACATAATTTGGTGCGCTTGGAGCTGAGTATGAAGAGTTTGTTTGGTTTTCAGTTGGGTGAATGTGAAAGCACATTCACTCAATCCAACAAGTGCATTCCGTTGGCTGAATGTGCATTGAAAATCGTGATTTCGAATTTCAATACTTCAAACAGACTTTCTAGCTGAAAACTAAACATGCACGAAACCAGAACTTACTTGACTCTGATCATCGATAATATTTTTGGTTGGTGATAAAGTGTTCTTCGAGAAAGTTAGGAGAAAGTACATTTGCACAATGGTAAGAGATGCATAGAGGCCGAGGGAGTAAGGAGAGTCCAAGGTGGAAAAGATACCTGCAAATGAGTAAAGACTAAAGACACAAAAAGAGAGAATTTTCTAAAAAGAGGAAGTACTAAATATGAGTAGTAATTAATAATGTTTTACAATAGTGACAAAAAAAGGAAGTACAGTAGTAATGACTAAATGTTTTACAATAGTGACCAAACCTATAGTTTGATTGAGTTGTGTGATTGTAAGACTATGTACAATGGTTGAATTCATTCAACATCATATTTTTTCACTTTTTACATTTCACATTATCTTCTCTCTCTTCCATCTAATAATTCAACAAACATTCAACTTTTACTCACTACAATGGTTCTGTTTAATAAAATTCAACACCCTACCAGTACCCACCACTTTTATTTCATATTCTTTACTTTCTTTTATTATTTTGTTTTTGTGATTATATATTAATAACAATTATCGATTTAAATTAAATTAAAATAATTTAGAGTTAATTTTTTTTCTTTCTAGTTTAGTAATTTTATATTCTTAATTAATTTTTTCTTGCAAGTAAAAAAAACGACATATAGGGATAGTAATTATTAAAACAAGTGAAATTACAAAAAACTTAAAATGCAATACAATACACTAATTAAAACAAGTGAAATTACAAAAAAGGTAATTGACAGAGTTTTGGGTGTTAAAAGGGTTATTGTTGGGATCCATTTCACTAAAAATATGTTTAGAGCTACGAACAAGAGTTTATTGGAGGCTAAATAGAAAAACTAGAGGGGAAAATGTTGTTTTTTTTTCTTTGTCCAAATTAAATGAACCAAGTCTTTATATATATGCAAAAAAAAATGATGAATTTTGGTGAAAAAAAAATTAAATAAAAAATAAATTTACTATGAAATAATTGACCCCAAATAATTATGATGAGATAAGAATCTGGAAATTACAACAACTAATGAGATTTTGCCATGTGTATTGAGTGGGACCAAATCACTATTCATTCAACATGTTGAATCCATTGAACAACCCTTTCAACATCCCCATTGGAGTCATTCAACAGTTGAATGGGTTTTTCAACACCCATTCAACTACCCCATTGCAAGTAGTCTAAGGGCATCCAACATTTTCTTGGATGTCATGTTAGACTACCCACAATGGTTTCAACATTCAACACCCTCAACACTCCACTTTTTCTCTTCCCAACACTCCACATCACCTTCTCTCTCCAGTTCAACACTTCATTCAACTTTTACCCACTCCAATGGTTTTTCATTCAACACCCTACCCCCTACCCCACCACTTTTATTTCATATTTTGATTTAATTTTATATTTTTCTTTTTATGATTTCATAAAATTAAAATTTACGATAAAAATTAAATTAAATAAACTGATTTAGATGTTGATAATTGTTGGGAATTTGGTTAGAAGAATTCTGGGTGTTGAAATGGTACTTGTTGGGATCCATTTCAAAGCAAAGGGATAGTAGAAAGATAATAAGATAAATAAGATGATGGAAAATTTGGTTTTTTTTTTTCTGTGTCCAAATCAAACGAACCAAGTCTCTATTTATAGAGAAAAAAAAATCATGAATTTTGGTAATTTTTTATATTTTTTAAAATTTTTTTTGAATGAAATAATTGAGTTGGAAATATTAGGAAAAAAAAATCGCCCGGACCAATCAACGCGTGACACGCGTCACCCTCAGACCGTCCTCTCTCTCCTCTGACGCGTGGCACGCACGCGCCTGTCGTTGCCCAACCGACGCGTGCCACGCGTCCCACCACAGTCCCGCCTGCTGCCACGGCCTGCCCGTAATGCGCCCTGTCTGCGCGTGTGTGGCACGCGCCTGGCATCAACCAACCAGGCCGTGCCACGTGTCACCGCGGGCAGGTTTCAACACAGTTGAAAATTTTCAACACCTCTCTCCTCCTTCCAACTTTCAACACTCACTTTCAACACCATTAAAACTCACTTTCAACATTAAACTACCCACTTTCAACACCATTGTGGGTAGTCTTACTAACTTTCAGCAATTTAGCTATAGTTTTCCTCTGATCAAGTTTCAGCTTTGCATCATAGTCGTCGACCAGCATGACGCTCACTCATTTGTAGGCCTTTTGGATCGACCAAGATGTGTGACTATGGGTTGTATGACTGTTTGGGCTGATAAAAAACAAAGAACATCACAAATAATATACTATTATAATTATAATGTTTAGTTTAATTCTAATTTGCATGCACTTGACATCATTAAGTAAGTTTGATAAATAGTTTAAGTCATTTACACATATACACCTTCATTGATTGTTTATTGAATATTTACAAGTATCTACGATTCGATTAAAATAATTCATCATTTCTTGATATATCAATAAATCAACGTTATTGCTTATATCAACTTGAGTTGGCACAACTGTCCACAAGTTCCAAATTGAATTTGACATCGATCTTCATAGGTCAAGGGTTTGAATCCTCATACATCCAGTAAAATCACAGTTGATTGACAACCCTTCTCGGAGAGATCCTCTGACGCTCTCAAACATAAGTGAGACTATGTTGGTCTCCTAGAATGTCATTGACACCCTGACCGGTAGTCCATAAGTGTTATTTCTCCCTTCATTAATATTTAAAGGGTCTTACATATTTAATAAATATGAAGAGAGAGACAAAAACACAAAATGAATTACATAATAGCACATGAGAGAGTTTTCACATGAAATCATCCTAATCCCTACTCTTGAACATCTATTTTTTTACATATTTTACTACTTGGATCTACATATTTTCGAGTTTTATAAGTTGCATTGATGGTTATGTCCTATATATACTTTTGGTTATATAACTACACTATTAATCACAACTCATTATTCTTTTTGTTTTGTTGATGCTTCAGAAGACAACTAATTATTCTGCGCCGCACAGATGTTATACTAATTAACCTTATGGACGGAGAAGGGGAGGAGAATCTATTGGGTGGCTGCCTCTAACTCTACACATCCAAACCTTGGTGTTTCCCAATTATCTAGAATTACCAAACCAGGTTTTTTCAGCATATGAGTCTCACAATCGCAGCATATCATATAGCCAAGTATTTACATGCACACAAGACGTAGCAAAGCGGTATAAACAATATGCTTCGTAGATATCTCATAAATATGCAACTTCAGATGACAATCTTCCTAGGAAATCTCAAATGACAATGTGACTTCATTCAGATAATTGTCCCCATCGACCAGACACAAAAAAACAGATAACTGTAACCACATTATATTTAACTGATTCTAGCAACCACAAAACAGATAATTGATGCCACATTATATCTATCCAAGGCTTCACGAAGTCAACGCAGGAAACATTGGAGGTAGTCATGTACCAAGAACGAGAAGAGGAAGATAACCAGAGTGTTGGACACGAGGATATAAAAGCAGAACTAGCTGAGGCAAAGGAAGAGCTCATGAGAGCTAAGGAGAGTGCAATGCAATCCTGGCTTGACTCCAAGCCTCTCATAGATGAACTTGAGAGGCAGAAAGCTAATCTTGCTGATGCTCAACAAAGTTCAAATACATCAGAAACTGACATTGCAGAGTTGGAATTGAAGCTGGAGATTATACTCGAGAGCATCAAATCCAAAAGGGAGGACCAACTCAAGACAGAAAGGATGATAGACGAGATGAACCATGTTTTGGATCAAACGCGTAATGAAATGGAAAGGCTCAAGCTTGAGGAAAAGAAAGAAAAGCAAACAAGGGCAAAACTGAGGCAAACTCTGCATTTAAGGAGGAATACAGCTCAAACCTTGCAGCTCACTCTTCAAGCTGTGCTTCTCGAGTCAGATGTTGTAGAAGAATCTACCGCCGAAGCAATTCAAGAGATCAACCATTCAGAAAGTCACACAGCTGCCATACAGCTTACACGTGAAGACTACCATGCCCTAAAAAGAAAAGCTGGAGAAAAAATATCACGAGCAAATTGGCTTATTTCTGCTTCTATGGAGCAAAAGCATGCTGCTGAGGCTACCCGTGAGTTAGCATCATCAAGATTGAACAAGTTTTACTCTAACAGATCATTGAGTACGAACAGAAGAAACAAAACAGGCGAATGGTGCACAGAAAAGGGTAAACGCCAAGAGGCAATTGTTGAAGAGGAAGTAGCAACTAACATAGAAAGTGCTTCACCCACATCCAATGCCAAATCATTGGCCAAGTTTGAAGGAGGAAAGCCACAGCAGTCCAGAGGATCAAGAATTAGTATCAAAACAGAAAAGAAAAAGCCATCCTTTTTGTACAAAATGAGAAAATGCCTTGAAGGCTTGAATAGAAGATAAGGAAAATGGGTGGATGACATTGCATATTCTTTAGTCAATCCATAAAGCAAAAATCAAGTTACATACAGCGATATGACTTTCTATATTATAATAAAACTGATAACACTTAAATCTAAAAATCAACAAAAGTGGAGTTTTACTGATTTGAACGGTTGATATTTACTTGCTGCCAGAAAAACTAGTGATTCGACCAAATACCATAGTTTGGGAGCACTCATTCTGACGTCTCAATATGCCTCTTTTGTCAAAAATCAACAGTTAATGGTTGACGCTCAAAGAGTTTGGCAGAAGGAAAAGGTATGAAATGACTATCTCTATCAAAACTTCACAATCTAGAGAGCATAAATTCGAGAACATATACTATATATGATGTTTACATGGACTACCCCCCACAAAAATCTAACTTTTCAGATCATACAGCTGCTACATGCACCATAACAGCAGGAACTCTATTTGAACATCTTAGCATAAGCTTTTTTCTCTTGATCACGTCTATCAGCAACCTGTATCCAAAATCAGTAATCAGAATAAACCTATTAAAGTGAAGTGTTAAGTAACCACTTATCCCAAAAAGCTTAAGCTGTTGGGTAAGAGCCACATCAATGGTTTTATATTATATTTTAACACGCCCCCTCACGCAAGAGCCCTTTGGGCTTGAAGCGTGGATAAATGCACCGGCCCGCCTACCATGTGCTTAATTAAATTCCACTTTTTAATTAGAAAGTGAGGGGTGCAAGGATCGAACTCTAGACCTCTCGGTCATAGAGGCTCTGATACCATGTTAAGTAACCACTTATCCAAAAAGCTTAAGCTGTTGGGTAAGAGCCACATCAATGGTTTTATATTATATTCTAACATGAAGTAAATGGCAAATGAAATGGTTGAGGAATAAAAAAGTTGAAATTATTGACCTTTTTCCTCGCAGCTGCAAACTCTTTCTTGATCCCTCCTGAAAACAGAGAAGGGAATTGTTACACTTTACTAGAAATACCACATGTTGGCTTCGCAACACCGGCAAAAATGTTAATATTCAAGTGCCATGGTCCAGTAATTTGTCAGATCTCTATACATTCATTCACTTCTGCTTAATATTGTAATGTACCATGGACGATCATATTCTTTAAAAACAAATACTAATTCCTACACACTGATGAGATAATTTCCTTTCAAAAGATTTCATATTTAAGTGATTGTGTCATTTACCCAAACAGGGATGGTTTAAGAACAATGAAATAGGGACTAAAGAGAAATAATTTAATGGAGAAAGTAATTTATTAGCTAGAACAAACACTAGACTATCATGTTGTGCATTGTGCCTTATTAAGTTATTATTGATGCCTTCCTTAAACCCTGGTATTCTTTAAGCCAAAAACTATGGTCCTAAATGAGTAAAACCTCACAATTTCATCAACCGGGGAAGTTCACTCCTAACAACACCCTCTCTCAAGAGAAGAAAAAAAGTAAATGATTTAAGAAAAGCAGTTTCTAGAAAGCATCCATGAGCACAAGCAATGAATGAAATTAAAATTCACAAAATTTAAATAGCCACCTACCATCATTTGGTTCCAACTCTAATGCTTTCTTGAAGCTTTCAACAGCACCATCTATGTCATTGAGTGCCATATATGCCTGAGATTGGGCAGACAAAAACATATATAACAAAATTACTGGCTTTAAATATATACATAATTATTTTAAGATTGCAAATTCATGAATGATATATCTCACGAAATTAGTTTTTGAGGATCTGTTTGGATGGAGGATTTAGGAGACAAAAAGAAGGAAGGGAAAGGCTTATTTTAGTATTTTCCCTGTTTCAGAGTTTAGTAAGAAAGAAGAAGGGAATGAGGATTTGTCATATACTCATATGCCCTATAAAATCTTTCTCATGCACTTTTAGTGACCCATTCCTTTCAATTTGTTGCATACTTGCATCTAATCTAGGGTAAGCATCTACCTTTCCTTCCCCCTTAACCTTTCCCTTTCCCTTCCCATTCCCACCATACATCCAAAAAAAAATCTTAAAGGCATCAAACAATTCACAAAAGCATATGAACTAAGGAAGCAAACACAGGCCTGAGACCTACTAGCATAGGTCTAATCTTGCTTTACAAAAAAATAAAATAGAAAAGCGCTGCATAAAATTCAAAAGTATAATAACAGATTAAATTGTTCAAAGATACATCACTGATCAGTGATCAGTGATCACACAATTTAAGCACTTTCATCAACATCCTACTTTCTTCAGGGTAAGATGTCAACCTGGCCTTTGCGGAACAAAGCTTTTGCATTATCTCCCTCATGCAATGCAAAGTCTGCATCTAGTACAGCTCCTTGTAGATCGCCTAATTTCAATTTACAAGCCTAAAAATCAAAACCACAGAACTCAAGTCATTTATTTAAGTGAACTGATTGATGAAAATAAGATAAATACAGAGTATAAGTATGTGGTATGTATGTCCGATAATAATTGTATGATGGTGTGTGCTGGATCATGATCATATCCAGTATCTCCTTCTCCCTGCCCTGTGAGTCTGAGCCTAAGAGAGTGAGCTTTTGTGTAGAACACACGGGTGTCTCTAATAAAATAATCACTCATAAGGTGGATGGCCACTGAGTGAAAAATAGTTATAGGGCAGGAAAGTAGGAACACCATCAAATCTGTAAAACATGAGCCAAGCAGATGTGAAGATCTGGTATATTTTATTTTATTTTTAAGGGGGGGGGGGAACAAACATAGGCATTGATTCCAATTTTCAATCTTGAGTCTTTCAGCATGCTAAAGCTTCTAAATGCTGAAAGCCTGATGCTCAACTTAACAATTAATTATTGAAAGTAAGCTCCTCATAATACCCTAAAACTAAAATCATGTTAAGGTTAGATATATAAAACCACGCTTAGGAATCTACCTAAACAACTGAAGCTTGTAGGAAAGTTGGTCCTTGACAATAAATAATAATCTTTAGTCTCAAATCTCAGATCCTAATAATTGGTAGCAGAACTATGCTCTAGTTGTGCTCACATAAAATTATGACATGGCCAAGGTACTTACAGAACTGTTGGTAAAGATTTGAGATTTGGTCTTCCTCAAAGCAGCACTCGTTTCTGCTAAGTCAAGAACAAAAAAACAAAAAGATAAGATACTAAAGAAGCAATATAGTAACCCAGACAACAAATAAAAAAAGACAGCAAAAGAGCAGCGAATCAATGAGATTGACCTTTGTCAATGTCATCCTTCTCCCAACACTCGTCCAAGTAGCGCAAGGCTTTGCGGTACTTTCTGACAGCCATCTTATAATCTTGCTTCTGGTTTGCAGAAACCATGCATCACGACACGACAAAGCTTATGATCAGAAGAAAGACAGCCACCAAATTCTCAATAAAACATTACGCTCTAAAGCCGTATATTCGTGAAAACTATCACTGAAACGAATACAAATCATATCATTCCTATGTATACTAAGCCTTTCACCTAACACTAAATAAGACTGTGTTTATCGTATAATGCAAAAATCACATAGTTCCTAAGTAATAGTAAGACATTATACTCTAAGGTAGCACAGTACTAAAAACAGTCACTCAAAGGAATCATTCGCATGAAAACTAAACCTTTCACCTTATATTGCTCATTCCCAAAACCTTTGATAGCATCCACAGCACTCATCCACCAAGAAAGCTCCTCATGCTTCTCATCAAGATCCGCCGGCCAATCAGGATAACTATCACCATCCTTAAAAAAGTTAAGCACTCCATAATCCCCCCCTTCCGGAATCACCCCACAATCAGCCACAACAACATCCTGAACCGGACGGTCATTCTCCCCAGTAGCAAGATGCTCAACAGAACGAACCACCCCCATCCCCTTAAGAACCTTCCCAAACACCACATGCTTCCCATCCAAGTGAGGGGTCCGAGTGGTAGTGATAAAAAACTGGGAGCCATTAGTGTCCGGGCCCGAATTCGCCATGGACAACATCCCTTTCCTCTCATGCTTCAGCTCAAAACCCTCATCCTCGAATTTCAAACCGTAAATCGATTCCCCGCCGGTTCCGTCACCGGCAGAGATATCCCCACCTTGGATCATGAAGCCTTTAATCACGCGGTGGAAACGCATACCCTACATTTAACAAACCAAAAAAACAAAAAAAACCCTCAATACTGTTAACAGTTACAACACCTAACGAACTCAATTTCAATGGCAGTTAGGAAAACGGTGATTGATACCTTGTAGTGGAGGGGAACGCCGGTGTGGGGACCGATGCCCTTTTCGCCAGTGCAGAGAGCGCGGAAATTCTCGGCGGTTTTGGGAACGACGTCGTTGAAGAGTTCGATGACGATGCGGCCTTCGAGTTCGCCGCCGATGCTGATGTCGAAGAAGACCTTAGGGTTCGCCATTTTTGTGAGATGGAGAAGGAGAAGGAGAAGGAGCAGAAGAAGAAGAGTGAAGTAGTAAAACCCTAATCCCGCTTTGTAATTCAAAAACCCTTTTTGTTTTCGTGCCGCGACAACTCTACGGTTACCAACTCCACGTGTCGTTTAACCCGCCTTTTCTTTTCTCTGTCTGGAAGAATCATAAAAAGTTTAAATAAAAACATTTGGTTTAGCTATTTGAGATTTGAGATTTTTTTGTGCGATTACTCTTACGAGACGAGAGCTGGATTTGCCACCCCAACCATTAGATTTCACACTCTCCATTTTCGGATTTTCAAGTTCCGAATTATTTCGGAATCTTATGTTCAGAAATTAATTCGTGATTTGTAGTGCAAAATACATGTAACACCACACTTTTGAGTGAAAAAATGCTTCGGAAACCTTATTTCCGAAATATTCCGGAAACTAAGTTTCCGTAAGTAAGGTGACATTTCTAATGAGTGGGGTGTCAAATCTAATGATCTTACGAGACTAGTTTGTATAATGGACAAATTAATTTTATTCTGTGGTTTGAACTTCTTACTTTAATTTATTTATTTATTAGGTTACCAATAAGGTGTTGGTCTAGTGGTAGGAAAGTTAGGTCCACGTAAAGATGAAGACACAGGTTTAAACCCCAAAAAATAATATGTTAAGAGGGGTTGTCACAATTTTCCGAAGTATAATTATATATTCACACCTCATTTTTTAGGTGTGGAGAGGTGAAGGAAGAGAGACATAGGAAGAAAAGAGAGATAAAGTAAAGATGTGATATGTGATTTTATTGATAGAAAAAAGAGAAATAATAATAAATGAAGGTGGAAAATAAATGGAGAGGTGTGTATATATCATAACTCTTTCCCGAATGGCCTTACACACCCTCTCAAAGACCAAAAAGAAAAAAGGCCATGACCTTGTTGGAGATCTCAAAGCTTAATAATTATTTATTGATAATGTTACTAAAAAGGTGTTGGCATAGTGGTAGACAAGTTAGATTCGTAGGGCTGAGGGCACCAATTCAAAGCACGAAAAATACCATATGTTAGAAGAGGGCAATGGCCCACACCTCCCACATAATATACTAGTGGTCGGGCAGCCTCCACAATAGCGACACCAAGGTGAGCCATGGTCTATGAGCTTCTTCCATATAAACAATTTCGGTGACACCAAGGTCGCCCCACCTCTAACATGGTCATTCAAGGCTCTTCCCCAAGGATTCTTAGGACATGAAGGTCACACCCTCACAACCTCCTCTACCATAAGCCTTGCTTCTCTACCTCTATCGATCGATGTGATCTCCATCATGGACATTACTAATGCATGCTACTTCCACCGCGGCACGATAAGATTAAAAACCCTACTTAGAAACTAAGTCAGTTAGATTAAGAAAAAACTATGAAGAACACAAAGAAATGTAAGAGAAATGCTCAAATTTTTGTGAGTGAAATTTTCATTATCCATTCAGCACACATTTTACTGTTAAGGAGAACCCTTAAAACTAGGATACCTCTGTTTACAGCTCCTTTGAGCGTAAGCTTTACATGCTTCAATGGATCGCTACTATCAGTGCTCATCTCCTCAAAGAGAGCCTTATCCTTACGGCAAATACATTTTAGGCACTGCAGAAAGTGGTTTTGACCCAACAAAAAGGCTTGGGGTGGCCTTGAGCGAATGATGTTGGGCGTTGAGGAGAACCCAAGATAGGATCTAGGTGAAGAGTTGGAGTAGGGGCAATCAAAACCTTCAGATCTCCATCAAACGATGCGGAGGTCCACCACTTGTTTGTTTGGGTGAATGTTGGTCATCGGATGCGAGCTTATCAATAGTACAGGAAACTTAAAAACTTAACGAAATGATCTAGATGGATGAAATATAGTAAGATTCTCAAAATGGTTTCAAATTCGTTTGTAGGGAACACAAATCTTGACAACCGTACCAAGGTTTGTTTTCTCTGTAAATGCATTTGAGATTATTCTGAGAGTTAGTCTAGCTAAATATGCTAATACCAATCTATCCAATAACCTATGAACTATTTAACTAATATATATATATATATATATATATATATATATATATATATATATATATATATTGACAAAGCACCATATTGATCATCTTATTGGAACTTGATTATGAGTTCGAAGAGCACTACAAACCTCTACCTGAAGTTTTTGGTTTTGAGTTTATTATACAAACTTCATACATCTATCTATCTATCTATCTATCTATCTATCTATATCTATACTACTAGTATTTTTTACCCGTGCGATGCACGGGGATATTCGTATTTTGTTTTTTGTGTAATTTTTTTAATTATGTGTTTATTTAAAATATTTTACGAAATAATAATATGTAATTCTATAAATCAAAAGTAATTAATTGTGTGCTACGAAATTTCCTAACTCATATAAAAGTAATAAAGAACTAATTACTTCTATTTTTTATACAATTAAAAGTCAGCTGAAAGGTTAAAACATATTTTATCTATCATTTCAGGGCAATTCATGTTGTGAATTCATAAGAGCAACAAATATATTTTTAGATTAACACTTTAAAGTGAAATAATAATGCATTTACTTAACGTGCCCATCATTATTGAGATAGTTCCTCCAAGTTCGATTTATTTATATAGCGGTCAAGTTAATTAAAATTTATTGTTTTGTGTGAGGTTTAAATTGTCTTTGAAATTTCAAGACATTGGTCTAGTAGAGCATGACAGAGTCCCATCTGTGACAGGTTGTAGGTTTGAACCTACCTAGTCTCCTTGGGGTGAGATAAATGCAAGTCTTTTGGAAGTGCTTTTTGAGCCAGATGACTTTTCTAGCCTTGAACTGGGGCACCATCCCCTCACCGTAAGTTTTTGTAACAAAAAAAAGCCTTTGAAAGACATGTTCCAAATAAAACTTTCTGAATCTGTCACTGCATATTAGAGATGATAGGTTTGAGAGATGAAATGATGGAGAACAAAAATATCATATTAAATGGAGTTTCAACTTTAGCCGTTACACTTCAACGATGCAGCTTTTTTTTTACCCTTTTTAATGTTATTATGATTTTATTTTAACAAATTGCGTGGCTGGGGGCATACATAAAGTAATGATGAATGACAATTTGACTATCTAGGGGAGTTCAATACGCCCACTATCTTTAAAAATGTTTTCTTTGTTTAGTTTGTTGGACCTTTTCCAATTGATAGAGAAAAGCCTAAAGCCTTGTAAGTTAATAGAAAGACTTATAAGGGTATCATGTAGACATCATAACTCATAAGTCATAATTATAAATATAAAGGTGATATGAGATCAAGTTCTTTTATCTATAAACTATTTTTATGTCTCCACCTCAACTTCATCAATTAAGGGTTTGATACAAAGAGCACACCAATGAAATTATATCATGATTTAGCTAGCTTTCCTGTATTGTTCTACTGTGTCACACCCATAAAATCCAAATTTAAACACGAAGGAAAGAGAAAAAGGGGAAAAAATATCAAAGGAGTAACAACATCACAGTCCTATTTACTGTTCTCATTACTAATAAGCTCAAGCCATGCTGGGTTCTTCAAAGGAGTAACAACAGTCTTCCCTTGAAAACTTCTCTACTTTTTCTCTGCTGTGACCACTCATCTTTTGCCCACCAAAGGGAATTGCAGCATTTAAGAGTAAAGAACTTAAGCAGATAAAAGCAAGGATGAAACTTGTCTTCCCCATGGTATGAGGTGAATTTTAATTCAATATGCATTTTTTTCAAATCTAGGTTGTTGATAGAAGGCTCCATAAATCTCAAGTGCCCTAGTTAATGATATTCAAACTTCCATGTGCAAAGCTAGATAAAGCTACACTTATAAAATGAAAAGCCACAGAAATTATTTGCATAAATTAAGCGGTTTCCACCATAAAAAAAAGGATTCATTAGAAATAAAGCAGTTTACTTAGTCACATGGAGTAATAAAGTTTGACAATTCAATCGCTGACAACTTCTGCAACCACATTCCTTTCAACTCTAACATGCTCAACCCTCTGATGGAAATAAACTCAATGAACTAAAAATATTCAAATCAAAAAATGAAACTTAAAATACGATATAACAAATAACTTTCCATTTCTTCTAATATTAACTGAAGAATGGAAATAACAAAATTAAATGCTATTAAGGGAAACACGAAAACTCACATGTCTCCTACTAAGCATTTCAAACTTTTTCATCTTTTACATGGCATATATGTTAGATGATTTCTTCTCCCTATAGGATATTACCCGTGAAATAATACGGTATAAGATTTCACATAATTTCACAGTATAGAGGTATGTAAACAAAAGTAAAATGAGAGATGTTTCCAGGACATGCTCAATTTCTAGGGGAGAGATTCTTTCACAGCTGATATGGCTTAGAGATAGTCTCAAGAGGGGGATAAGATGAAACATTTTATCAAAACAGAAAGCAGTGAGCAAAGTAAAAGCATTCCCATTTGTCATTCTACTGCACGAAGACCTCATTTAAAAAGAAAATAACAGACCAAAAAACTCTTTCAAAAAAGAAAAATTGAAAGTAAGAAACAAATAAAACAGTTTTTAAAAAAATAAAAACTTGTTCAATTGAACAGATTCAGAACCAACAACTGAAGAAGAAAAAGAAGCATAGGATGCTAAATAGATTCAGACAGATTGAGAAAAGCTATGTAAATATGTCACAACTAACATAAGAGTTATATATGGAGCTGCATATGTGAGGAAAACACCCCTAAGCATATGAATGATATGATCCACCCAACAACTCTTCATCTATTACCATCATTCATATCTGCACCACAAAAATCAAATCAAAACAAAATAAGTAAGGAGAAGAGAGACAGTTGGAAACAAATGGAAACATGATCCTTAACAACTGAAGGTTTTGTGTCCTCAAAAGCATCAACGTTTACCTCAGAAAATTTTACATTGTTCTCTGCAGTTAGCACTGCTCAAACTATACCCCGCTGACACTAAAGAAATTGAATCCTGGATAGAAAGAGACACTGGAATTGCACGCAAAAGAAAATTACTGCACTACCCAAACTCTAAGAATAAGCTTAATCATTTTCTACACATTGTCATCCATGAATGAGAAAATGAAAAAAAAAAGAAAAAAGAAGAATCATAAGTTAGTGATGCAATGAAAGAAGAATCTGAAAGCAAAGCATTGGCCAAAATCACATAACTGACATAAAACTCACCTAATTTAATGAGGAAAGCATTACAAAAATCTTATGGGAGATTATTGGTCAAAATCACATAACTGAGATAAAACTCACCTAAAAAAACTGAAGGCAAAGCAAACACACCAAAAAAATGCGAAAAGTAACTCATGGAAACTCAAAAACTTACTCAATGACTCTTAATGAAGTGCAATACAATTAGACTTTGTAACTGACTCTTTAAGACACTTTACTTAGTAACTGACTCTTAAAGATACTTTAAGCATAATTAAAAGTAAGAAAGATAACGGACAATAAGCAATTATTTCTAATACTTATCAGCTAATGGAAAGAGGAAAGCATAACAAAAAAACTCAACCCACATATAAATCATATTAAACTGAGTTAATGTCATAAGGCCACAAAGTTACCCCAACAATAAAAGAACATGCTCTAATTGGAACTTATCAGTGAAAAGAACAAAAAGCCACAAAGGCACTCCAAGCACTAAAGATACACTGTTGTGGTCCCACTAACAATGTTGTTTTCTTCAATGAACATTCAATGATATGTATTAGAGTGATTGATAGAAGGCAACAAAGAAGGCAAGACCATTTTAAATAAAGACTCTTAGTGAGAGAATCTCACTCGCAAACCCCACCTAAAACCACTCTCCATGTAATTTTTTCCAACATTCCATTACTCTAACTCTGTATTTAATATTTTCGACTATAAAAATTCAGCCCTCAAACCTCCCTAAAGTCCACCTCAGTATCCACATAAGTGAGGCTAAACAAAATATTTAGCAAATGAAATCCATATCTAAATCTGGTTATAGCTTCTTAAGTTTTCTAAATTAACGATTCCATCTCTTTTTGATCTTCAAAGTAATTATTAAAGTAATTGGTGGAAGGAAACAAAGAATATAAGGAGAAACATTGCAAATAGAGACTTTAAGTGAGAAAAGTATCTCATCTTTGGGAATGGCTAACCCCACCTAACCAACTCTCCATGCCATTTTTTCCTACATTCAATTCTTCCCTCTCTGCTTAAATGCCCAGGAAGGAAGCATGCAACCAAGATCAACCGGACAATCTGATAACAAAATGACATAAAAATTGACCTCCTATTCCACAGCAAGACTGCAGCAAAGATCATCAAAATCCACTCAGTCAATCAGAAAATCAAAATCAAGCTTAAAAATCAAAATTATGAAAAAAACATTTACCTTTCCCTAAGTAATTCTGCAACAGTTTGAAAATAAAAACAGGATTATTTATCATTTCAAAGCCCAAAATTGGGGTTGATACAGTATCCACCCTGGAGCTTCTTGACCTTAAAGAAGAATGCACAGACCTGGAAACTTGCCCTGATTTTTCCAATTCCATTGCTCTTGAATTTCTTAATAGCCTCACATAAATGAAATTCAAACACTTGATGATGCTCTCAGATAACTTGTTGGGTTGCCACTTTAGGCCAGTTTCTTCTGACATAAGTGGATCAAGTAGTGATCTAGTGGGGAGATCTATACATCTCTGGATTACGTTCCCTCAGCTGAAAATAGAAAAGGAATTGTAAATTAGCAAATTAACACTGTTGACAACATTATATATTCCAAGTTATGGCATGTATAAGGTAAGGTATAGATCATTGTTGAAGTTTTGATATTACAGTATTATTTTCTACTTGATAAATATCATAAAGGCACCAAAAAAGCAAAAATATAAGGGTTCTTACCGGAGCAGAAGATAATGACTGATAAGAACTTAGCCTCACAGCAAAATCTAAAGATATAGGGTGATGACTCCATAACAGTAAAAAAACACAAATGCATAAAACATCAATTCAATTCTAACCCCCCAAAACTGCGAGCATGGGCGTCAGTTCAGATGAATCAAAGTCAAATTCGGTCTCTCCAAAGCAGAACTGCAGGTAAATTAAAAATGGAAGAGAAGATGAGACTCTAAATCACATAATAAGGTCGATTGAGATGAACAAATGAAAGACAGAAAGAAGAACAATCAAAGAGTTGTAGAGAAAGAAACCTAACACGATGATGAACCCAAGGCGCACCGCAACGACGAAGACACAAATCCAATAGTGAGATGAATCTAGGAACAGTAGCGACAGAAGAAAGAAATTGAGGCAGGAGGAAAAGAGAATAAATGGAAGGCGTACAACAGAACTGAAACCGTGCGAAAGAGAAGAATCAGGTAGGTCAGGGGAAAACGAAAAGAGTGAAAACGGTTACGTTTGAGAACCCAAAAAGGCAGTAACATTGCAAAGGGAACCAACGGCTGTGATTGAATCAAGAAGAACTACTTATTATTTTTACCAAAATACCCATAGTTAAATTTCAAGTATAGTGCAATAAAATATTGAAGTACTAAATTGCCCTCTAGGCTGCACTAAAGGGAGAGTTTTTGCAATCTTGAGGGCAACTTTGTCATTCAATAATTATTACACTATAATCTAAATGTTTACATGGGTATTTAAGTAAAAATACACATTATTTTCTAAAGATGCCATCACAGTCGTCCATTCCATTGCAACCTCTCATCTTCCGTCAGTTTCTTCTATGCCTTGAGAACACTTTATGTCTTTATGACTTACCAATGTATTGATCTTTCACTATTCTAATTGTTACAACTTTTCTAATTTAATGATTTTATGACTTTTCATTTTCCAAAACTCCTCTTCATAATTTCAATTTATTCTAAAATGAAAAATATTCAATAATTGGATTGAGGAAGAGAATTGTTGAAACTTTTCACATTCTTCATGGTTTATTTTCCATGTATAAATACTCTTTACCTGTTTGATTTGTCTGCATCTTTTCAACCTCATCCACATTTTGAGCTTTAGAGTTGTTTAAAGTATACATGGCTTCCAGCAATGACTACATATCACTCAACTAGCTATGTTTTAGGTTTCAAGTTTTGTAAATCCCTGCACAAAACATTAAAGGGGTTTCCACTTAATCTGTTTTGTTGTTTATTTTTTTCTTTATATTTTTTGTAAGGATGTAAGATGTTAGGATTTCATGAACAACGACTTGAATTTCGTTGAAACCTTGATATTTTTAATGTTTCGAGCCTATAAAATAAGGAAAACTCATGTTTATCAATTTCATTTTTATATGATTTACTTTTTTATATCTGTTCTTATTGGTTCAAAACCAATTCCAGAGGTATGTATTGAGTGATCAAATTTTGAGTCTATCTTTTCTTTAAATTGTATCTTTTTATCTGAGGTCAATTGTTGTTGCAGATCCACTCTATAATGCATTAGTGCGGATATATTCATTTCCTCTTAATTTTTCTTGAAGAATTCAGTATATGGCTAAGAGAAGCTTTTGTAAACATCCTCAAGGGGCTGGCCACACCTGACAAATTAGTTTCTAGCGGCCCAATTATTCATTCATATCACCATTTAACATCTGAATTGTCATTGGATTATTTCTAACAGGTATCTTTTGTAAGGTGGCATCCGTTCCTTTTTTTTTTTGCTTTCTTTGTTCAATTGTGAAGATTTTTTGTTTCCTTGAGTGTTATCCATATGTTTTATGTCAATTTTTGACATTCTTTGTCCAATTGAGAATGATTGTCTCTCAACTTATTTCTTCTAAATGAATGAAAGTATTTGAGGCTTGCTATCGAGTGTGCTGGCAGGTTCTTTGATGATTGGCTTGAAAAAGCATGGGCCTCCCTCTCTCTCTTTCGGAAAAAAAAATCCATATAGATTTTAGACCTATATATCATGAAGGAATTTTTGTATTAAAAATGGATTAAAGGACAAAAATTAATAATTCTCTATTTTAGAGGGACTAAAATCAGTGAAAAATTAAATGGGGACCAAATTCAATAATTGACTATTTTAGGAGACAAAAACCATATTTAACCCAAAAATAAAGAATATACATTTAAAATAAAAATAAAATAAAATAAAATAAGTTTTAAAACTTCATAACGGTTATATATCTATTGATTAACATATTTAAAAATAAAAATATAAACATAAAATTATTTTTTATATATTATACATTAAATCGTTTTAGTTATACAAAACTTAGAAAATTAAAAAAACTTAAAGATTTAATTTAAATCACACTTCAAAGTTTATAATTATGGGATAAAATTCTTTTCATTTCTAAAATATCAATGAGATGTAGATGTGGTTACTATTATATAGAAGTTATAAAATAAAATTACTATCCTCTTATTTTTAAGAAAGGAAAAACATGTATTAATCACAGCTTTGAGAACAAAGCTTAAGAGGATCCAAAATATGCATTTTTAACTTGGTACTTTCGTTGTAAATTAAAAAATAAAAATGTAATTTTAAAATAAACATGTAATTTTAATATTAGAAAAGGAAAATTGATTAAAATATTATGAAAATAAGTCTTAAAGATAAATATTAATAAACCTATTTAAAATATATATATATATATCTAAATCTATCTATATCTATATATCTATCTAATATCTATATTTATCTGTCTATCTATATCTATATAAAATATAAAGTTTAGCAACCTCGAGGGTAAAATAGTCTATCAATAAACAATGTTTCATATATATTTTTCTTACCTATGGACTTTTAAGTAATTATCATATTATTTGATATGTGATTTTTCAGAATTATTCGATAATTAGCAAACTTTTAATCTCAGTCGTTCAATATTCCCCTTGAACTTCCTCCATCAACGTTAGTATATAACTTTCTACTATTAAGCTCAAAATTATTTTAAAAGAATTTATTATTATTTAATCTATATGAGTTATGGAATGTCATAAATCAAAATTAATATTAAATATGATACTAGTTATGAATTTCATAAGACACTTTTTATTAGTTTAAATTTAGATTTGTTGAAATATTAATCAACTAATAATTAATATTAATAAAAAAACATAAAAGTTAAAGATCATTCAACAAAAAAACTCCCTAACCCTTCCTCTTAATCTTCCTTCATCAATGTCACTACAACATTATTTTAAATAAATTTAATATTATTTATTTCATATGAGTTATGAAACTTAAAAATACTAACTTAATATTAAATAAGATCTTTAAAAAAAAGATCACTTCTATCTATAAAGTACAATAAATTGTTATATCAAAAGAATCAATTATATAAACAAGGGCAAACGGCACAAAAAAAATACACTCATAAAAACCTACGACAAAAAATATACAATCAAAAGCATAAATTAACACTTCGATAAAATCTAATTATCAAAAAAAAAAATTATACTCATTTTTCATACGAATAAATAATTTTAAAAAAATCATAAAAAACACAATACAAAATTAAAAAGAATCCCCCGTGCAACGCACGGGTCAAAAATACTAGTATTGTTATAAAAAAGGAGGGGAGGGGGTTTTCTTTGTGCATTTATTGAGTGGGGCTAAATTTTTTCAACATTTTAGTTTCTTCTTTGTTTTTTTATTATACTTACGTCGCACGTATGTTGCGCGCACGCACATGCGTAGAGAGATTTAAAAATGTTGTTTGTGTTTTAAACAGCAGCCATGCCCCCCACTTAATGACCAATAGAAAGATGCCAAATGTACTAGACTGCCATGTCATCTGTTTATTATTAGTAAGTTTCATGTTCTAATATTGGTCCCTACATTTCTTTAGTTTTGTATTTCATCCCAAACTATTTATATTTTTAAATTTTTGAAATTTAAAAAATTAAATTAAACCTAAAATAAAATAAGATTTGATAAACACACAACCACAATTAAAAAGAAAATTCATTAACCCTAAACCTTTCTAGCCTTCATCCTCTTGCTCTCTTCAGCCACAACCATGCCTGTGGTGGTTCCAGGCGTGGTGGTTCATCTTCGCGTCACACGGGTGGTGGCTCCACCACCGTGATTCGCTTCCACCACCGTATTCCAGCATTTGGTCCTCCTCAACCGAAGTATCTCCTCCGCCCCAATCACATCATCTACTGCAAGGCCCCCTCCCCCCGCCGCCCCAAGCCTCGCTTAGTTCGACCAGAAGCACCTTTGCCGCAAGCCCTTTTTCATCTGACGAGAATGAACTCATCCGTCGTAGGCACTCTCCATCGCAAGCACGCCGCTGGCACAAACCTCCTCCTCCGTCGGAAGCACCGATGCCACAAGCACGCCTCTAGCACAAACCTCCTCCTCCGTTGTAAGCACGTATGACGCAAGCCGTCTGAAGATGACTTCGGAGGACCGCAAAGGTACTGAACCCTCTATTAATCTATTTCTTATTTCTCTTTGGGGTATTTGAATTAATTAATTACATCTCTATAAAATTTCACTTGGGGAATGTAATTTAACTTGTTATTTTTAAGATACATGAACTGATATTCTGGGTTCAAATTGATATTTTCATTTTGGGTTTCCATTCAATTTGTTGTTCCAAAGTTTTGTCTGGCCATTGTACTTGGTTATTTGAAGACTTGGATGTTACTTGTTATGATTTGTGTAAGCCGTAGTTCATTGTGATATGCAAGGGTATTACTGTTATCTAGCTATGTGCTTCTTGTCCCAGGCTGTTCCATGGATAGAATCACATATTGCATGGACTATATTTTGTGTGATGTGTGCCTCAAGCCCTCAAGTCTAATATGGATGGGGTTGGGGTTAATTCTGAAAGCTGTGGTCTTTCGTTTCCCTTTTTCTATGTATTCAAGGCTGCTAATTCGGTGATGCAGATGAATGCAACACTGATAAATTTTATCTATTGTAATGGGTTGAGTACCTCTTGTACCTTCTATCAATATACTTGGATTACCAACAAAAAAAACACTATGCACATGAAGCATGTTAGGTACTTGTGGGAATTTATGATCACCTCTGCTAGACAGTCATTTTGGGCTTTTCTAATCCTATAGCATTGTTGCCTAATGAATTTAGGTTTTACTCATAGTACTGTAATAATTTATATTCAATTAGTTTTTTTAATTTTTCCTTCTATGTTTCAGATGTACAAATTATGGGAGGTTTAGCATGGAATTTGGTGTATCCAATTTGAGAGAACAACATGGAATTTGGTTTATCCAATTTGAGAGAACATAATTTCAAAGTGATAAAGCTAAAGCAGTGCATATGCAATTTCAAAGTGCTAGGAAGTCCCAAGTTGGCAGACTTGAATTACTGCATGGCAGCAAATAATGGTTTTTAATTGGAACAAGACAAACTTCCCATTTACCAACCTTATTTTGAAGTGTTTTATTGATGATTGGAATTTGGAAGTCATAAGTGTTTAATCTCCTTTTGCATTTTTCTTTTGAAACAGTGGAAAATTCAGAAAAAAAAACTTGTGGAATGCAGAAGATATTGCTCCCCTTCTTTATGGACTTGTTGTTGTAACATGAATGCTAAGCAATTGCAAGCCATCATTTATAAAAAAAATTGTAAATTGATCTCATTAACTGTCTTATTGCCTGTTTCAACCAATAAAATTATGTCATCTTAATAATATATAAAGCTCATCCACCAAAGTGGGTCATAATGCTTTCTAATTTCCACATGTCACATCTCTATTGGTTGATTTCAACGAATTTCCACATGACCTTCGCTGATTGGTCCAAATCCTTGAATTTTGATTGGTCGAAATTAATTAATACATATATTAATTAATAAATTAATCAATAAAAATTTGAATCAAACAATAAATGGTATTTTGATTGCACTATACACGGTTTGTAATATTTGAACCAAACAATAAATATTTGAATCAACATTTATGAAATTCAATAGTCATTAAGGAATTGATGGAAAATAATTAAATAAGAAATTTAATGGCCACAAATTTTATATTCTTTCAAATTGACTATGAACGCGTTTTCCTAAATTTGTGTATTTTTTTAAACAAAATATGAGTAATTATATCTAAAAGTCAAAAAAATAATATCAAATAAGTTTGAAATAATTGTTATATTTAGAAACAACTTAATTTAAATTTTTTCAAAAAATTGGTGTCCACACGTTTTATTCACAGTTTGTGATCTGATTTAGTTTTGCCCACACGTTTTATTCTTTACCCCATTTAATTCTATAAGTCAATGATTAATTTTTCCTCAAATCACTGACTTATTTCTTGAAAAATTTAAATTATTTCATTTTAAATTCCCCCCCCCCTTCTCATATACTGCTATATAAATCCATTTGCTCATATCAATTCAACCACCCACTCAAAAGTTTTGGCCGATTTTTTTTTCTCTGCATTGTTTTTGTTTTAATCATTGAGATGCAGAATTTTGTTGTTTTACATCAAATAGGGAAGGTTTGTACTTTACCTACAATTATTTATGAAAATGGTCTTATATATTTTGTATTATCTACGATATTATTAAAGTTTTCGTTTTGATTTGCAGGACTTTGGGTTGATCAGTGAATATGATTCCATGAGGCTAAAGTTTCAGACTGCTGGGACATTGTACACTGTGGACCCCTTGGGAAAAACAAAAGTTTTGAGGTTCGAAGTTCATGAAGGTTATACTGTAATAACCAATGGATGGACCAACCTCCGTTCATTTTACAATTTCAATTACAATTGTTGGGTACTTTTTTGTCAAATAAGAAAGTCCACTTTTAATATATCTATCTATACTGAAACTTTTGACGAAATTAAGTACCATGGTTGGCCTGTTGTCACAAATCATACAAATCTTATGTTTCTTCGTGCTTTAGTTCCTTTCACTGACAACAGAGACATTCCTACTATAACAAAAATGGGTAGCGGTCTCCGAGTTGTTATCACATATAAGAGAAAACTTCCTGAAATCGTTGTTAGACTTTCGGCTTATGAGGCTTTAGGAGTCCAGTTCGTAAGTTCAAATCTTCCTTTCATTATTTGACGCCTACTTATGTTTTTATTTTAAAGATTTCGTCATCTTGATTGTTGGTTGTCTAATAATGATAATCCATTATTTATAACAGACTTTTCCATCAAGCATTGCTCCATTCCTCTAATTTAGAATAAGCTAAAGAATATGTGAAGCTGTTACATAATTTTTTTTAATCATTAATATGTTTTTTTAGGTATGTATACAATTGAATTTCAGAAATGAGGACTTCCTCACACGCACATACTGATTTGGTTGCAAGGAGAAAATAAGTTGAAGACTGGGGACGACATTGACAAAGTCATCTCTGCCGAGCTTCCTGATCTAGTGTTATATCCCACATTGCACGCTGTAGTTTCTAACTTCATGATACATGGACTGTGTGGTAGTGCAAATAAAAAATCACCATGCATGGAGAAGGGAAGGTGCACTAAATTCTTTCCAAAAAAATTTCAAAACACCACAACGATTGACCAAGAAGGCTATCCGCAATATAAAAGAAGGCAAACAGGGATTGTAATCAAGAAAAAAGACATTGAAATATATAACAGGTATACAATTTTTTACAAATGTAATATGCATTCCGAGTAAACTAAATTGATACCAATTTGAAATAATATAACTTCGTGAAAAAATGAAAAATACATCAGATATGCTATTTATTACAATTGTAATCCATATTTGCCACAACCGACATTGCAGGTATGTTGTGTTTTACAATTCCACGCTCCTTGGTATCAAGCTCACATAAATGTGGAGTATTGTAACAAGTCCAATGCTATAAAATAGGACTGAATTTTCAGTGCAAAGCGATGGTTGGGCGTCCTACTGTTGAGGGAGGAGGACGATTGCGATTGTTTTGAAATTTGAAGGTTTCTGGGTTTGGGGTTAATGTTGCTGGATTTGGGTTTGATGAGCGTGGGAAGGGAGAGGGGGAGGGGTTTGAGATTGATGTTACTGAGTTTTGGGTTGAATTGAGTTTTTGTTTTTTTAATGAGTTTTTATAAATTAATTTAATTGGTTTTATTTTATTTATTTAATTACATGGCATCCTAGTGGCACAATGCATCAGATCCACGTCATTAGTGCTCCACATAGGCAAACGGCGTTAACAATTTAACGACAAACTAATGGAAGGACCCAATTGTCACAAACTAATATTTTGTGTACCAAAATCGCTCGTTTTAAACAAAGGGGATTAAAATTATGGTTGAGTGTTTCTCAGATCTTATTTTAGGTTTAGTTTGGTTTTTTAATTTCAAAAATAATTAAAAAATATATATAGTTGGGGGATAAAATGTAAAATATAAGAAGTTTAGGGACTCAAATTTAGAGCATAAAACTTGTAGGTCAAACTGATGACATGGCAGCATAGTACATTAGGCATCTTTCTATTGATCACTAAGTGGGGGACTGATAAAGGTTTTTTCCTCGTTGTTTGTACTGCTTTTAGCTAAACCTTTATGATTCAATCATAGTAAAGCAGATACGGGTTTATCGTCCTCAGGGATTGTGTGAACATTAGTTCCACCAGTTAAACATTGATCTGAGCGGATACAAAGATGTTGGATAAATTGTTTTTATGGTTTTGAATATAAGGAAAGCGGTAAAAGAATGTTTACAGGGATAACAAAGAAGAAAACGTATTTAGAATGCATTTCCCTAATCCTCTAATTGCTTTCAACTCAAACACTTTTGCAATGGTTCATTTCATTTACGATGTCGAGAGTTATCCACCTAACTATCCCTAGCCTAGGTGAATCTATCAATTGGAATTCCTAGACGTAATCCCTTACCATCTAGAAAACCCAAAAGGAATAATATAGCTCAAGTTCTCTCTCAAAGACATTCCCAATGACCAATTCATCCTAAGACAAGGTACCATAGGCTTACAAGTCTCCGTTGTCACTCCGGAAACTCCTGTTAGAACTCAGAACTCCACCTATCACATGGAAATCCACTATTGCTCCTACCCAAGATATTCTTATTCTAGGACAACTAGTTCACTGAGTGGTTTCTCTCTTGAACCGGACCCACAATTATCTCCCAATCTCATGCTAGTCCATAGAGCTCTAACACAAACAATCAATACTTGAAGCGAAGAAAGCAAGAACCTAAGACATAGGTGTCTACTTTCATTGATCTAAACATACACCAACTCATATCAACCTCTCGATCTATTTATAAACTAGTGCAGCTCTTTTGATTATCAATTGATTGGTTAGAAACATGAAGTACAAAGAGAAATACCATACATGAAAGATTTCCACTTACATCAATGAACAAACTTAGAACAATCAAAGAGTCAGGTTATACAATCTAAATACATAAATAGATAACAAAAACTACAAGGGAAAGGGAAGAAAGAACCGAAACCCAAGAGGAGACGACGTAACCACGACCATGGAAGCTTTCCCAAGCTTTCCATGGCTTCCGGGAGGTTGTCACCGTCCTCCCATGGCTGCCATCACCATCTTGAAGCTCCAATCCATCCAATCCTAGCCCAAGGACCCCTCCTCCATGAAGCCCAGCTCCCTTGCTCTGTTATGGTGCCAAAATGGGAGAAATTCGAAGAGGAAATGGAGAGATACCCATAAAAACATGTTCTGGCCCTTAAATAAAAGTTGAATCCGTCAGAATGGTGCTAAGCGCCATTTTCTGGTGCTAAGCGCCCATGTTACTTCCCCCTTGGGTTTTCTCCACCGCCTTTGGTGCTAAGCGCCCCATTCTGGCGCTACGCGCCATGGTCTTCTTGCCAGAATGGTGCTAAGCACCATTTCCTCGTGCTAAGCATCAAGCCTTCAAATCTTCATTTTCTTAATTCCAACTTGGCTCTTCCTTGAATTTCTTCCCTACATCAAAACTCCAAGTTAGAACATGAAATTAATGATATTTTCACTATATTTATGCTAAAGCTTAATAGGTACTAAGTTAACTCGTTTGGGGAGTATAATGATAAAAAATGCAAGCATACAAGTCAAATAAGTGCTTAAAATGATATCCAAACATATGTAAAATGAGCACTTATCAGGGACATGACTGCTGTTTAAAACACAACCAACATTATTAAGTTTGCCGGCAAACTTTTCAATGTTGTTTGCTCACGAGGGGTTATAATACTGTTTTACAAGTACCCAATCAACGAATGTCAAGTGTCAAATTGTGCTATGTCATTCTAACTTATAAAATTCCTAATTTGATCCTCCAACTATTTTTATTATAAATTTTACCATATACTAAAAATACAATTATTTTTCAGAAAATGTTTATTTTCTGATTTTCAAATTGATTTTAACCTTTACTGAAGTTAATTGTAAACCTTTTAGTTGATTTGGGGCAAATTAACCTAATTTTCCTCCTCTCCTCCTATGTACGTTTCATCTTCTTCTTTGTTGTGTTCATCATGCCGTCGTGTCTGCCTTTTCCTCCGGAATGAGAAACATACAACTCTTCTATATATATATATATGATGACGCATAAAACCTTTTGATAGTTGTGTTTTGGAAAAAGCCAATATGAAAGTGACTTTATTTTGCAGAGATTATCACGAGACAATACATGATTTTATGAATCTACAATTAACACTTCAGACATGAAATGAACTAGCAGCAACCGCTTGATTTCACTCTAAAAAATTATGTATTTGATTTTGTTTGATTCCAATCTTTTACAAATGTCTAGGTTTTTATTTATTACAAACAAGTTCTTCTATTTGGTTCCTGTCAAAAAAAAAGTTCTTCTATTTGTTTTATGTTCAATTCGCTAATTGATTTTTAGCCTTGGAGAAAGAATATAATTAAGCTACTTTTAGTCTCACTTTTTTTTGTTCTTGTTTCCATACGTCTCTATAAGATAGGTGTTTGATTAATCTCTTGGATTAGGCAACCAAATTAGGATAAAGCCAAATGTATTTTCTCAGTACCTGTAATTATGTAAATTTAGAGTTCAAATATAAGATAACATGCTTATGAGATCAAAATCTTTGGGGTTCATGAATTCTTTTTTTAATTAGGCTTAATTTCACTTTTCATCCCTGATATATACCCCTTGTGCAATTTCGATCCCCTTTGTTTAAAATGAGCGATTTTGGTACACAAAAGATCAATTTGTGCCAATTGGCTCCTTCCGTCAAATTGCTAACAGAATTATCTTATGTGGAATTTGGATTTGATAAAATTTGCGACTAAACTTCCACTTCATTAAATAAATAAATAATTAAAAAAAATTATCTAACCTAAATCATAATCAATTCATTAAAAGGTAAATTGAAAAAAAAAACTTAACTAAAACTAATTAAATAAGCCTAAATTAAAAAAAAACAGTTTTGACAAAATGAAATCACGTTCATCTTCCCATTTTCTTCATCTTCTTTCCTCACTTGAATCTCTCCCTCCCACACTCATCAAACCCAAATCCAACAACATTAACCCCAAACCCAGAAACCTTCAAAACAACAACAACATGAATCTTTTGACCCAAAAAAAAACATGAATCTCGCTTCTTCCAGTAGTTGATGTTCCTGATCTTTGTTCCTTTTTCTTCTGTCTGCGTCTCTCTTTCTCTTTCTCTTTCCATGGACCTCGACCGGTGCCGCCAAAGAAGAAGCGGTGGTCGGCGCGAATCGAGAGGTTGTTGCTCCTAGCTTCTAGACGGTGGTCGGCGAAAAACGGTGGTCAGTGCGAAGCGATGGTTGGGTGTCCTACTGTTGAGGGAGGAGGACGATTGCGATTGAGAGGGCGTTCTACTGTTGAGGGAGGAGGACGATTGCGATTGTTTTGAAATTTGAAGGTTTATGGGTTTGGGGTTAATGTTGCTGGATTTGGGTTTGATGAGCGTGGGAAGGGAGAGGGGGAGGGGTTTGAGATTGATGTTACTGGGTTTTGGGTTGAATTGAGTTTTTGTTTTTTTAATGAGTTTTTATAAATTAATTTAATTGGTATTATTTTATTTATTTAATTACATGGCATCCTAGTGGCACAATGCATCAGATCCACGTCATTAGTGAGCTCCACATAGGCAAACGACGTTAACAATTTAACGGCAAACTAATGGAAGGACCCAATTGTCACAAACTGATATTTTGTGTGCCAAAATCGCTCGTTTTAAACAAAGGGGATTAAAATTGCACAAGGGATATAAATCAGAGATGAAAAGTGCAATTAAGCCTTTTAATTATGGTTGAGTGTTTCTCATATCTTATTTTAGGTTTAGTTTGGTTTTTTAATTTCAAAAATAATAAAAAAATATAAATGGTTGGGGGATAAAATGTAAAATATAAGAAGTTTAGGGACTCAAATTTAGAGCATAAAAATTGTTGGTTAAACTGATGACATGGCAGCATAGTACATTAGACATCTTTCTATTGATCACTAAGTGGGGGGCATGACTACTGTTTAAAACACAACCAACATTATTAAGTTTGCCTAAATTAAAAGCATCTTAATTAAAAGAGAAACATGAAAATGTGCTTTTAAAAATGCTTATTTGGATTTAGTACTGTAACATTCCTTACCGCTAGACAGTGCTGGAAATATCATTATGAGTTTATGACACAAATAAGGCCAAGTTGGTACTTAAGTTCTGTATCTAAATGGAAAATTCTCATGGGGCAAAGAGAAGTAGAGAGAATGCTTTATGTGATAACTAGTATTTTTGTCCCGTTGCACGGAGAATATGTTTATTATATTTGATATATTAATTAATCATGAATGTGATTATGCGTGTTTGTTTAAATCTTAGGTAATTAGGGTAAATATTTTAAAATTCGGTTTTAATATCTGTTTTGGAATTAGGAAACTCGTGTCAACAAAAGATAAGTTATCTAATTTTTTTCTAATATATATTAATATTAATATATAGAGGAGGAGATGACTGATGCAGTATCTTAGATAATTAGGAAAAATCTTTTAAATTTTAATGGATTATAATCTCAGCATTACATTTTTTTTATATTGTGGATCATGAGAAAGAATAAAATGAGAAATCACGGGATTCCTGTAAATATGTAGTAAATTAGGCTTGAGACTTTTTCTAATTTAAAGAGATAATAAAAACGGTTTCAAGATTTGTTTTGGAAATAAATTTAGTAAGGAGTAATCTATGTAAATCTTAGATAATTAGGGCAAATCTTTTAAAATTCGGTTTCAAGATAAAATAACACAACATAAAAGAATCTATCAAATGGAATGACATGCGAATTTTTTATTTATGAGAATTAACCTGAAAATGACATGTGAGATTTTTTTTAGAGTATTAATTAATTTAAGATAAAAATAAACAACCTAAATGCTAATTAATTTATACTCTAAAATAAAATAAAATATTTCCTGAATTTAACATTAAATAAATAATAAGTTAAATTAAGATAAAATCAAGAAATAAACAACCTAAATCTTAATCAAATCTAAAATTTAAAAATGTGATAAATAAAGATAGATAAAAACTACAAAAATCTAGCAAATCACAATAAAGACTCATAAAATCCTGAATTAATTAAAAATCCAAAAATTCAATAAAAATACCATAAAAATTAATTAATACTCTAAAAATAAATAATAAGATAAATTAAGATAAAATCATGAAATAAAAAACCTAAATCCTAATCAAATCTAAAATTTAAAAAGGTACTAAATAAATATAGATAAAAACTATCAAAATGTAACAAATCACGATAAAAACTCATAAAATCCTGAATTAATTAAAAATCTGAAAATTCAATAAAACTTAATTAATACTCTAAAAATAAATTAAGATAAAATCAAGAAATAAACAACATAAATCCTATTCAAATCTAAAATTTAAAAATGTATTTTTTTATGAGAATTAACGCGAGAATGACACGTGGAATTTTTTTTATGAGAATTAACGTGAGAATGACACGTCACTAAGAATTAACGTGAGAATGACACGTCACTAAATCAGCTTGATAGAAGTTTTTTTTTTTAATCTATATATTGATATTGATATGAAGCATTGAAGGTGTGAAACACATCCATAAAGATTCATATTTCTAGCACATCCTTGTGTCGTCCTACATCGTTGTGTATAGCCCAATTTTCTCCCACATGGGTCTAGCTAAATATGCTAATATCAATCTATCCAATAACCTATGAACTATTAAAAGCTCTGCCTGAAGTTTTTGGTTGTGAGCTTATTATACAAACTTTATACATATCATTATAAAAAAGAGGGGAGGGGGTTTTCTTTGTGCATTTGTTGGGTAGGGCTAAATTTTTTTTCTACATTTTAGTTTCTTATTTGTTTTCCATTATACGTACGCCGCACGTATTTTGCGCGCACGCATTTGCACAAAGAGAGATTTTTTTCTATGTGATACTTAAAATATTATTATATACTCTTTGATTTTGATCCCCCTTAACACAAAATTCTAGCTCGCCACGGATTGTATAAGATACATACAAAAAGAAATACAAAACAAGTGTTTTCTCTTTCTCCTTCCACTCTTTAAAAATCAAAGCTTGAAACATATTCGCTTTATTTTGTGTCCCGTTGAAATAGTTCAGTTACTTTTCAGGAAGGTGTCTGCTTGGGCAAGTCAGTTGATGGGGATTAGCATCGTAGTTTGCTCTTCTCGACAATTATAGCTATAGTTGTACTTTTATCTTTTATAGTTTGTTGGATTTGCGTGATTTATAATTTCTTTAATAGAAGATATCTGCGTTTTTTCTGTTTTCAGGAGAGGATGATTGAGTTGTCTTACAACTCAAATAATCTTCTCGCACGCGATCAAACTGAGTGTGTTATCTTTTATATTTTTCCCAATTTTTATCCATAAATATCATTTTGTTAAGCTTTTCAATTTATGAGTTTGACATTATGCCGTTCGTCTATTTCATTTTTTGTTTTACAATTATTTTCTCACTAGTGATGGTCGCAGTCGACACTACATCGTTAAGTTTAGATGTGTACTAGGAAGCAAATCAATGTGTTGACTATCTTGCTCATCTTGGACATAGTGTTCAGAATTTTTGCTTTGATAGTGAATATGTGCCCAGATATCTTCTTCCTCTTCTTAGTAATGATGTTTTAGTGCCTCCTGCCTCTGTTTCAAGAGTTGCTTAGTTATGTTTTTGGACTTTTTGCCCCGATTATTATAAAAACAAAGAAAGAGGTGGCATCAAATTATACTCCTAAAAAGGCATCACTAATTTATATTTCCATCTTGTGGCCATTAAGATGTGGCAAGTAAAAATAAAACTTCTCATAACAGCCGTTAATCGTTATAAGTACAATACAACACATCTGGTGTGGACTGAGACTGACAAAATAAGCAAAAATTCTGAATCTCCACTAAAGCTATAGAGGGATGCATACTGATATCTACATAAACATAATCTTGACTTCATCCTAAAGTAGATGGAGGGAAAAATATGCTCTTTAGAAGGTTAATTGCTGCAGCGCTCAAAGTCAGTATAATAATATCATACAAAAACTGCAGCTAGATCCTCGCGCAGCTACCGACTGAAGAAGCTCCTATTTCATCAATGATGAACTCAAGTAAGAACATATGATGGCAAATACTAAATCTATTTCGACAGAGTCGCAGACATTTGGCCGTGTGTTGCAGCTTGCAAGCCAATATACAGTGTAGGAAGTGCTTCAAGAGTAGAGGGAGGAAATAGAGTCCGTGACGCCATTCTTATTTAGAAGTTACATGAGGAGATAATTTCCCAATTTCAGCAGAGAAAAAGACTGGTGCATTGAGATTGAGCAATAGGTTATGCAAAGATAAAAAAAATGCTAGACTGAGAACACCATGGAGTCATTGATCACAGTATGCAGGGACATAGGCGGATTTACCGCCCGGCATACCTGGGCACGTGCCCAGGCTCCATGACCAAAAAAACCTTTTTTGTTTGGGCCGTAGGGGCCTGTTTTGGAAAAAAAAAAAGGGGTAGCTTGGGCAAAAAAAAACTCTCATTCTTGTTCTCTTTCTCTATCGTTCACCGAAGACGTGGGGCCTGGCCGGGAGAAGGGCTTGTTGATGGAGAAAATTGATGGGTTTGTGGTGGTTAGGGATACCACCGCGCCGTCATGGTGTGCATGAGGTTTGTGATTCTGCACTTCTGGAACATGATTTCCACTTCGTTTGCTTCTGGTTTCACCAACCTTTCCATGGTGGTTTGGTACTGAACTAGAGAAACAGAGAAAGGTTCTTTGCTTTGTGTTCTTACTTGTTATTCTTGCTCTTTCTGTTCTGACTTTGGATTTATCAAATCAATTTATTATGGATGAAAATAGTTGCTTGCTGGAAGGGTGCTGTTCTTTCTTTCCTTTGAATCATTTCCCTTTTTTTTTATTGATGTTTACAATTTCTTTGTTAATTGATTATGATTATTAGGGTGACAAGGTGCTAATTAATATATGGTTGTGTAGCATGCTAGTTTGTTGGGTTGTGACTTTGACAGGGAGAATGGGAACATTGACAATGAGGGAATGGAGAAGGATGTGAATTAGTCTCCAACTAATGTTAAGCATCCTTGCAAATTTCCTTTTTAAAATTTGTTAGGAGGTTAATCTGATTGCTACTGTCTACTGCTTGACATAAGTGCATAAGCTTGAAATGTATCTCATTTTTCATGTTCTTGTGAATGTATCTTTGATGGTTAGCTTGTATTTCAAGTTTTTGCTTTTTTTCATAGTCCCTTTTGGCATCTAAACAAACTTGGTTCTTGTTGAAAGAATTTAATCTGATAAAATAATTATGCTCATTTATATATTTGGAGTTGATTTCACATTAAAGGAATTAAAGCCATTGAGAGTGAATCAGAGATATAGCTTCAGGGATCAACAGTATAATGGTTAATCCTTCATTACACTTCTTAGTTTCTAATTCAAATATATATAATTTTCTTTCATCTGTTTGAGTTGTTCATACGTTAATTATGAACTATTCCCATGTGGTTATGTGTTTCAATCAATAAAATCTCTGTTTTCATTGGTGTACAAACTTGCCCAGGCTCCACAAAATTCTTGGCTCCGCCACTGTGCAGGGAGAATATCTATGGAAGGAACGAGGAATCCACATCTCACAGCAACTTTCCCATTTGCAATCTTTGTACTCGGAGTAGACATCTGATAGGCTTTGTTTTCGGATTGCCCTCTAGGACTATGTTGTGGTTTATCCTGCCAAGTGCCAACAAATAATTTTAGTACCAAAGAGCATGGTTTGGCAAACATAAAAGAGATACACCAGTTACATTTACCATGAAGCTTGTTCCATTATACAGCTGGGTGGGAGATGAAAGATCTGGCTGATGTGAGATTTTCAAAAACCGATGTTCTAGTAACACTGCAGCAGGTGGCCGCTCCGCAGGATTTCTTTTAAAGCAGCATCTCAGGAAATCTTTACCCTCTAATGACAATGTTTCAGGTATAGGAGGGGTATCCCTCATGACCTTAAACATAGCTGCAGCCTGCCAAATTGGACAAGAAATTTAAGTTTAAGAAATGAATAACGAGAATAAATACAAGCTTCTCTGCTAAATAATCAGCTGCAAACTGAAAAGGTTTGCATAAAGATGCTTTAAGCTGTTTGTTAACTTGAAATCCATGCATTCTTCTCTGTTAACAAACTTTTAGATTCATATGCTCAGATACACAACCATGCCCAAATAAAAAGTTCTCAATGTTACCAAACTCTATGCATTGTTCTCTGTTAACAAGGTGCTTACCCCTTCATATTCACTCCAAGGAGGCTTCCCTGTGAACATTTCAATGATTGTACAACCCAAGCTCCAAATATCAATTGCAAAGGCTAGGTCAGCACTGTTATCCTTCTGTATCACAGCCTGCATAAGCTGTATGAGAACTTAAGTGTTAGTAAGGTATGTATGTGAAATCAAAGAGTAATGTTAATGTTATGTATGAATATACCTCTGGAGCCATCCAGTACGGACTTCCCCTCAAAGAAAGAATAGCTTCACATCCAGTTAGCTGTGGAACATAGAGATCCCAAGTTATTCTACCCGAATTTAAGGGTTATCTGATCAAATCAACAGTATTACATTGACAGAATATAACCACTAGCAATATAATTATGGTAGTGAAACCCAAAAAAGAAGAAGAAAACTAAATATTCAAACTGATGTGCAGATTAAATTTAAAGAAGCGCCTCATCTCAACCATACACTAAGCATCAAAGCCTGAAGATACACATTCAAGCAATGAAAATTAATGGATAAAGCACCTGATATTATAAGAAGTTTATTTAGAAACATTGCATATGCTTTAAGGGGTGGTAAAATTGCTGATCTCAACCAGAAATCTGAAAGCATTAAGTTCGAGCCTTTAAACATAAAGCCTTGGTTTCTCATGCCCAATTTTTCTCCGAAAATTCTTAATCAATGACTAGATAATCATTTTAGCAAATAACAACAATAAATACAAAAAATTCAACAAACATAAGGAGAATTATGCTCTGCATGACACAAGGACTGAGGCCTTAAAAACGTAAATTATAGAGGTGGAGACTTTGAACTCACATGCTTAGCCATCCCAAAATCAGCAAGTTTAACAACTCCGGCAGAATCAACTAGCAAATTAGCCCCTTTGATGTCCCTATATGCATACATGAAAGAAAAATAAATATATAAAATCATGTAATCAAAAGGTCCAAATCCAAATTGAATTGAAAAATTTGGAAAATCTAATCACTTTTACTCGAAAAAAGTAGTTGCATGCATCGATCTATATGTTTTAAGCTCAAGCCAATATGAAGCAATTCAAGCGTGTGTCTGTACCTATGAATTGTTTTTTTGCTATGTAAATAAGCCAACCCCGAAAGGATATGGCGAGTGAAATTCCGAAGGACACACTCTGTTACAGCACCACAATGTTCACGGACATATTTATTAAGTGAACCAGGATGAACATATTCCAGATAAATATAAAACCGGTCTTCAACCTGCAAACACACAAACCAATTATTTTAGAAGGTTTTGAGGATGTTACAGAAATAAATGAATAATTTCGGGCACCTAATTATGAAGCAAGAGATTGCTTACTATTTCACTGCCATAATACTGCACAATGTTTGGATGTTTCAGCTGGCTAAGAACTTTAATTTCCTGAAAAAAAGTATTAATAAGAAAGTTAAAGAACATCATGAATATAAATAATTAATTAGGGGAGGATAAAATATATAGCCAATCCATTAAAAACAGAAAGCAACCTGATTAGGTATTTAAGTATAATGGACAGTGTAATGAAATTTAGGAGTCGTCACTGCAAAATGTGCAATATCAGCCAAGGCATAGTAGAAAGCAAATTAAAGTAATATACCAGTTAATCTATGTTGAGCCTCTTATCTGTTTAACTAGGAAACTCTTACTTACTAGAATGCAAATTGTAAATATGCTAAGTAGAATTATAAGATAATCTTAGTCACACACCCATCAGTTCCCAGTACATGATTGATAAGAGGATACAAATCAAATTTGGAAATGTATTCTCATCTAGGATTGAAAGGAAATTTACTATCCAAACTAATAATGACATTTGCCATATTGTCTCCTATAGTGAAGTACAAACTTTCTAATCACAGATATAAAGTTTAGAATACCAACACACAAAGAAAGACAAACAGCATAATATACAGCTTGTATTTCATATACAATTGACAAATAGACATTGGTAACTAACAAGTAATGGATAACTCACCTGCTCTAATTGCTTCATACACTCTGCAGATTTTGGATCATCAGGACATATTTCTACTTCCTTCATTGCACATAATGCTCCAGTCCCCCTGTCAAGAAGCAAACATTTGTTTCAGAGCCTTTGAAGAGAGACAACAGAAGAGCTTTAAAACCTTACTAAATATCCACATACCTATTGGTGGCAACATAAACACTTCCAAACGTGCCGCGCCCAATAAGTTTCCCTTTTTGCCATTGGTAATTCATTGGCAATGCTTCAGACCTATTAGCCCCAGCATGGGAGAAGGTAGCTGCAGCAGCAGCTGATGGTGAAGACAAGGCTGCCCCAGGAGGCAAGGGCAAGGGGTGAACCCCGACCGGAACATTACTTTCGAAACGCGGCCCTGAGATCTCAGGAGACATCATGGGATGTACAGGTGATGGAGGTCCACTTCTAGGGTTTCTCTGTGGACTTCTTCCCTGTGGACTCTGCTGGGGAGAGGGAGAGGCTTCAGCAGTGCCTAATGCTGATAAATCAAAGAAAGCAGGAGGCGGCGTCATCCCTGATTCAGTTGTTGGCATCTCTGGTGCAGACCAGAATTGATTCCCTCTTGGAGTCACATAATAATATGGTACAAAATCACTAGTACTTCTCCTCTGTGGGCTGCTGATTAAGGGACTTGCAAATGGGCTAGTTAAGGTGGAAACACTCCTTCCAGGTACTTTGACCAAGTTCTGGTTATTATTATTATTGTTATTATCTCTAGTGTCCTCACTACTACTCACATCTTGATGCACCTTCCTTGTTGGCCTATTTTCACCTTGCTCCATACTCTTCCTTTTCTCTTGGCTAGCAAAAACACTGTCACAAGATTCACCCAAATGTAAACAAACTCACCATTTGATAAACTAAATTGAAATGAAAGAGTACAGCATAAAAATCTAAAAGTGCAAAATCAACATCAACTCCAAAAAGAGCATCATTATACAATTAACACAATCAACATCTCATGATCCAATCTCAGTTATGCAATTAGGAAAATTAAAAATTATACTACAGAATTTTTAAAAAATTAAGGAATGAATGATGGTAGTTAGTGATAATAATTGAGTTCATTAAGGGTAGCTCACGTGGGCTAAGACTAAGAGAGATGAAGAGATTTGCAGGGTGAAGACCAAGGTTAAAATCCTTGCGAAGAAACTAATTTACTAATAATTAACAACTACATTTGCATATAAAAAACTACATGAATTTAAGAAGGTGGTTGAAGAAAAGAAAGGACCTTCGCATCCGAAAGACGGGGGCGGCGGTGGAGGGAGGAGCATCCTTGGGGGAGGGGAGAGGGAAGTCAGCGTCTCTGACGAGAAGCAGGGAGGAGGAAAGCTCCGGCAAGGGGAGCGGGCGAGGCTCCTCGGCGGAGCAGCACCTGTCCTTTTTAAAGGCGGAGGCCTTCCGGCGGTGGTGGTCGACGGAGGCGGCGGAGGAAGAGCTGTTAGAAAACAAAAGGGAAAGTAACCAACGCATTGCTTGCTGCTACAACAAACTCAACGTTGTCATGAATGCGGATTGATCAAAAACAGAGAGACTCTGTTATTATTTTTGCTTCTCTGTTTGTTTTGAATTGTGCAGTGCATCGATTCAATGATGATGGTTGAAGCGAGATGAAGAAGAAGAAGAAGAAAAACAGAAGAAGAATAAAAACAAAGTCAATTTGTTGCATCTTTATTTCTTATTTTGTTTCTGTAACCAAGTCAAGGTCTCTCGGTCACCCACAGAGAAAGAAAGAAAGAAAGAGACACTTCGTTTTTGTTCGTTAATAAGAGTTGAATGGATATGCAAATCGATATAAAACAGTTTTTACACAGACAATCGATCATAAATGCTTAGTAAGAGAAATAATAAGTTTCATTTTAAATTTTAATAAAAATAAAGATATACTTTATGACCGTGTATATCCCTTTAATAACTTACTAACATAAAAGAGTGGGAAATATTGTTGTAACTGTGTGCTATTTTAGATATGGTAGTTACTAGTTAGTTACTCCTATTGGTTATATATGCTTATGTTCCCGCCAGATAATTAACACACTCTTTATCATGTTTTGATTGATTTTAGTTACATTTTCTTACCATGTTTAAGCTGTATAATTGAAATATTATTTTAAATTTTATCTTCGTCAACTGACCAATCTTGTTACTATTTATTCTCAAAAGTTATTGAATGTGGTTGTGGAAATGATTTGAATGACCAATATTGTTGTGGAATTTGTGGGAACATCCATGACCATGAAGGAGTCAGAAGACGGGTTACTGTGCCATAAATCATTCAATATTTTTATTATTATCCATGATTGCGCGTTTTTCTATTAAACTAGAATGAAATTACTCCCTCCGTTCCTATATATAAGTCACAAATAACTAATTCTCTTAGATTAAGAAAAGTAGTTACTAGTAATAAATTTGTAAAAAAAATGATTTACTTTCTTAGATTACCCTTATTTACTTTCCTATGATTTTCTCTCTCCAAGTTAATAGTTCTAAGGCTAAAAAGCATTTTTGGCCCCTGATGTTTCAAGTTTGTGCAAATTCTGCCCCTACTCTATTTTTGTCGATGTTTCTACCCCTCATGTTTTCAAACAGTGCATCGTCTACCCCTCATATTTTCAAACAGTGCATCGTCTACCCCTGACGGAGGGGTAGACGGTGCACTGTTTGAAAACATGAGGGGTAGAAACATCGACAAAAATAGATAGGGGCAGAATTTGCACAAACTTGAAACATCAGGGGCCAAAAATGCTTTTTAGCCTAATTCTAAAGTTTATCATCTCTTTCATATTAAATATGAGGGTGAACTTGGAAAAATTTATTTAATGCTTCCTAGATATTAGAAAGTGACTTATATTTTATAACAAATTTTTTTAAAAAAATGTGACTTATAATAGGAAAGGGAGGGATTAATATAAAGTATTAGCACTGCTGATAGATAAGATATAAATGATGATTGTCGTTCCAGTGAACTCGCTTTTGAGGCATTGACCCTAGGCTATTTTATGTTTAATTAATAACCTTAGATTAGATGCGTCATGTCTTTGGTTTAATAAACTAATAATTATGTTTCAAAATTTTAGTGAGGTGTATTTAACGTAAGTATGACATCTTATTGTGTATATAAGTTATGAGTTAATTTTTATAGTATGGAATTTTATCAATCATGTATGTTATGAGCTTAATTTTATTTCAGCTACTGAACACAATTGTTGAAGATTTCAGTTGGTGGGCAACTCTCTTTGGGAAGATCCCCCGGCACTTCTAATAGGAGTGAGTCTCTGTTGGCCTCCTTAGCATGCCACTGACATTCTGTCCGGTAGTCTAGATGTGTCTTCTCTCAATTTTACCATTTTTTATAAAAAAAACTCCTCATTTCATTAATTTCTCTTTTATTTACTTATACAAAACTCTATTAACAAATACTAATTACATGGGTCAGATAGGCCCAACCCACTTACCCATTACAAAAGCGATTAACAAATTTTTTTCTAACACTCTCAAATTGAACTTGCAACGAATAACTAAACTTAGTGACTCAATTTACACATATCTAACTCACTTCCAAGCTTCACAAAAGTATCAACTTTCAAAGGTTTAATCATTATGTCTGAAACCTGTTCATTCGTGTTGCAGTGGACCAATTCAATTTTCTCCTTCTCAGACTAGATCTCTAGAAAGGGGCACCTCATGTTAATTTGTTTACTTTTGCCATGTATTACTGGATTTCTTGAGAGCTTGATAGCTGAACTACCGTCATAGTGAATCTTAGAGCACTTATCATGTAAATGACCAAGTTTGAAAAGAATTCTCCTCAGCCCAATACATTGACAAGCAAACATAGCTACATAATGTAATTGTTCTGGGAGGCGGCAAGATCGTCTGCTCCCCGCCCAACCAAGATGGAACAACCACACTCTAAGTTCAAGCTCCACTATCCTAGTAGACCATAATTAGGGGACTACTATTCCGCGAGGCGGCAAGATCGTCCGCTCCCCGCTCAACCAAGATGGAACGACCACACTCTTAGTTCAAGCTTCACTATCCTAGTGAGCCTGAATCGGGGGATTACTGTCCTAAAAGTCGGTCTAACCGACCATACCCCCACCCAAACAACCCTTTCACCCGACCAGCATAAGGGGACGACCATGTGGTGTCGAACATGAGAAGATCGAGGACGTGGCGGGCTGGAGCTGACAGTTGGAGACAGGATGTGGGTCACCTCAACCATCCCATCACTAACTCTATAACCCCAATACAAAAGGCTAGGAACGAGGCTTGAGGCCTAGTCGCAGGTTACTAGGAACCCCTGACCCTAGGATCTCTGAGGACAACAAATGCCTTAGAAAGATCTAACGGTGGGAAATCCCTCTAGGGCCTAGGCTTTCATGACCTCCTCAGGTGGCTACCTTAGTTCCTCAACCAGGTATAAAAGGCTCCCTCCACAGGAACCAAAGTAGGGTTTTCTGGTTTTCTACACTTAGGATTTTTCCCATCTTCTACCTTGCAACTAACTTAGGCATCGGAGTGGCTTCGCAGGACCCTCTCCCGAGCTCATCCACGACGTTCGGACTACGTACCCCTTCGTTCCCTGTCCAAGCGTACCCTCTTCAACCCGCACACCAAGCATTCTCCGCCCCCTCCCTTTTTACCCCTTCCTGGGTAGTCTTGGTTGGTTCCCCCCGATCAAAACTCAACTTCAATGGTAGAGATACTTACCACTGCTTGCTTCTTTGATGACCAAGCAATAAAGTATATTCCTAATAAGAACATATAGCTTGAAGTTCTTCTTCTCTCATCTAAATCTCCAACTTAGTCACTTTCAGTGAAAGCAATTAGATCCTATTTTTCTATAAAGAATACCTAGATCAATGGTTCTATTCAAGTACCTCAAGATTCTTTTTATTGCTTGTGGATGTTGTTCCATGAGTCTTTCCATGTATCTATTCACAAGACATACAACATACATCGGGTTCGGTCTACTTGCAATCAAATACATTGAACTGCCTACCATTTGCTTGTAATGTGTTCCATCAATCTCATATCCACTTCTCAACATTGGTTTGTTGTTTCTCATGCCAAACCTTTCAAATACCTCCACTGCATATTTCGCCTGACTAATAAAAATTCCCTCACAATTCTATGATACCTCAACTCCCAAGAATTAGCTCATTTTGCCTAGATCACTTTTAGCAAACTCCTTCTTCATAGATTCTTTGAACCCATCAAATAATGATTCACTATTATAAGTGAAGATTAAGTCATCCACATATAGCACAATAAAAATCTTACCATCTTTTCCATTTTTAACAAAGTGTACTCAGAGGGACACTTTTCAAAAAAAAATCTTTTGAAAGTAAGAATCAATCACTTTAGCTTTATGCTTCTCAATTTCTTCCTTCTCATTGAACTTTGTTCTTATAAATCCACTTGACACCAATACTCTTCGCTCTTCTGGAAGAGTAACAAGTTTTTAGGTATTGTTCTTTTTCTATGGATTGAACCTTCATATTCATTGTCTTCCTCCATTTCTCACTTATAAAACAACTTCTTGGAATGAGATATGGTCAGTTGTAGGAGTGAAGACTGAAAAAATGAAAAATTGAAATCTTGTTCCTCTTCATCATCTAACTCTTCACCTCTTAAAAATTCTCTCATCCAAGTGGGTTGAGTTGTATTCCTTCTTCTCCTCATATCTCATTCTTCCTGATTACCTTGCAAGTTTAACTACTTGATTGAGGAGTAATGCCTTCATTACCTAGCACCTCCTTTTCATACAACATACATCTCACTATGTTCATGATTGTCCTGATTTTCCTCTCACCCACTCCATTTTGTTGTGGAGTATAAGAAGTGAATTGTCTTCTAATGTCATTGTTTGCACATAACTAATCAAACTCTTTGGAAGTAAATTCTCCCCCTCAATTCTTAGGTAGCTTATCTTTTAAAAACCTCAAAAACTCTGAATTCTAATATTGTATTATAGTTTATTCTCATTCATGTATGACCTTGAAATGTATATTTTACGCTCCAGATTTCAGCCCTGATTGTGAGGGGGGAGGAGGTGTTGAGTAGTCTTACATTAACTAGAGATATGATTAACATAACCCTTATATATGATAAAACAATTATCATATCTTAAGCTAACGTTTTGAAGTAAAATTAAGCCTCTTAGATTCTAATTGTTTAAAACTTTTGACTATTTTTAAGTATTCTCCCTCTCAACCAAAATGGTTAAACAATAAAGATATGTGTATCACTAAACATTAAACATTGTATACATTTGGAAACACATTTTTTCCTCTATATCTATCTTTCCATCATATCATAGTTCATATCATATAATAAAGCACATTTATTATTACTAATAAAAAAAAACACATTTATTATTTATCTTTTTGTTTAGTGGTCTACACTTATATACTATCTTTTTAGGTAAAGCTATGGTCGCTACAAAAGTATACACGACGCTGGCCACAAGATGGAAATTGGAAAGCATTGAAGCGTATGCTAGCAATTAACACCACAAAATGCACTTTGAAGTAAGACCTTGTCAAGACCCGACACGGTCAAAGGTGATGCATCTACATGCCCCCACGCTTATAAAAAAAAAAAAATCTACCTGCCCCCACATAAATTCAGTCCTTAATTAAAGGTTCGTGAATGACAAAACTTCACGAACCTCTTAATGGTTCATCACAATGATGTTGAGAAAAATTAAAACCAAAAAAGATTATTTTGACTTGGAAGAAGAGTAGATTTTCCCCTTTTGTCAAAGACTCATAATAGCGAAGGTCAACAGCAACGGCCACTGCCAGGGATTTGGGTTTGACACCCCACCTATTGGGTTTGGCACCCCATGTATTCAATACGGAAATTTAATTTCCGTTTTTAAAACGGAATTTAAAATTCCGATTGGTTTTTTATATGCAATGAACGGTTGAAAATGTGCCACATATGCTAAAATACATAACGGTTTTTTAATTTCCGTTTTTTTCGTATTAAAATCGGAATTTAAATTCCCGTTTTTAATAAAGTGGGGTGCGAAACCCAATAGGTGGGGTGCCAAACCAAATTCCCCCACTGCCACAAGGCATACATCTTAATGTAAGGGTGTAAGGACCCAAGGCATAGATTCTTCTTACATTGCTGACCAGAAGAATTACCATTTAAGATTAAAAGCTGAAATGGAAGGGTAGCTAGAAAAACAACGTTCAACATAAATATTTCATCAAGGTCAATTCTCAAAGAACCAAAACTCAGGATCATTCAAATTTTCTCTTCTTATCACATCATATATCACATTCATTATTTTTCTCTTTTCACATCATATATCACATTCATTACTTTTCTCTTACTTTGTCACTGGATATTTACATTCCTTAGGTAACTACCCAACAGTTTCTTATTCAGGCACTCTACATAATGTAACAAACAATTGTTTTAATAATTAAGATTCAAGGACTCATTCGTGTAGACACTTATATTTTTGACTAATATATTTTATTGTCAATAGTATATTTGGATACTCATTGTGATGAGGACAAGGACAAGGACAAGGGTCATGGAGCACTAAAAGGACTTGGAGGACCAATGACTAGGGCAAGGGCTAAAAGGGCCAAGGAAGCACTTCAACAGATGATAGCATTAGCTCTTGAGGAAGGAACCAATGTGCACGAACTTGAGCCCAAATTGGTGAATTTCCTCATGAAATATGAAGAGGAAGTCGTCCAAGATCAGCCCAATTAATTGGAGCTGAGTTCGAATTTTATTTCTAGTTTTTTTTTTCAATCCAATAAGTCCCTAATACACCAAGGATGCATTAGCAATTAATGGACCTGAAGTGGAGGCATGTGGGGCGTGAATAAGAAGGCTTTAAGGGAGGAATATTCCAAGTTTGCATCAGCTCTTGATGGCTGAAGTAAAACTCCAAGAATCTCCTTCAATTGAAGTTAATTTCCTATTTTTGTTTAATGTTATGAGAGAAAGTTTAGGGGCTGTTACAAGCTGAGCTTGACCAGCTCATTAGGAGTTTTTATTTGAATTTTCAGCTCAGAATTGGATGTTAAAACTCCATAATTAGTCATTAATTGGAGTTAAGACCATATCTCACCTTTGTAATTCAAAAACAAAGCCAAACTCTTTTAAAAGGGAGGGACGGCCAAGCATGGAGACATGAATGAATAAGATTATTTTTTTCTGAGTTAGTTCAGTTTGTTGAGAGTGATTCTCATATCCCTTGAGTGATTCAAGACCTTGACTTATCAAAGGTTTGCCACCACCTTTGTGTGACGTCTGCACTTCCATATCCATAAAGTTCCATTCCAATTCTGTCCATCTTTTCCTTGCACGAAATTCTTCTTTGTTTTTCCCTTCCAACTCTGATTTCTCAAGTCCTAAAATCATCCTAGACGATCCATCAAGCCCTTGCATCAACTTGGGGCATATCATTTGGTAATCAGAGCTCCGGTTCTAGGATTTTGGTTTCTTTTCTTATCTGGAATTCTGGTTTGCAACTCTTTATCATTTCTTGTTACCTTGATTTTAGTTTTTGTTTCTTTTGGCTGAACCATTGCAAAAGTTAAGCCTTGTTAATTGTTCAGAATCAAAAACAAATTACAAAACGAAAATTCAAAAAAAAAAAAAACGAAAATTCAAAAAAAAAATGGCTGAATGGTTCTTGTTTAATTAGCCAAATTCAACTGTTCAAGGTAATTTTGTTGGTAGCATTCCAATTTATTTTCTTCTTTCTGTTTGTTCTTGAATTCTTCTTTAGTCTCTAAATATTTTGAGTCCTTTCCATTTCTGTGGTGATTTGTCTTGTCTTCTTTTGTTTCATATTCTAAAGTCTATTCTAATCTGTGTGACTCTACACAAATTTGGTGGCATAATTCTTTGTGTGTCTTAACTTTGATTTACTCAAGAGATTGTGAGAATTTTTGAGTGGAAAAAGGCAAGAGTGCACATCATAGAAAAGCCAATTTGAAGGAAACACGAGAGAAGTGAGGTAAACACTAACATTTGTTTGTTCTACTTGAATCTTTTCATTTGTCAAAGATGTCAGGAGAAGAGGAGGAGCAACCAGCAGTGCGACTCTCGACCATCGAAATGCGGGCTCTTACACAACATCTGGAAAACTTAATGAGGAGTCAAACTGAAGAGATCCACGAAAGGCTGGATCAAATGGAGAACCGGAACAATAGTGACAGTGAAGGCGGGAGGCCACGACGAATTCATGAAAATCCTAGACCTGCTCGGATTGAAGGAGTCAAATTCCAAATTCCTCCTTTTAAGGGAAAGAGTGATCCAGAGGCATACTTGGAGTGGGAACTCAAAATAGAGCATGTCTTTGCTTGCAACAACTATGAGGAGGACCAAAAGGTGAAACTTGCAGCTGCTCACTTTTCAGACTATGCTCTTGTTTGGTGGAATAAGTTTGCAAAAGAGAGATTGAGAAATGAGGAGCCAGCGGTGGAAACATGGGCTGAAATGAAACGAATCATGAGGAAATGATATGTCCCTTCAAGCCATGCTAGGGATGTAAAATTTAAACTTCAAAAACTTACCCAAGGCAGCAAGAGTGTTGAGGAGTATTACAAAGAACTTGAGGTGCTTATGTTGCAAGCCAATCTTGAGGAGGATGAAGAGGTAACCATGATTCGATTTATTAATGGTTTATCTAATGATGTTAGAGATATTGTAGAACTTCAGGAATATGTAGACATGGAGGAATTGCTGCACAAGGCCACTAAAGTTGAGCAACAACTCAAAAGGAAAGGGCTTGCAAGGAAGAGTTCTACCAATTCCAATTCATCTTGGAGAGACAGAATGAAGAATGAAGGGCCGAGCACCCTTAGCAAACCAGCCACCAAACCACAAGCTTCAGCTTCTTCAAAACCTCTTGAACAACCATCCAAAAAGAGCAAAGAGGTCAAGTGCTTCAAATGCCAAGGTATGAGACATTATGCTTATGAATGTGCCTCCAAAAAGACCATGATTCTTAAGGATGATGGAGACTACACCAGTGAGTCCGAAGGAGAACAAAGTGAAGAAGAAGAGGAGGCAGCCATGAATGGTGAACTGTTGATGATCCGAAGAATGCTTGGTAGCCAACAAAAGCCAAAGAAAGAAAGCCAAAGAGAGAATATCTTTCACACAAGATGTTCTGTCAATGGGCAGATTTGCTTGATGATTGTTGATGGCGGGAGCTGTACTAATGTGGCTAGTGAAAGAATGGTGGAGAAGCTGAACCTGGTCACAAAACCACATCCTTGGCCATACAAACTTCAATGGCTCAGCCACTATGGAGAAATACAAGTAAGTAAGCAAGTTGAAGTTGACTTTTCCATTGGCAAATACAGGGATAAGGTTCTTTGTGATGTTGTTCCCATGGAGGCTAGTCACATACTGTTGGGAAGACCATGGCAATATGACACCAACTCTGATCATAATGGCAGCACCAACAAGATCTCATTCCAACATCATGGCCAGAAAATTACGCTCAAACCTTTGAGCCCTAGGGAGGTGCGTGAGGATCAAAAGAAAATGAGAGAAAAGATTGAACAAGAGAGAAAAGAAAAGAGTGAGACACTTGAGAGAGAGCAAAAAGAAAAGAGTGAAATACTTGAGAGAAAAGAAATTTGTTTGATCAAAAAGAGAGAGGTGAAAAGGATGATAGCTTCAAAACAGATCCTATACTTGATGTTTTGCAAAAATCAGATTTTGAACACTAACACTTTTGAAAATTTTGAACTGTCTTCTAGTGTTAAATCTCTTTTGCAGGATTATGAGGATGTGTTTCCAACAAGTGTTCCAAGTGGTCTACCACCACTGAGAGGAATTGAGCATCAAATTGATCTCATTCCGGGAGCTTCTTTGCCTAATAGGCCAGCATATAGAAGCAACCCACAAGAAACCACTGAAATTCAAAGACAAGTGGAAGAACTCTTGAACAAAGGGTGGGTAAGAAATAGCATGAGTCCTTGTGCTGTACCGGTGATTTTGGTACCAAAGAAAGATGGGACTTGGAGAATGTGCTCTGATTGTAGAGCCTTGAATAACATCACCATTAAGTATAGGCACCCTATTCCTAGACTTGATGATTTGCTTGATGAATTGCATGGAGCATGTTATTTTTCTAAAATTGATTTGAAAAGTGGTTACAATCAGATAAGGATTAAAGAAGGGGATGAATGGAAAACTGCTTTCAAAACTAAATATGGTTTGTATGAATGGTTGGTTATGCCTTTTAGTTTAACTAATGCACCTAGTACTTTTATGAGACTAATGAACCATGTTTTGAGGGAATTCATTGGGAAATTTGTGGTTGTGTACTTTGATGATATTTTGGTCTATAGCACTACTCTTGAGCTGCATGTTGAGCACTTAAGATCTGTCTTGAGTATGCTTAGAAAGGAACAATTGTTTGCCAATCTTGAGAAATGCACTTTTTGCACTGACCATGTTGTGTTTCTTGGTTTTGTTGTGAGTTCGAAAGGAGTGCAGGTTGATGAGGAAAAGATCAAAGCCATTCAAGAGTGGCCCACTCCTAAATCCGTGGGTGATGTAAGAAGTTTTCATGGCTTGGCCAGTTTCTACAGGAGGTTTGTTAAGGACTTTAGTACCTTGGCAGCACCCCTAAATGAAGTGGTGAAAAAGAATGTGGGTTTTCATTGGGGAAAGAATCAAGAAGAGGCCTTTGCTGCCCTAAAGCATAAGCTTACCCATGCACCTATACTTGCTTTACCTAACTTTGCTAAATCTTTTGAACTTGAATGTGATGCTTCAAATGTAGGTATTGGTGCTGTGTTGCTTCAAGAAGGCCACCCAATTGCTTATTTTAGTGAAAAGTTAAGCGGAGCTGCCCTTAACTATTCTACTTATGATAAGGAATTGTATGCTTTGGTGAGAGCTTTGAAGACTTGGCAGCATTATCTTTTGCCCAAGGAATTCGTGATTCATAGTGATCATGAGTCGCTGAAATACTTGAAGGGGCAAGGTAAGTTGAACAAAAGACATGCCAAATGGGTTGAATTTTTGGAACAATTTCCCTATGTCATAAAACACAAAAAAGGGAAAAGTAACATTGTGGCTGATGCTTTATCCAGGAGACACGTGTTGCTTTCCATGTTAGAGACTAAATTGCTAGGACTTGAACATGTGAAAGAAATGTATGAAAAAGATGATAACTTTGCTGAAATTTTTGTGGCTTGTGAGAAAGTTTCTCAAAATGGATTTTATAGGCACAATGGATTTTTATTTAAGGAAAACAGGTTGTGTGTGCCTAAAAGTTCCATTAGAGAACTGCTTGTTAAAGAATCCCATGCTGGGGGATTAATGGGTCATTTTGGAGTCCAAAAGACTCTAGAAACTTTACAGGAACATTTCTATTGGCCCAAAATGAAACATGATGTGATCAAGTTTTGTGAACATTGCATTGTTTGCAAGAAGGCTAAGTCTAAGGTGATGCCACATGGTTTGTATACTTCTTTGCCAATCCCTGAATACCCTTGGGTTGACTTGTCTATGGACTTTGTTTTAGGCCTCCCTAGAACAAAGAATGGTAACGATTCCATTTTTGTGGTTGTTGATAGGTTTTCAAAAATGGCTCACTTTATTCCTTGCAGGAAAGCTGATGATGCTTGTCACGTTGCTGATTTGTTCTTTAAAGAAGTTGTAAGACTTCATGGGATGCCTAGAAGCATAGTTAGTGATAGGGACACCAAGTTCCTAAGTCACTTCTGGAGGACTTTATGGGGGAAGTTAGGCACTAAACTTTTGTTCTCTACCACTTGTCACCCACAAACTGATGGGCAAACTGAGGTGGTTAATAGGACCCTAGGCACCTTGCTTAGGACTGTCCTTAAGGCCAATTTAAAGGCTTGGGAGGCGTGTTTGCCTCATGTTGAATTTGCTTACAATAGGGCTGTCCATAGCACTACAATTTGCTCTCCATTTGAAGTAGTGTATGGATTTAACCCTTTGACTCCTCTTGATTTGTTGCCTATGCCTAACATTTCTGTTTTCAATCACAAGGAAGGACAGGGCAAAGCTGAATATGTCAAGAAGATGCATGAGCGTGTGAAGGCTCAAATTGAGAGAAAGAATGAGAGTTATGCTAGGAAGGCTAACAAGGGAAGAAAGGAGGTGGTGTTCCAACCCGGAGATTGGGTTTGGGTGCACATGAGGAAGGAAAGGTTTCCAGAACAAAGGAAATCCAAACTCCAACCTAGAGGGGATGGACCTTTTCAAGTGCTTGAGAGAATCAATAACAATGCCTACAAAATAGAGCTTCCAGGTGAGTATAACATCAACTCAACCTTTAATGTCTCTGATTTATCTCTCTTCGATGCAGATGGAGGAGAATTTGATTTGAGGTCAAATCCTTTTCAAGAGGGAGGGAATGATGAGGACAAGGACAAGGACAAGGGTCATGGAGCACTAAAAGGACTTGGAGGACCAATGACTAGGGCAAGGGCTAAAAGGGCCAAGGAAGCACTTCAACAGATGATAGCATTAGCTCTTGAGGAAGGAACCAATGTGCACGAACTTGAGCCCAAATTGGTGAATTTCCTCATGAAATATGAAGAGGAAGTCGTCCAAGATCAGCCCAATTAATTGGAGCTGAGTTCGAATTTTATTTCTAGTTTTTTTTTTCAATCCAATAAGTCCCTAATACACCAAGGATGCATTAGCAATTAATGGACCTGAAGTGGAGGCATGTGGGGCGTGAATAAGAAGGCTTTAAGGGAGGAATATTCCAAGTTTGCATCAGCTCTTGATGGCTGAAGTAAAACTCCAAGAATCTCCTTCAATTGAAGTTAATTTCCTATTTTTGTTTAATGTTATGAGAGAAAGTTTAGGGGCTGTTACAAGCTGAGCTTGACCAGCTCATTAGGAGTTTTTATTTGAATTTTCAGCTCAGAATTGGATGTTAAAACTCTATAATTAGTCATTAATTGGAGTTAAGACCATATCTCACCTTTGTAATTCAAAAACAAAGCCAAACTCTTTTAAAAGGGAGGGACGGCCAAGCATGGAGACATGAATGAATAAGATTATTTTTTTCTGAGTTAGTTCAGTTTGTTGAGAGTGATTCTCATATCCCTTGAGTGATTCAAGACCTTGACTTATCAAAGGTTTGCCACCACCTTTGTGTGACGTCTGCACTTCCATATCCATAAAGTTCCATTCCAATTCTGTCCATCTTTTCCTTGCACGAAATTCTTCTTTGTTTTTCCCTTCCAACTCTGATTTCTCAAGTCCTAAAATCATCCTAGACGATCCATCAAGCCCTTGCATCAACTTGGGGCATATCACATTGACACAACAGACAAATGTTTAAACTCACATCAAAGATACAGAAACTCTTCTTATGAATTCGGATGAAAGTCACTCACGTTGCACTAAACAAAATCAAAGAAGAAACAGACTTCTAAAGGGAAATTCAGTCGATCTAAGTTAGTTCTTCAGAAAAAGCCATATTGAGAGACCTGCAGCTTACAAATTGTGTCTCCAATGCCAATGTGTTACTTGTATCCAGATGCTACTGCATGCCTAGTCCATGTTCATAAACTAAAATATCTAACTCGTACAGGCCATCAAAGATTGAATAAATCATTAATGCATTCAAAATCAACAGCAACCTATATTGAAACGCTAATCAAGTCCAACACATAACAGTACTAACATTATAGGTGCTTGCACTGGTCACTGCCACCATATCAAATTAGGGTATTAACCCTGTTTATTTGAAAATTGCATCTCTGCATTTCTCCCATTGAATGCCTTTGTGGAATCTCCCATGTTGCTTCGGTGATCACTCATCAACAGGTGCTTGATTTCCCAAACTTGTTGGAACCACTTTACAGATGGGCATGTTTTCATTCTTGCTCAGAAGCTTCAAGGATGGATGAACCTCAATATCACGCATGAATATCCTATCTTCAATATCTAGGTTGCTCACATCCACCTCAATTTTTGAAGGAATGTGCTCAGATGGACAAAGAAATTTTAGACTAGTTCTGATCTTATTCAAAAATCCCCCTGTAATGGCATAAAAAGATTAAACCAATTTCATATTAGAACCACATTAAATTCTGTCCGACATGAAATCAGCAAATCAAGACTGCTACCAAGTCATTATGCATAAATTGTGAATGTTGATTCTTCATGGAAGACAGCCTAGCATTTTAAAAATAATGAAATGAAAGTCAATTGACCCAAACATAACAGCAGTCTTCCAAAGGCATATAACAAACATAAGTGATAGGAAGGATGATTGAAAGCTGGAAAGCTGAACACATCATTAATATATATCATTAAAAAATAATAATAATCAATTTGTCAAGTAACCTATTGAAATCACATTAAAAAATAATACTCTTATATATCAGTAACCTATCCTCAAGTTTTCTCCTTGCTTTCTAATTGAAATTACATGCCCAGGATTTCTCTTGTCTTCCATAGCTCTCTGGAAAGATTGACCAGTCAAAAAAAGTAAGACATGTTGATTGAACAGTGGGTTTAACCTATAGCTTTTACAAAGTCTTTAGAATTAATAGGTTTACTGCTCCCTTTGGTCTTATGCATAAGTCACATTTTAGATAATTGTTTCCAACTTTATTGTTCCTTTCAGAAAATCTATGAAAAGTATTGAATAATTGTTTCCAAGTTTACCCTTAATCTCTAGTATACCATGTTTAAATATGGCACTATGTTTTCAGGATAAGTTTGGCGTGATTGGCAGGAATGAAGTTGAAAACTGTAAAGAGATATCGAAAGAGATAATTGAGGTGGAAAAATACATTAATTGAGGAATATTGAAAGACAAAATTAAAGGAGAGAGGAATTCATGGATTTTTAAATAAGGGTACTTTTGAAAAGTTCAGATAATTTTTAAGTATCAACTAATTATGACCAACTTTCTTAAGGTAATGACTTAATTATGCAATTAGGTTTCTCAGCCCTCACTACAAGTAAACCAGAAGAGTAATATCTATATGGAAGCCCTTAATTTATAAGAAAAATGGAGATTGAGACATCAAAAACACCAAAGAAGAATGGAAAAGACAAAGAAAATATCTCTCAGCTCCCAGAGCTGTGAGACCAAGCCTATGGCAGAAAGATTCCCAAAAAATGCAGACGGCGCCTCCACCTTAACATCTAAAACTGTTTTTCTGACACCATTATCCTCCACTCAGCATAACCAACCTCCTCTCAGATTGTCTCCCAGTAGTCCTTTCTCTCCTAGAATAAACTCTCTCTAATCTTGGTGAGTGGCTTGATTGATCCAATACCCAATCCATATCTTCTCAGGACGAATCTCAGGCTCTATCATGCTCCCGTCCTTTAAAAAAATCTGGTCCTCAAGACTGAATGTAGGGAATTAACTTTTCATAGCAAAAATATCCTGCCAAGCGACTGCTTCCATTAACTTCCCTTTCAATTGCACTAGCCATTGGATGCTTTCCTCTCCTTGCTTCTCCACCTTTTGCGTGGCTAAATCCTGCTCCGCTATAGCAGTATCCTCCAACACTATATCCAGAATGATAGGCAGTGTATGTGCTACTGGTTTAGCCACAATAGCCCTTTGTGTTGGGACACATGAAAACTTGATGAATTCAAGAGTTCTCAGGAAGTTGCAACTTGTAAGAAACTGCTCCCACCAAGGCTAAGATATTAAAGGGACCAACATATCAAGGAGCTAACTTTTAATTAATCCTCCGAGCCACGAATAGTTACCCATGCAGTCGGAGTTTAAGTAAACCCATTACCCAACCTCATAATACAGCCCATTTACATTCATCTGTGCTTTCCTTATTTGTTCTTGAGCTTTGAAAAGTAGAATTTCAATTGTCTCAGAGCTTCACCTCTATCCATTAAGTCTCTAGACACTACCTCCAATCTGTTCTCCAGATGTGTGTGCAATTTATATAGTTTTACAGCATATTTTCACACGTTTATGCATACTTCATTAGGTTTTAGTTGCATTTTCCTTCATTATCTTTGCACTTCTACTTTTTTTGGGTTTGGTGGCATTTTCATATACATATGGAGCATTTTTAGCATAATCTCACATAGTAACAAGACATAGTTAAAATCAACTGTCCTATTTATGCATCCCTTTACACCTGAGCACAAAAATTTATCTCATTTAATTGACAATATTTTCTCTCTTGGTTTAATTCCAACAAGACAAACAACCAAGAACTTCAGTAAATCCATTGTGCTCTATTCATGCATTGCCTATTTCATTCACCCTAAACTCCACACACATCAAATGAAGCCTAAATTACAACGTTCCATAACAATCAAATAAACAAGTGTTACCTTTCTGAAGACCTGGACAAACATCTTCTCCTTTGAAAACAACAGGCACATCCACCTTCAAGTTCATCCCCTCTTCAGCCCAAACAAACACCAAATTCAAAATCTGCCCACTCTCTTGGTCCATATGAATCTACCAAACAAACAAACAAAACCTAAAATCAGAATTCAAATATTTCAATAAACAAAACAGAAAATCGAAGATTCAAAGCGGAAAATGAAAAACCTTAACAGGTAGCACAGTTCCAGATTCAACCAAATGAGAGGATCCGGATCCAGCACGAATCTGGAGCGGAAAACGGGTGGAGCAGAAGAAAGAAGTTTGAACGGAGTTCAATATGGCCTTAATCTGCTTCTTCTCGACGGTGAGCAAGTGCTTCTTCGCCGCCGATCGGTTGCCGGCGTCTTTGCTGAGAAGGTCCTGTAAGAACACGACGGCCGGAATTCGACCTTGCATTCTGTCCCTGGCTGCGACGCCGCTACCAGAGTGCTCTCTCGGGATGGCTTGGATCGTATGGTAAGAGTGACCGCGCTGGAATGCTGGTGAGGATAACCGGCTCGCCGCCGCCGTGCGAAGGTGGCCGGCAGAGGAGCGACACCACTGCGCCATGATTTTGTTTCTCCGTCAATCCCTGCAATGCGAAAATGGGGTTTTGAGATCAAGGGTTTTAGGTTCCAGGCCCAAATTGGGCTTCTTTTGATTTTTTAATTATTTCAAAATCCTATTAGGTTGTTGACAAAAAATAAGAGTAAATAGCCATTCTGGTCCCTGATTGTGTACACTTGAGACGGAATGGTCCTCATACTTTGAAAATAGTCTTTTTTCGTCCCTGAACTTGTCGCCGTCAGTCAAGTTAGTCCTTGATTCAGTTTTCCGTTGGTCCCTCGGACGGAAAAGTCCAAATGTCACAATTTTTGCCACATTGGCTTGACACGTCATCAATGACTCACATCTTATTATCTCAATTTAGTCCCTCGGAAAATTTAAAAAGAAAAAACTTCTGAATGTTCATCTTCTTTATACATCTTCATCATCATCTCATCATCTAACCCAGAAAACCCAAAAATAAACATTTTCATCTTCTTTGACAAGAAATACTTGCTTTCTTACCCAGCTCTCTCTCTCTCTCTCTCTCTCTCTCATCTTCTCACTTTGGGTTTAGATCCGATTTTTGCTTGTCCTTCACAACACCTAAACCAGAACAGATAAGGATGAAGGAGGTGAGCCAACCAAATCCAATCACATCAACACCACCATCTCCCATCGGACTAGATCTTCCTCTGGGTTTCTTCATCTGGTTTCCTCTCCATTGTGGCCTCATCCTCCACCACCAAGCCAAGGGGGTTAGTTATCCTTCACCTCTGTCGTCATCTCGGACACCTTTCGCTCGAACGCAGATTGGGATGAGAGAAAGGAGGGAACTCAGATCTGGTGAGAAGAAACTCAGATCTGGTGAGAAGAAACTCAGTAAATTACCCGGCCATAGAGTGGTTGTCATGGCGACGGCGTACATGTCGAGCACACAAAACATATTCTTGAGTGGCGATTTCCTAGCTTTGACCACGAGTTCAGGAAATCTGAAGAAAAGAAAGACACCGTCACATGAATTCTCAAGGAAGTAACCAATTGAAGCACAGCATTTTTTAAGTTGAATTTGCTTGACCACCAGTGCTTGCAATCTGACATTGAGTTGAATTACAACATTTTATGAATTCCAATTCCCTGGAAAAAAATCTAATGGTAATAAATTAATTCATTGTCAATGCCATCAGTAGCAGTAACTTTATTCATAATATTGCTATACCAATTGCAAAATCACTTTTGGGAAAAATCATTTTTTTATTCATAGTATTGCTATACCAGTTGTAAAATCACTTTTGGGGAAAATCATTTTTTTTTACAGATGACTTATTTTAGATTTATTTAATTAGAGGATTTTTTTAGGGACTAAATTGACATAATAAGATGTGAGTCATTGATGACGTGTCAAGCCAATGTGGCAAAAATTGTGATATTTGGACTTTTCCGTCCGAGGGACCAACGGAAAACTGAATCAAGGACTAACTTGACTGACGACGACAAATTCAAGGACGAAAAAAGACCATTTTCAAAGTATGAGGACCACTCCGTCTCAAGTGTACACAATTAGGGACCAGAATGACTGTTTACTCAAAAATAATCCTATTAGGTTTAAAACCAAAAAAAAGAAGATTTAATCCAAGAATTAGGAGGCAATCTTTTAAAAGCATAAATACAAATATAATACGATAAAACCTTTAAAAGTATAAATACATCGAATATATAAAAGCTTGCAAACCCACGTTGTGACCATGATTGAACACTTAGCTTGAGTTGAGATCCAAGCTCCTTTGGGAAACTTGGAATGTCATAACTTAATTTAGAGCATAATGAAAACTCTCAGTAACAATAGTAAAAATATTTTTAACTATAACATTCCACCAAACCTGTGTGCAAGGTATGAAAAATTCTCCAACAAACACATAAAACACATTTACTCTTACAAATTACTTACACAACCTTTCACAAATCATTATTCTTATCTTAGTTATTAAATTTTAACTTAACACTTACGGTTTTTCTTTTCATTGGGTTTGACCTCTGGGTATCTAGATTCGCTACGCAGTGGTTTCTTGACATAACATTCGAGCTAGCCTTTATGATGGATCCTTAGACTTTGTTTGAATTGGGGGAGGAATGACAAATCCATTGTTTGTGTTGTTAAAAGATGATGGAAGCCAATGGAAACCAATGGTACAAACTCCCTCATGTACCATCACTTTTCGTTAGTTTGTTCCCTCCTAATTTGGGTGGAATGGAATGGAATGGAAAAAAACAATGCTCATATTGTAAATTTTAAAAATACTATTTTACCCGTGCAACCACCCTTCTGAACCTCATATCTGATTCATTCGTGTCAATTCTCCCTGCACTAATTTCCTTAACGCAACAAACAGTATAATTTCCAAAGCCATAGCTGATGCAACTTCATGGTAATGTGCTTTTGTTCTCGTGGCCCTATTACTAAGTATATCAACCTTTCATTTGCTTCAAAATCATGCCAACTACATGTCTTGGTCATGTGACGACTAAATCTATGTGAATGGACAAGGTGAGACATTGCACACGATCAGCGACAAGTGTGTTGACCCCATATCAGATCACATAAGTCATTCTGATTTATAAGGGAATCTTTTGCACTCACTGCATTTTGTTTGAATTGGATAATTAACAAGAAGATGTAGTAATCTCCAAGGCTTAGCAATGATGTGATTAGGAGCATTATCACGGTTAAATTAGTCATATATTGAGTGACAATTCATATTTTTATAATAAGGCTAATATGGAAAAAGATAATAACTCATATCACTCGTCCATTACCTGAACAATGAAATGGTAACTTCCCACCGCTCCATCATAAAATATTCAAACAATAAAATAAGATTTTCACTTAATTTCGTTCCACTCCATCCTGTTTCTTAATTTCGTTCCACTCCATCATTTCGTTATGTCTCATATGCTCCCTCAAATCCAAACATAGCTTTTAAGTGTTGTCCATTTGCCCCACAATGCTACATGTTTTCATTATGATATAATCTTTTGCTTTCTTTACTAGTGACATGACTTCAAGGATTTGCCTTTATATCGAATCCAGGGTCGGTCCCGACATTTTGGATGCCCTGGGCAAATAATAAAAATGGACCCCTAATAATTTTAACGTTTGAAATTTCATCATAACGATTATGTTGGTTCGTTTGGCAACTGACCTCTTGCAACCCGCCAGGGGTCGCGTGTTCGTTTGGCAACTGACCTCTTGCAACCCGCCAAGGGTCGCGTGTTCAAATCCAAGCAACATGACATTTTGTTTTAATTTTTGGATTCTTTCAATTCAAATTAATTAACAAATAACATGTCAAAAGCCAAAATGTGGGATTCGAACCCGGTACATAAAAGTAACATACACAATTACTAACCACTAGACCAACTCAAGTCATTAATAAAATCTTGAACATTAATTATTATAACTAAATTTTATTTTAGGGGAAAATTTAATGAGAATTTTTTTGGGGCCCCTTCTTTTTTGAGGCCCTAGGCTGTAGGCCTGCTTACACAGGCCCAGAGCCGGTCCTGATCGAATCTCAGGTCGCCAAGTTTTCCCTTACTAAACCATATATCTATGCCGCTACTATAGAATGTATCATTGAGCTTCTACAATTCCCAAGGAGGTACCACTTAAGGGACACTAGTAGAGATGAGAGAAAAACTCAAACCCGCGGGGCTCAACCCGAAACCGATCCGAAATTTTGGGCGAAACCCAATTTTTTTGGGTTTGGATTCGGGTTTGGGTTTCACCCAAATTTTAAAACATGTTTGGGTTTGTGTGTGAGATTGATTAAACCCGCATCCAAACCCAAATTCAAACTCGAAGCCTTATGCATGTAATTACCAGCCCTTATATATATTATTAAAGTAGAGTTTTCATTAAAGTTATTAAGTAGACTTATGTTCATGAACTATATTTTTTCCTTTGTATTGGAATGATGATGAAGTTTAATCAACTTATGTTCATGTTGTTCTCTTATGTACGTGTTGCTTCCGGGTTGATATTTTTTATTTTTTGCCGGTTCAGTGCTCACATTGGGTTTTTGGTTTGGGTTCGGGTAACCCGAAACTCAGGATTTGGATATGGGTTTAACTCTTGCACCCATATTAAATTTGAGTTTGGGTTTGGGTTTGAGTTTGAGTGTTAAATTTGAGTTTGAATGTGAGAATGAGTAAACTCTCACCCATGGACAATCTTGTGCCCGTCAAGTTCTAAAGCGTATAAATAACATAGTTTGAGCCTTCATATAGTTGGGACAAACTTTGGTTCCGACCCATCATGCACTGAAATTTGACACGAGATTAACCTTTTACTGGCTTATGCAACTACATGTCTTCCTGAACTTACTCTTTTGCATGAGATCCTTGTCATTTATGAATACGTTAATCATTTCATAAGTCAATCACTAGTGTTTTTACCCGTGCGCTGCACGGCGAAAGATTTTTCTAATTTTTTATGCCAATTATTTTTACATGAAATTGACATGATTAACTACCACAAAACAATAGATAACAATTGAAATTAGGTTTGATTCGTTTACACAACAATGAAAAACTGAATGAATCTAACAAAGGTTGATGATTACAGAAATATATATATCGGCAACAAAAAGATGTCATATGAATGTTATGCATTCCACTTGTTGCTTGCTGCCCCATTATCATTGAAAGCCTGTTGAATCTGAAACAATTTAGAAAATGTTTTAAATAAGTAGATCAAAAAATACAGCACGTTAAATACAATGTGCATTATACAAAGAAGTACGAATTCAAAGATAGATAATCTAACCATTCATATGTTCTGGAATACTTCTTCATACACAACATTCCGAGTGCAATTAGATACTACTCCTTTGTCATCGACTATAAGTATCTTCAACCCTTTTCTAGATTTTACTCTTGATAGAGCTACATATAGCTGGCCATGCGTGAACACCGGCCTAGGAAGGTATAATCCAACATGCGATAACGACTGGCCTTGGCTCTTATTTATAGTCATAGCAAAACAAACAGTAATAGGGAACTGTCTCCTTGAGAATTTGAAAGGGAGGCCAGTATCAGAAGGAGTTAAGCTAAGCCTAGGAATATAAACAGGTTTACCTGTTTTAGAACCGGAAAGAGCTGTTGCAACAATGATATAAGGTGTCAAAGCGCTCACTATCAATCTTGTTCCATTACACAATCCAGCAGACTGATCAATGTTCCGAATTAGCATGATAGGGACACCAACTTTGAGAACAATTCTGTGGTTGGGAATACCAGAGCACTTAACATCATTTAGAAATTCTGAAGTGAACCATTCTGCATCTATTTCAGAGTCTTCATCTGACCTGCATGGCGTGTCATAACTCAAATATTATGTTTCCTCCCCAGGGATCATTGACATCATGAAGTTATTAACCTCTTCAACACTTTCAAGAGTGGGAGCAAGGAGTGCTCTTTGTTCAAAATATGCATGGTTCTCCAAATTTGCAACAACATTGGGATATGCAAAATTAACTAACTCAAGTAAGGGATTATCGGACTCCCTCACCAACAAATCAGATGGAATTTCTATAATAGAATCATCCTCATCAATTGGCTTAACCGTGCCATCGCCCACTTGTAGAAGCCAATCCGCAAATTCTTTGATCTCCAAGGATGAAGAAGAGGACCCTGCTTGTTGTAATCTCATGTTGGTAGTTAACTTCATTACTTTACAATGCTTCCATAGGTATGATGAATTCACAGAAGAAGAAATGATTTCTGATCTACTTCCTTTCAAAATTACTGGCAGAATCTGTCGAAAGTCCCCACCCAAAACAACTACCTTTCCTCCAAAGGGTTTATCATGGCCAAAAGTTGCTTGGGTCTTCATGATGTCATTCAAAGTTTTGTCTAGAGCTTCAAAACAGTGCTTGTTAAGCATTGGAGCTTCATCCCAAATGATAAGACTTGCTTTCTGAAGCATTTCAGCTTTATGAGAACCTTGACGGACATTACATGTTGATGATTCATGGATAGTGATCGGAATGGAAAATCTAGAGTGAGCAGTTCTACCTCCAGGTAATAGTAATGAAGCAATGCCACTTGACGCAACATTTAGAACAATCTTTCCTTCAGAACGCAACGCAGCTGAGAGGGTATTCCACACAAAAGTCTTACCAGATCCGCCAAATCCATATAGGAAAAAAAATCCTCCGTTATTGGACGAAACAGCATCCAATATCTGTAAATTGACATAATTTGTCAAAAAGAAAATATGAAACACATAATAATCGAATTTATTCATTTTTTCTCCTATTATGCTTTAATCGTAATTTATTACCTGGGTATACGCTCCTTTCTGTTCAGAAGTTAGGGAACAGACCAATTGTTGATGCTGTACGTTCATTTCATCCTTGTTGTAATTAAGCTCATCTGCAACAAATTGATTTTCAAAACGAAAGGTCTCACAAAATGATGGATAAGGTAAGCTAGGCCATTCTTTAAGTGACCTTCCATTAGTTCTCAACACCTTCTCTATCTCAATCAAACATAAGTTCATCAAATCCTCATCATTTATTTGAAGATCTGCAACAAATATTAAATGGATTTAAAACAATATAGAAAAACATTCTCTAAATCACGTAATGTATACAATCAAATCCAATTGTAAAGAGGTTGTTTCTTTGATATAGCAAAGGAAATGATTCCTTCTAAGATGCCCATTTAAAATAACACACAAAAATAAAAAAACGTCATTCAATATATTTAATAAGAACATAGTGCAAAAATACCTGGCATTTTAAGCAACCTTCTTCTGTGGTACAAAATGCCGTCAGCTAAAAATCTCCATGTCTTATCCCACACTTCTCTTGGCTTTCCTATAGCGTTTGTAGAGAGCAACGTTACAAACAAATGCCTCAAATAAGACCCTGAACCAATCTCACTCATGTGAATAATCCCATCAACATACTCCCTCTCATCTTCCATTAATCCCATAGCATCGCACGCATCTTGGAATGTTGGATAAACAACCCCTTTGACAGTTCTTAAACTTGCAAAACTGTCACAACCCCTCTGTTTTGTTAATAGAATCCTCATGTAATATACCTCGCCCATGCCTAGAGCGATATATTGAAGACGACCAAGGGAGAAACCTCTCTTTCTTGGCTCCCATACTTGCTTATCTTTCTTATAAACAAACATAGACGGATATTCAGCATACGTTAAACTTCTTCCCTCCGGGTATAGCTTATTCGCATTCATCCATGCTAAGAATTGAGTATCTTTAGTTGAACATTTTTCAACAACGCCTTCCAAGTCTTCATCATCGTTGAAAGTTACACACTGCTGACCGGGAAGATGAAATGATAAGCGCTTCACGGGCGGCCATCTCTCGTGGATATCAAATTTAAATGTCCTCCATGCTGCCTCACATGGAGTTAGATACCTAGCATTTCATTTCAGTTTAACAACTGAGTAAAAAAAAATTAAAAAAAAAAAGAAGAAAAACAATGTGATTACTTACCTGCAATCGTAGTACTGTTTAATTTCATCCTGGTTCGATTCTCCATTTCCAGCATTTGAAATTTGAACATTCACCCTATCACTGCCTTTGTTGATATATTTAAATAGATACTTTATTGCATTTGATTTATTGCAATACTCCACGTTGATATGTCCATGATAATTCATCAAAAGTCGAGGATTGTAGGGAACAACAAAACCATTATCCAAAGGAACTCCTTTCTTGGCCACTGTAATTCCTGTCTTCCTTCTCTTATAAATTGGGAAACCATCATCATCAATGGTAGTGCAGTTCTGATATTTTTTGGGAAAGTGTTTAGAACACTTTCCATCAACCATGCATGCACACTTAGGATCAATAACCCCACACGGACCGTGGATCATGAAAGAGGAAACGGCCTTGTAAAGCTTTGGATAAATCTGCGGGTCAGGAAGCTCAGCTGAAATGAATTTATCAATGTCCTCTCCGGTTATCAATTTGTACTGGGGTTTCAACCATAGAAGAATATGCGCGTGTGGCAATCCACGTTTTTGAAACTCTACTGTATACATACCTTCAGAAAAAGTTAAACGAAATTAAATGGAAATCTAAAATTGCAGTATTAATGATATTGCAACATAAACATATATTTCCGGAAAAAAAAAATAATAAATGACATACCTGCATCAACAGGACCAAATATAGTGCCTTTCCTTAAATCAGACATCAGATTATCGAGCTTCATCTTGAAAACCCTAACACAAATATCAGGTCTATCTTCAGCTCTCAAATTCCTAGCACGGACATACCTTTGAATTTCCCCCCATTGTGAATTACATGTTGCTGTAATAAAAAGATCAGGGTACCCAAACTTTTTGCAAATTGACATGGCATCCTGACAATTATTAAACATGTAACGACGACCTCCTGTAAAGGAAGGAGGCAATATAATCCGCTTTCCTACAGATGACGGGTCTGTCTCTCCCTTCTCAATTGCCTCTGCAACCCCATTTAAATAATCTGCTCTTATGGTTTTCTGATTAAATCGAATATATGAAAGACGATTTGCTTCAATCATGGTATATGCGTCAACGACGAACTGTTGGAACAACCTCTTAGCAAAAATAATGTTCCCATACTCACTGTTTCTGTCTTGAAGGCGGAATGAAATGAATTGCCTCATAGAGACTTTCCATCTTTTGTAGCTTCCCATGTTTCTAAAAATCTCACTAATGGGAATATCTTCACGGAAGCCATCTTCACCGTACGGAAATATAAGCGGATAGTGCAAAGGAATTAAAGCAGTATGTGTTTCATGAATGTTTGAAAGACATCCATCATTCATTTTCACTACAACATCTCTGCCAACGTCTGACTCCCCAATGTCCCCAACAATCAAGGCTGCAACCTCATCCGTTGACGGCATATTATAAGTTCTAGGATCTTTCCCCCGGGCTCTGAACAGACGGATAGATAACTGGGTTGATTCATCAGAGTTCAATCGTTCTCGGACCTGCCTAAATATTTTGGCTAGGACATTGTGTCTGTCAATCATCTGCTTAAGATCTTCCACTAAAGAAAGGTCAAGACCCTGTCCTCTCCCATTATAGCTACAAAAGAAATAGAATTTAAGAACATAAGGCTGTTAACAATTATATAATAAAAAATCAAAATGATCAAAAGAATTAATTTCAGGATTTCATACCTTAGATTCCTCACTCTATTAGAATTCTCATTCTGTGTATCATAAATATACAACTGAGCAAACTTAGGAGGTTGTCCCTGACGTGGAATTAAAGAACCCATACGGTGATAGTTCTGTCCACTCAATACAAATTGAGGGGGGCCTCCACCGTCATTAAGAGCAGTTAAAACCTTCCCACCCATAGACGTAAAGGAAAACATGCTATTATACGCTCTTATATTCTCCTTGAAATTTTGCGCCCTTGGTTCTCTATCTGTTATCAAGTCAAGAAGTAGAGGAGGAGGCTTAGGGATTAAGGGTAAATCAACCTTCCCCTTCATACAACACAATGAAAAAGCTGCAGCCCCATCTGAATCTATCTTCCCCGATTTCTCAGAAGCCCACATGAAAGCTCCGCAGTAAAAGCAAGCGCTGGTTGGATCTCCAAAATCAAGAACGTCTTTAAAAAAAATAGATGTCATCAATAGAGCCTCATGATTCAATAAAAAATAACATATATAAAATTTTGGTTAATGAAAAAATATTAGGATGATACCTGTATTTTCAGCTATCTGAAGCAAAGCAACAATGTTTGCTGGAATTTCAGGAATCACTTCATGCGTATGTTCCACATAATCCTCATCTGAATCCCCATGAGGTATCATATGAATTAAGAAAGTAGGTTAGATGTAAATAACAAAAATAATATCAAAAGAACTAATATTAAACAACTTTCTCTTAAAATAATTTTGATGTATGAAATATAACCTGATTCAGCATCTTCAGAATCACTGCTTAATGCTCCAGGTTCACATAAAGCCACATTAGATGGCCCTGCTTCATCTGCAGTTCCATTAGAGGGAGAAAACCTTCCTCTCTTGGTATCCAAAGCTTTCTTTCTTAAATAACGCGACCACTTTGATTCCGAACGGATAGGGGTAGGCAACTCTTTAATTATTTTAACTTTTTTCATTCTAGATGGAGCCCTCGTTTGTTTTTCTCGTTCAGGTTTGTTTGGCTTCAATATTGATGGAGAAGGATGTTTTGATGACGTAGCAATGACAGTAGATAGGGGAGGATTGGAAGAATTACTATCAAAACTTTTTGGAAAAATCTCATTCATTTGTGTTTTGGAATGTTCCAATGAAAAATGACTAACTGAAGCCAAAGTGGCTTGATCAATGGACTTTCTTTTGCTGTTCGCATTTGAAAACTGCCTATCCATTATTTCCTTATAAGTTAAGGAAGGTGAATTATCAAATGAAATGAGATTTACAGGGTTGTTCTCATTACATAATACAGAACCTCCAACACCTACAGAAAAAAAAAAGAAATCAATAAACAAAAAACCATGGTTAAATTAACTTAAGAGATGTCACGTACAAACTCAAAAACAATTTACAAAAGAAACAACAAAAATTCACCTGAACTTGGAAAAGGTTGTTGACATTGGGACGAACCTCCAGCTTGATTTGTTTTCCTTTTTTTTTGAGAACATGGTTCATGAAGAGCTTTCTCATATTGATTAGGTACTGAAAAATGAGATAATTTAGATTCACAGCACTTGAAATAAGGAGCAAGGGAAAAAACAACCAAAAAAACCAGGGACATACTAACCTAGAGTTCTGGATTTATTCCTTGAATTACCAACTCGAGCATTATGCGAAGAAGATGGAGACACATTTGTTATATTGGACAAAGGTCTTCTTGTTGAGATAGAAGAAGACACAGATGGAATGATGGATCCCCCGGTTGCTGCAAAAAATTAAAATTATACAAATACAGATAGTTAGAACATCTCACATTAGAAATTTGCCTTCGTTGGAAAAAAAAACAGAGGGAAACAATAGGTTCTCACCTATATTTTTGTCAGGAGATAAATCCTTTCTGCTGCTCCTTATCAATCTCCTTCGAGCTCTAGATTCTTTTGAGCTTGACCCCGGAGTTAACCGGGGAGAATCCATGTATCAAATTCTTAAAAGACAAAGGAACACTTGAAAGAAAAAAAGGATTATAACATCAGAGGGAGTTTAGAGAGCCTTTATAGAAGAAGTATTTAGGCATACAGCAAACTCATCATGAAAAGTGAAAAGAGTTGAAAACGTTGCAAGTTTCAAGAGGTGGAAAAACCACACGTTAATGGAGTGTTTGGTATTTCAATATGGAATTAATTCCTTTTTTTTTTGGAAAAACAAATTCTTTATTCTGAATCAATAAATTAGATTTCTTAAACTGAAAGTATCTAACAAAAAAAGAAACTAAATAATTAAATAATTTATTTAAATATATTATAATATTTAAAATCTTGATTATGAAGTTGTTACTATAATTTAAAATGAGTTCTAAAAAAAAAAACAAATAAATCGTTATAATTATGGGAGGTTATGAGATAAAACCAATTTGATGAAAATAATGGAGAATTCAAACGTTAAAGGTGGCTTTTTTTGTTTTTTGGTTATCAAAGCATGTTATGTGGTGTTTGGAATTTCAATAGAGTATTAGTATGTTTTTTGGAAATACAAATATTTTGTGTTAAATAATAATAAGGTATATTTATTATTCATACTTTATACATTATTTAGGAATATGCAACAAACCCAAAACCAATAAATGCATAATTGATTTAAATATAAAATATATTTTAAAAGATATATGTGAGGTTGTTTAACTATTTTAAAATGCTGTCAAATAAATAACAAATCTTTCTTAATCGTCCAAAATATAACAAACTTTTAAAAACTAAATATTCTCCAATTTCCCTCAATCGATATATTAAAATATCTAAACGTAATATTGCCCAAATCGCTTATAATACAAATATACAAAATATAATAAAACATATAGAAAAATTAATTGAAATACAATAACATCTTTTAATTATTTTAATGACTTCCAATTTCTTCTTTAAATTGGGTAGTGCCTAATAGTTCCTCATTCCCAAGACTATTGATAGCAAAAAAAATCATGAATAAGAAGATAGAAAGAAGTGGGTTATAATAAGGGACAACAGTTTTAAAAAAGAATTATTGGAACTAAAAAAAATTAATAAAAGTAATTTTATTTTTCTTCATAGGGTATTATAACCTAGAATCTATTTATATTTCTAGAAAATATAAATATATTAACTTCCAAACAAATAAATCTTATAAAATTAACAAAATCTGTTATGAATGGGAGATAATTCACGTTAAGGAAGGAGGGGGGAATAAGTTATTAACTAATCATATATTGGTGATAGATGAATCATTTTAAATTGGGGGCAAATACTATACTCATTGTCAAACCCTTTATACAAAATATAATAAAACATATAGAAAAAATAGGTGAATTGTTATTAAATCTTCCTTCGATAAGGACGAAAAAATGTAAAGGAACAAAAATAAAAGTTTTTTAATTAAATACATGGTTTTCCCACAAAAAATACAACACGCTAAATTTCAATATTATTGAGATATATGTAACAAAGGGCGTCCTAACACCATTTGATCTTAATGAAAATTATGGAAATAGTCAATTTTTTTCTTTTCATAATGTCCACTGAAAATGATCTTTTAATAATGTTGTGATTGATTATAAAAAAGGGTATCATTGTTGGAATTTTAAAGAATATAAATGGGGCCTAAGCTTGATTTGGGGGGGTGGAAGAATGAGTTAAATGGGGTGTTTTAGGGGGGAGATAGAATAATTGGCTGCCCACACTAACATATAGAAGGATATAAGGATTTGGGTTCTCTTCTTGTATGGGATACGCCATAAATTATTTTATTCAGTTTAAATTAAACATATGGAATTAACCAATAACATTTTTAATTGTTAACAAAATTAAAAAATTTAACTTAATTTATCCTACTTATTATATACCCACTCCTAAAAAGAAAAAATACTTTACACAATTATTCCTGAGGATGGCAAGCACAAAAAAAATCGATTCATACTAAAAAAGATAACAAACATAATAGATGGAAATCTCAAAGTAGAACATAACTCAATATCATTAGACGAAATTACAAAAATAGGGGGGCATGCCTAAGAGCAAAACATAATGAGAATTTTTTTTTTCTCTGGCACATGAAGAAACACCCCATACAATTTTAACCCATTCATTGAAACACACTAACAATTACAATACTATCTAAATGTCAATTTGGTCTCCATAGTTCACGTATGCAATTCCTTCTTCCGGGCTTGTAAATTGAAATAGTAAATAGTCATCCGGGGAGAACTGGTTAGCTTCACAGAAGAACCTCCATCCACTTCCAATTTTGGCATAACGATGACAGGAACTGATTAGAATACGACACTCAAACGGGATTCTTTTAGGACCTACGAACATCCAACTGTGTAGGCCAGCTTCTATGAGATACGCAGCAGCATCCTTTGGGACATACTGAATATAAATCAAAGAAAAATATAATGGAAAAATGCATGTCAAAAGAATAAAAGACATGAACAAAAAAATGAACAAAAAGGAAAAACATATGTTAAAAACAACTCACCAAATGACTCTTTGTTGCATAGTATGTAGTAAGAGTGCATGTGAAAATACACTGAAAAATGATGCCAGGATCTGGGATAGGCGCCACAGGAATTATAACATCTCCATCCACTAAGCCATCATCATTTTCAATTATTTCTGGTTCTATTTCTGCACCATCAACGACATTATCAGCAGCAACAACATCAGGCACTTCTTGACCTCCTTCTACATCGAGTTGTTGACGAATTGTTAGATCCGTTGTTGCAACAACTCCACTACTTTGGGCAGAAATATACCCATCGCACTCTATATGATCAAGCAAGGAACTTTCTGAAGAAAGGCTTTGTCGAAGATTACTATAAAATTCATCATCATCATCATCTGATTTGTAAATATCTCTAAGAGGAGCGCCAGGTACATAAAGTTCCTTGCCTTCACTATTGAAAATATACATGTTAAAAACACAATCCTCAATCAAATGCATCCATATAGTGCAAGTTCCTCGCAGATAATAATCTTTTCTCAACTGCTTCCATCCATGGGTTAATCTAGGTCTAACAACACTCATGTTAAACTTAACGACGTTGGTACATCCCCCATCATCAATCAATAACCAATTCTCTTTTAATTCATCCTTAAACTGCCTGACAAACTCCAGCATCACTTCGCCTTCATCCTGGGAATGAAAAAAAAAGGATTATAAAGGGATGAAAATAAAAAATCAGAATAAAAAAAAATTCAAAAGATGTAACTCGTGCCTCATCCTCACGGCTAACAACAGGCAGAAAGAATTTATAAAACGGGGGAGGAGAATGTTTGGTCTTGGGCATTGAGATTGAGATAAAGGAATAACTGAAGGTGAAGCAGAACTATGGAGTACTTAAAAGAGAGAAAAGGGATTAACACAAATGGGGCAGATAGAGAAATCGATTCAACCATGATAATGAATTTATAGTCTCACGTTAGAATGTGGGAGGTCAAGAAAATATTCAAAACGTAAAAATGTATGAAATAAATTACACTTGGAAATCTGCACACAGAATTATAATCACACATATGGAGATTAACAGTCTCTATCATTTAAATATATTTACTATAACAACCTAGTCTAAATCATGGAAAGAGATAGATATTTTGGGGAAGAAAAAAACATTTATACAATAGGAATAGATATCATCATTTATAATTATAACCATAAATTATCACACTTTCCTAGAGAATTCAGTAATTTACCAAAAGAAATAACTCCAACTCGAAAATTAGATATATAATGAAGAGTATAAGATGGGTATTCAGCATAGAGTATAGGAAATGAAGAAAATATAAAAACTTACAAATTATTTAAAATAATAACGATAAAAAAAAACCAAAAACAGAAATCAATTATTTGATATGTAGTGATAAATTTTTTTGAAATCCAAAATAAATAACCTCTCAATGAAATACGGATAACATTGAGTTGAACATATATCAATGATTATTGAAGGAATGAAATATTGCAAAATTTAATGTGCATTTAAATTCCACTTAACCTTTAAAACAAAAAATACACTTAAAAATAAAATATACTAAAAGAGTTTAAAACATGCCTCTACGTGGACCCCATATATTCATCATCTATTAAAAATTGAAAAATCATTGCAAGATATCGAACAAAAAAAAAATTAGAAAATAAAGAATTTGAAAAAACTGAGTTATCAATTTAAAGATATTTCTGGGAAAAAGATTATATGCTCAATTGTTATATCCATTAGTTTGTTATACGAATAACAATAAATATAAAATCCTCTATCAAATACAACACTTATCATCTGGCAACCCATAATAAACACAATGGGGGATCCTTATAGTCAGTTCTGTTAAAAATCATAATGAAGGAGGATTTCTTAAATATCCCACACTCTGGAGGGGTGTTTGTATTCTTGACAATTTCTCTAATATGAATTGTTAATTAAAAAAAGGATAATCTAGGATAATATATAAAGGGAATAGGGCGTTTTCCCTTCCAAAACATCTATATATATTTTAAATTTTAAAACAATAGTCAGAAACAGGGCTATAGGTGATAGGCATGGATTTAAATTTTATGAAAAAATCATAAATCACTTAAATAGTAAAAAATTATAAATCACTTAAATAGTTAAAACAAAAAACAATAATTTTAAAGGTTTAACAGATCCATAAGGAGTAGTATATATTGGAAGTTGTTGTTGAGAAAATTATAATAAGATTTAATGTTATATCCATTAGATTGTTATAGGAATTACATTAACCTTAGAAGTTTCTATCAAATTTCCCCTACTCATATGCCATACAATGGAAAACATAGCCACCCAATTTAATACACGTTTTTTTTAATCCTATCCCTTTTTTCTTAATAAATATCCAACCTTATTATTTAATCCATTTGTTAAATTAATCCTTATTGAAAAAGATACTTTTAGAAGGCACGTTATACAACATTTTTTCATGAATTGCACGCTTCAATTATCTATATATATAATTTAAACAATAATAAAAACCACATATTTGAATCTAGGAGTGAAAGGGGATTGAAGATTGGAATAAAATTGTAAAAAATATGAAAAGATTAAAACTACTTCTTCATTCCATGAGAAGCAACATTACACATAATGCAAACATTCCTTGCAATTCTTCAACGTTAGAAGCACATAGATATGATACTTGATCAACACATCGATACAAACAACCCCATATTGAGAACACTCCAAAGTCTGATAACATAAACACAAATGTCAAGCCTAATTAGAAAAAAGGACTACGTCCTGACAATATAAACAATGCGGTTGACAGCATTGGTGAAACGGAATCGGAGCCTATCACTTGCACCTATGTCGTTATAATCGCAAAAACTACTCCATCCATGTCCCATCCTTGCATTTCCGGAATTTGGGCGAAGGCTCATGTGAAATTCTCCTGGATATAGGTTAGGACCAACAAAATACCACTATCAACCCCGGCTTGTCTGATATATGTAGCAGCATTTTCGGGGACAGGCTGCATTTAAAAAAAAAATATAGAATATGTATGAGATCAGAGGGAAGCTTTAGTATGAAACAAAGATGAAAAAACTATCTTTGGTAGATTACGAAATTCATATATCAACAAACAGTAAAAAAAAAAAGAACTCACAACTTGATTTAATGAGAACCACTCGTGAGTGATCTGGGTATCAAATTCAAATTCATAGGTAGATTCCTGAACCACAGTTTGCTCAGGAACATCAAGATTCATTTCACCCCACTTGAAACGAAAGTTGATCATCATCTGATAAAAAAATAGGTTCAGAAATTTCAGGAGGAGAAGTTGAAGGATTTCCCTGATACAAAGGAGGGCCTTGAGAGGACTGTCCAGCAAACCTAAAGTCAGGATAAAAGTCGAGAACACCAAGAGAATCAGTCTCATGATCCACGCTCCAGTCGATAGGAGGAGGACCTCCAGGCACTTGTATTTCCTTGTGGCTTGAATCACGAACATCAATTTTGAAGATTGAATCATCAACCTCATGGAACCAAATTGTGCAATTCCCCTCCAAGTTGTAGTATTGCCTCAATTCATACCAACCTGTTGTTAGGCGAGGCCTTTGCTCATTCATGTTAAAGCCAACAGTATGTTGCTTCATTGCATCATCAATTAGAACCCATTGTGGCTTTAGCTTGTTGATTTTTCCTCACGTAAGCAGGACTCAGTTCACCCTCCCTCTGTAAAAAAGGCAAAATTAATAAGAGGAAGAGAATGGAAGAAAATGAGGAACATGGAAAGGATTTAGCAAACTTTGATTTACCTCTAAATAGCAACTTCTAACAGGAAAGAAACTCTTGTAAAAGAGGCGTGGATGGTTAACTGGATCCATAGCAAAATTTGGAAACAAAAAAAGACTTTGAGAAATATGGAGAAGTTGTCATTGGAACGTATGAAGTAGAGAAGTTTATATAGAAGAGAAAGAACCAAATGGCATGGTGGTTGAGTTTCCATGCAAAATGTGGAGGTTACACGTGTGTTAACCTATTGCACCCTTTCAAAAGAATATGATTGGGAATGAATTT